>NC_083379.1:35702884-36014230 GCF_031755915.1 Ziziphus jujuba | reverse complement strand
AATATGGCCTCCAATTTCCAAAATTCGAAGTGGTTTGTGAGATACGAGGAGATCAAGATCGGCCAAAACTTTCCGGCCAATTCCGGCCACCGCCGGTCGAATTGAGCTCAATGGAGGTCGGTAATGTGATCCTCATCTCACAAGCTTTCCATAGACATATAATTTATCAATTTTGGTTAACGTTTGTGTTAGACCCCCCGGGTACCGGGTATTATTTATCCAAATAAAATATTAATTTATTTGACTGTGTGTGAATTGTGTTATAGGAGCACGGGTGAGTCGTGGAATTGATCCCATGGAGGATCTTAGGTTAATTGCGTGCTCCAGGTGAGTGACCCACCTTTAAAAATGTTTTGGGGTAATTAATTATATTTATTGGTGTTTAATTGATATCTGCAATTATGCTCATGTGGTGAAATTTAATTATAATTATGGAAAAATATTATTTTATATGTACGTGTATGTTATTGGTGCTAAATGGAATTTTTGGGTTATTAAGAAATCCCCGATTTTTATTATTGTGATTTAATTGTATTTATTACACATGAGCAAGTATTTTCAGTAATTAATTGTGTCTTGATTTTATATTATTTTTGGGCATAATTGGTTTGAATATTTTAAGGAAATTATTTGTTTAATTGGTGGTTTAAATTTTATAATTATGCCCGTGGTATATTATTTGTTGAACCTCATGTTACGAGAAAAATTATTGTTTTATCGTTATCGATGTTTTCATACCGGGTATGTTAAAAGGAAATGTGGGATGGTAAATTTGAGAATTGGTATATTTCCTACGGTGATTTTGGAAAAACGGTACGGTTATAATTAATTTAATAATTATTTTAGATGCACTCATACAGTATTGGTGTTCTGGTGTATATGTGGTTAGCGCGCAAGTTATTATGTCTCCCGTGAGTTGCCATTGGACCATGGGTAGGCAAGTTTGATATAGTGCACATAGCCGCCCCCCTCATTGGCCGGGATGATGGTTTCAACAGCGGTACTGTCGGGAAGCCGAAGTGCCGTTTGCAAGTTTCTTTCTTTAATCTCCCCGCCAGTCGGTGCTCGGGACGCTGGATATCGGAGGGCATCACTGGTATATGGTGTGGTGCGTCAAGTTTAAGTTTTCAGATAAAATTTCAAACCCCAAAAGTGTTCAAAAATTATTTATTATATTTATTTACATTTTATTTACATTTGGGGTATTTATTTATTTATTTACTGTTTATTAAGTTGTTGATCCCTTGGTTTTTGGGAAGTATGAATATCGGGTTTTGTGAAAAGGTTTTAAAAGGGGAACATTCCCAACGGAGTGAATAGTGAGGGTTTTAAGAGAAAGTATTACTTCAATTGTTATTATTATTTATTTATTTAATTGTTGATATTAATTAAATTCCTTTCATTGTTATATTATTAATATCAAAGGTGTACAGTAGATAGGGTCACTCACTGAGATGATTAGCATCTCATATTCTTAAATTCCATTCCCCTAGGTCCAGGTTGGGAGACGTTGATCGTTCGGGGCGAGCCCAACATCTCAGTTCGTTGCCGAAAGTCTAAGAAGTATTTCTTCCCTTTTTTTTCCTCTCCATCTTGTATTACTTCTTTATCTATCATTGTATAAATTCCACATTCATAGGTATAATGCTCTGTATACTGTATTGGACATGTAGTTATTATTTATGCACTGGGTTGCTGTTATTCTTTGAAGTGCTGTAAATTTGTGGAACTATATTGTAGTACCGTGGGAGGAATAAGGGGATGCTTTTAGAAGTGTGTTTTCAGTGCAGGAAATTTTTGGTAAGTCCTACCCTTAGGGGAGGTGCTGCCGGATTTTCCGTTGGAAGGTTCGGTGGTATTTCCCTGGGATCAGGGCTTGTCTAGGGTTCTGGGGAGGAATCTTGGACGGGTCCTGACAATGTGGATATCTTTCCCTTGCGACGCGTTTTGACAAAATCGTGCAGGCTAGGCCCAAAGCGAACAATATCGCATGCGAATGGTCTGGGCTGTTACGATATGCTAGTGAATATATTAAATTACAATAAAATCTCTATATAGTTATAAGATTGTAATCAAACTAATTTTATTACTATGACAAGCTTATAACTTATCATCATAAGTAGTACAGTTACAAAAATTATTATTTTGACTTAGTTGTTATTATTAATACAAGTAATATAAAAGTAAATTATGCAATACATAAATAATTAATTAGTAGAGTATGCCAAATTTAAGGTCTAAAAGTTGACAAAAGAGATAAAATATTGTTTCAAAAAAATTAATGATTCTATGCATACCATGAAAATTGTTAGACACGTTACTATTCTACATATGATCATATAAAAAATTATTTTTGCGTACTATACTAATAATATGTGTCTATTTTTCTAATAATATTAAATAAATACATTTTTAGTTTCTCAAAAACTCCACACGCTTGCCTAATTTTTTCACTTCAAATTTTCTGAAAAACAAAAATGTTTTATCCCTACCGGTGTTTGGATGGAAACAAAAGAGAGGAGATGTTGGAAAAGCATAAAAATTTTGAAAATTTTATGATACATTTTGAACTTTAAAGCACTATGTTTCAAATCTAGCTCTAAAGCACTATATATGCTGGAGGAAAAATAGCATACAATTGGATTCCACTCATAGTTAGTGTCTCTCCTTCTTCTACAGGTGACATTTTATCGCACGTTCTCAATTCGCTTTGGGACTTGTGTTATTCTAAATCGAAAAAGATTTTTCTTTTCTCTTTGAATTTGATGACGTAGAACTAAATTGCAAAGAGGCTAAAATATTTGGGGTTTCTCAGCAAGTAAGCCCTAAATTATTCACCATATGTATGGATAGTGGAAATGGATTAATATAGGTCACAATCACCGCTTTCCTCAATTTCAATTGAGCACCAGTCCAACTTATAAATATTGGATGAACGCAGCCAACTAATGGGGTTGGACATGGAGAAACCATATTCAGCTAGTGCTCAGGAATTGGCCAATGGCAATAGCCAGAGTGCATCCTTGATTTTCTTACGAAAAATTCGATGTAATAGTCATGTTTAATTATGTCTTTCCTTTTGTTCCCCCAGGAAAAATCTAAACAAAAATACAATAAATAACCGATATTTTTAAGAAAAAACAGAACTACAGAGAAAAAAAAAAAAAAAAAAAAACTGTGGCCACTTAGGAGAGGGACCAATATGGAACATTTAGAAAATTTATACGCCTGTATTGGAGTGAACTTGTATGTATGGGTACGGCCACCCAAACATTAGCTTGTGTGCACAAGCCATCTCTCACGGTGCTTAAGAGTGGCAATTATATATTTCTACCACTAGATCGGAAAAAAATAAATTACTATAAAACAGGTCCCTTTTTGCTGGAGTTTTTATTCCTCTAGGGCTAAAAGACTCGATTCTTCTTGTTAATTAATGGGTCTTGGTGAACTGGTTCAATGCCTGTGGACCCTTTAACCATCCTCTGAATTTGAACTCTCTGGGGCCAATTCACGACTGGGTTCAAATCCCTTTTCGGAGGCAATACACCTTCCATCCCAAACTGCGTCGCACGCTTCAAGAAGAGTGGGTTCACAACCTCCTTTCCCCTCACCAAAAAAAAAATTAAAAAAATGGAGAGTAAAAACAGGCAATTAAAAAACCCATTTCAAATAAAACAAAAATAATAGAGATATCATGGAAATGGAATTTGGGGAAAAAAAAAAAAAGAAAAAGATAATTACTGTTTAATGTTATAACCATATAAAAGAAGTTCAACGATTTAAGCATGTTTCCACTAAAAAAAATAAAATAAAAAATTAAAGAAAATCGATTTAAGCATGGGTGGTCCATTTTATCTCTTTATTGCGTTCCTTATCTCCTTCCTTATCTCTACCATGAATGCACGTAGATGATTAATTTGGATCCGCCATGAGGACCACGAATTATCGATGTCTTCCAATTCTGCTTCTTCCTCATTTTCACTAGACTTCTACAATTAATTAATTAATATATTGCACAAAAGATTTAGGAATTTCCTTAGTATATATGCTAGTGAATATATTAAAGCACAATAAAACCTTGCTGCAGTAATAAGATTGTGATAAAACTAATTTTATTACTATAATGAGGTTATAATTTATAAGAAGTAGTGCAGCTTTAAAAATTATTATTTTGACTTAGTTATTTTTATTAATACAAGTGGTATTAAAAAAATGTATGAGCTATATTAATAATTAAATATTAATAAAGTATTGCCAAATTTAACATACAGAGATTGACAAAAGAGTATAGGTATAGCTTCAAAAAAACTAATATTTTTATTCACATTATAAAAATTGTTAGATACATTACATTTAATATACAACTATATAAAAAATAATTTTTACTTCTTATACTAATAATATATGTCTACTTTACCTTTAATAGAAGACAATCCATTGGTTCAAATTCGTTACTGATTTTGAATAATCCAACTAAAACTAAAATAATTTTTATTTTATGAGTTAAATTAGGCTTATTTATGCTTCATATCACAATAAAAAACTGTTTTTGATGAAATTTTTTATCCTTGCTCTCTATATATAAATAAATTATTGTAATACGTAATAACTTAGATAAAATTACATCTTTAATTTATCAAAAACTCCACATGTTTGCCTAATTTTTTCACCCAAAATTTTCTGAGAAACAAAAATATTTTATCTCTCCGGATATTTAGATGAAAACAAAAGGGAGGAGGTGTTAGAAAAGCATAAAAATTTTAAGAAATTTAAGATACTTTTTTAACTTTAAAGCTCTATATTGCAAATCAATAGCTGTAAAGCACTATGATAGAGGAAAAATAGCATACAAGTGGATTCCACTCGCAGTTAGTTCTTCTGCTTCTTCTAATTTTAAATCTAACATTTATCGTGCCTCTTCGCTATGATAGAGGAAAAATAGCATACAATTGGATTCAACTAGTATTTTGTAACACCCCGTCCCAAATCACACCGGAATCCGTGCACGTTGACCGAGGTTGACCGTTGACCGAGCGGGTTAAAAGTTGACTTTTTGTCCCAGTTGGAATTTCTAGTTGACCAGGGTACCGTGGCGAAGTGCATGATGCCCTGAGTTCATAGACTAGTAGCACGTCGAAAACGGAGCTACGGTTTGAAAGTTATGGGCAAAACAAGTCGAGGTGCAAACAGTCCAAAAGGTGCCAGAAGTTGACTTTTTCTTGTGGTGTAATTTTGTTTTGACTCTTGTATGGTTGTAACGTACTCGTCGATACGAGTTCATAGACTAGCGGCACGCTTAAATCGGACATTTGGTTAAAAAGTTATGGACGTTTGAAGTTCGTCGGATACCGTAATATTTTATTATATCTGGCTTAAGTGCACAGTAACACCACGTGTCATCACCTGATTGGTCCACGTGGATGAACAGTATCACCACGGTGGCTTTTATTTGACAAAAATCTCGGAGAAGAGAGAGAAAAAAGAGAGAGGAGAGAGAGAGAAAGAGAGAAACCGACCGGCCGCAGGAATCTTCAAATTTTCCGACCGATTCTCGTTACATGCGCCGGCCAGATGGAAGTCTCTCCCCATTTCCGGCCAAACCC
This sequence comes from Ziziphus jujuba, assembly GCF_031755915.1. Lineage (NCBI taxonomy): Eukaryota > Viridiplantae > Streptophyta > Magnoliopsida > Rosales > Rhamnaceae > Ziziphus > Ziziphus jujuba. The sequence goes on along the minus strand of NC_083379.1, from coordinate 36,008,627 downwards.
CAAAATCTCACCGCTGTTGGTCGCCGGACGCGCCCGGATCGAGGCGGCGAAGTTCGGCGGCGATTTTTCCCTCACCACTGGCCACCACCGTTTGCCCTGTTTTCGGCCATTTTCAGGCTACACGCGCCGGCCACCGCTCACCATCTCCTCAAGTCCGGCCTACCCACCAAATTTCACGGCCACCGGACCTCCGACGCGCCGGGATCGGAGCTTTTTCCGGCGAAGGGCCGAAATTCTTCAAACCCCGATTTCTCCGCCGTTCGGCCTCCGTTTACCTCACCGCCGGTCCCGTTGGATTCCTCTCCCCTCGATCTACAAGCCGTTAAAAATCTCAGCCAACGGCCATTGCACACGCCGCCGCTGGCGACGATTGCCGGTGACCGCGGCGGCTTGCCGGAAGTTACTGTTCCGGCGAGTACCCAGTCGCACCGCCGATCCTTGTCCACTGTGTTCGACCTCCTGAATCCAAATCCGGCATCCTTTTTCTCCAATTCGTGATGGCTTGGGAGAATTGCGGAGTCGAATCCCGAAAGCTTTCCGGCGAGATTCCGACCCCCTCGGGTCCGATCTCCGGAAAGTAAGATCGAATCCGTGATCCTCATCACTCAAGCTTTGATTCGGTATATAACTCGTAACTTTTATTTGTTGTTGTGTTCGCTCCCCGGGTACCCATTTGGAAATTATCCGATTAAAATATTAATATATTTGGTTGGTATACTGTGGATGTTTTAGGTGCGCGTACGAGTAGTGGAGTTGATCCTGCGGAAGATCTTAGCTGATTTACGCGCTTAAGGTGAGTGACCCACCTTTAAAAATATTTTGGGCAATTAATTATGTTTAATTGGTATTTAAATTATGCTCATGTGGTACGATTTAATTATTATTTTATTGTGGTTTAATTTATTTATTATGCATGAGTAAAGTATATTTCGGTAATAGTCGTACGTGGTTTTAAGTATTATTTTGGGCATAATTGGTTTAAATATTTTATGAAAATATTTGTTAAATTGGTGGTTAAATTTTATAATTATGCCCACGGTATTTTATCTGTTGAACCTCGTATTACGAGAAAATTATGGTTTATTTGTTATCGATGTTTTCGTACCGATTTGTTAAATAAAAATATGTGGGATGGTAAGTGTGAAATTTTGGTATATTTCCCACGGTAATTTTGGAAAATGGTACAGTTGGTTTATTAATTATTTTAGACGCATTCATACAGTATTGGTGTTCTGGTATATGTATATGTGGTTCAGCGCGCAAGTATTATTATTTCTCCCGTGAGTTACCATTGGATCGTGGGCAGGCAAGTTTGTTATTGGCCACAGCCGCCCCCCTCATTGGCCGGGATGATGGTTTCAGCAGCGGTACTGTCGGGACGCCGAAGTGCCATTTGCAAGTTTCTCTCTTTAATCTCCCCGCCAGTCGGTGCTCAGGACCCTGGGTATCGGAGGGCATCACCGGTATATGGTGTGGTGCGTCAAGTGTAATTTTCAGATAAAGTTTCAAACCCCAAAGGTGTTCAAAAATTATTTATTATAATTTACTACATTTTAATTATATATATTGGGGTATTTATTTATTTATTGTTTATCAAATGGTTTGATCCCTGGGTTTTCGGGAAGTACGAATATCGGGTTTTGTGAAATTGTTTTAAAAGGAGAACATTTCCAACGGAGTGATTAGTGAGAGTTTTGAGAGAAAATTATTATTTCCAACTGTTATTATTATTCATTTATTAATTGTTGGTATTAATTCAATTCCCTTATTGTTATAATATTATTAATATTATCATTAAAAGTGTTCAGTAGTTAGGGTCACTCATTGAGATGATTAGCATCTCACGTTTTTAAGTTCCGTTCCCTTAGGTGCAAGGGGTGGTAGACGTTCTTCCGTAGCGAACCAATTCTCCGCTGCTATCGTGTTTCGAGAAGTACCTTTGTACTCATTCATTTCAGTTGTATTATTTCTTTCATCTTTGTTGTATTTCTGTTGATTAGCTCTTCATAAAGTTCTGTATACTATTTGGACACTTATGTTTTATTTATGCACTGGGCTGCTGTTATTGTTGTGAAGTGCTGTAAATTGTGGAAACAATTTGTAGTTTTGTGGGAGGAATAAGGGGATGAGTATAGAAGTGTGTTTTCAGTACAAGTGATTTTTGGTAAGTCCTACCCTTAGGGGAGGTGCTGCCGGATTTTCCGTTGGAAGGTTCGGTGGTATTTCCCTGGGATCAGGGCTTGTGTATGGTTCCGAGAAAGAATTCTGGACGGGTCCTGACAATTTAGTGCTTCTGCTTCTTCTAATTCTAAATCTAACATTTACCGTGCCTCTTCGATTAGCTCTTTGATCTTGTGTTCTCTTGCTTCTTTTAATTCTAAATTTAAAATTTATTATGCCACTTCATTTCGCTTTTTGATCTTGTGTTCTTCTAAATCGAAAGAGGTTTCTATTTTTTCTTTTTTTTTCCTTTTCTTTTCTTTTTTTTTTTTTTTTTTTGAAGACCTTGAAATAAGTTGCAAAGGGGCTAAAAAATTTGGAGCTTTTGAATTCGCTCCTTATTTGCCCATTTGTTCCACATCCTTATATAGTGTGCACAAGCTACATATCTAATTCTCAATCAAATAAATTTTGACATGAATGATTTTTAGAAATCTTACTACCGATTGGCAATGTTAAGTTTTAACTTGCAGAGCTTCTTGATTTGGATGAATTTAATTTTAATATCTTAGGAGTTATCTTTGAAATATTCTCTTTGTTGGAAATTATATTCTTTAATATTGCTTTGTGGAAATTATAATCTTTAATATTTTTTTAAAATTTTCACGATTAAAAATGTGATTTGTTAATCATTCTCTTCTATCTTTTCATTTTCATCATTAAACTCCATGGTTAAGGTTTATAGTTTTTCTGAAAACGTATTTTATTGTAAGTGTACTTTTGATTTTTATTTGTTTAAGTGTTAAAGGATATTTTTTTACTATTTCTCAATGGATATTTTTAAGATATAAAATATTATTAAAATTATAGTGTTATTAATAATCTTGCAGTATGAATATAACCACCCTATATGTATTTATGTACTGTAGTGAATATACAAATTCATCTTAACTAAAATTTTGCATTCCCTTTAATATTTTCCTCTCAATGTAAAAACTATTAATACATTGTGCCAAACACTTTTAGATAAACATTTTATTTCATTTTATACCGTTAATGTAATCTAATATATATTTTTTGCAATATTCAGATAAATATTACTATATGGAGACAGGGACAAGTTTTTGTAGAAGGAATTTAGAAAAATTATAACCTTTTATAATATAAATTTTATTCTTATTTATAACTTATTCAAGTAGGGATCAAAATTTTTTTATAACTATTTTTGCAGTGGCGAATCCAAGAATTTTGTATAGAGGGGACACCATTGAGCCATCAAATATATTTTTAAAAGCTAGGAAGGGTAAATTGTTGTATTAAACTAATAATTATATATAAAATTTACATAGGAATTAATTTAAAATTTCAAAAAATGATTCGTTTCCTACAATTTTGAGTCAGACTATATAGTAGAGGAAAATTTAACATATTAGAGGTCAATAATTAGATAACAAGGGGAAATTGAGGTTGAGAAATGATAGAAATCATTTTATTTATTTAATTTCCAAATATAGTAGCTATATAAAGAAAATAATAAAAATTTATTAAAAGAATATTTTGAAAATATAACGGATATAATACATAGTTTTTGAAGAAAAAATAAAATTAAAGAGACACTATTTATTTTTTTTAAATTTATTTAGAGGCGGCCCACTATTGATTATTATTAAAAATTCATATAAAAAAAATAATACAATATGTAGTTTTTAAAAATAAAGATGTTGACGGGGGTACCACGCGGTCTTACTGTAATATTCATAGTACAATGATTAAGGTCGAGTTTTGTCTTTATATATTTATCATATGAACTCCATGATTCAAGCATCTGAACTTTTTTTTTGGTCTCCACCCACATCCTTCTTCTATCCCTAGTTTTAGTTATTTTGCTTCTCATTTACCCTAAAATTAAATAATTAATACAATATGGACACTCTCAAAACCTCCATATAAGGGGTGCCAACCCCTTGGCAAATACCATATCCCAATTGCCATTCAACGATCACGTGAACACCACAAAATAGTTTGAGCGATCGTATTCATAACCAAAAAAATGGCTCTTCACCAAGCGAAACTACTTCTACTGGCTTGCCTCCTATCCTCGGTCTTAGTTCAAATCTCTAAGGCTGACTGTGGTGGTGGTGGTGGCATAGCCGTCTAGTGGGGTCAAAACAGTAACGAAGCAAGTCTAGCTGAAGTCTGGTTCATCAATTTCTTTTGGTTACCAAGTTGTGAAGAATGACTTAAACGAAAGAAGTGGTACATGCAAAAGAAAGGAAATTAACATAAACGAAAAATGGTATGTGGAGAGATAAAAAATCCAAATCTTTTGTCCTATTTTATTTTATCTTTTTATCCATATGTGATCAATAATATAGTATCATCTCATAAAAAAGAGTATTAAAAGAAAAAAATAAACTAAACAAATAAAAAGTAATTATTTTTTAAATGCAATAGAGTTTTATTATTGATTGGACAAAAATGAAAATAGAAAAAAAAAAAAAGGAAAAATATCTTCATCATTTATTTGGTATAAAAGAAACTACCATCGGTGTGCATGGTATACTAGACTAATGTTTCATTAATTGATAAGCAAAATGTTAATTTGCAAAATATCTACTAAATTTATTAGCTATGTGGCAGATAATATGTCAATATTTAATTAGTTTATTTTTAATTTACTTTTTTTGTTAAAGGTTTACTCATTTATATTTATATTATATAAATATATCAACCAATTAGATTTTAAAATATTATTTAGTAACTAAATTTAATGAATATTTTGATAAATATAGTATCATTGTTCTTAATTATTAGCACATTTTGATCAAAATAACTATAAAGCTTAATGTAAAAGGGAAAAGAAAAGAATAAAAATTGATTACACTTTGGCATCTTTAATTTTTAAAGTTTTGCTATTTAGACCTTCAATATTTAAAAATAACAATTTAGATTTTCAATTTTCTAATTTGTTACATATTGATCTAATCTACAATTTGACTAAACAAATTAGTAACAGTTTTATTCATGCAGTTGCTTTTCTTTCCTTAATCACTTAAAATTTTTTTTTTCCTCATAGACTCTACTATATGTTCTTGGATAGAATTGCTAACAATTTGTTTGATCAAATTGTGAATTGGATTAATGGCATACCACAAACTAAAAAATTAAATGTTTAAATTGTTATTTTTGAATATTAAATATTTAAATCATAAAATCTTATAAATTAAATATACTAAAGTATAATATTCGCCAAAAAAGAAAAAAAAAAGTTTATTGAAGTACAATTATTCCAAAGAATATTATAGAGCTTTCACGTGAATGCATTACTCATTAAGGCTTTAGAAATGGAATTTATTATGAAAGAGTTTATTTCATTACTTTTTTCAATTTATCAAGTTATAATAATGCATTTCGGTTTAGGAATTTGGGAAATTTTCTTTCCTATTTAACTGCCCAATTTCTTTCCTATCTCTTTATTGTTCAATAGTTAAGGACCACTGTTTCTCTGTTTTGTACATATCAAGTCCAACGATTGTTTAAATTTCAAAAAAAAAAAAAAAAAAAAAAAAAAAAAAACATTGTACCTAATGCTGTGTGTGTGTGTGTGTGTGTGTGTGTAGCGTGCATTTTATGACTCAAATACGGGACCTAATCCAGTCATCTTTTGAGTTATATTGGTTGATTTCTTGTAAGTTTTAGAATATTGGAGTTGGTACAATCGCAAACAAAAGAAAATTAACTACGTACACTTTTGACAGTGAAATGAAAGCCAATTGATGCTCCAGCTAAAAAGAGTTTTCATTCCCATTTTTGTCCCGTTGTGCTAAATAATGGAACAATGTGTTTCAATACAAAACCTGCATCCAATAATTTATTGTAAAAAGACAAAAAAGAGCAAGCCAGTCTGTTGTATCCTGCGTTTTCCGGGAGAAGAAAAAGTGCCGTCCAGCAATACATTGCCATGTATATAACATTGACAGATTTGCGTGTGCATAAATCCAAATTTAATATTTTTTTACTTTTCTTCTTCCTACTCATGTTTCTTTTTGAAGATTATTCAATAGGGTCGTTTTACTGCATATAGGCCCAACCAATTAAAAATTATCATATCATTAATTTAGTCATTTTAGCTACTATTAAATCCACAGAATCAAATAGCAGCTGCAACTGAGAATTTTTCATAGGAAAATAAGCGTGGGCAAGATGGGTTTGGACCTTTATACAGGGTAAGTTTATTATGATAAGCTATATATAATGTAGGCTATATATAATGTAGGCCCCTTGCATATGGAAGACAGAGAACACAACAAATAGAAGAAAGACTCTACTTTTCTTCCTGATGAAGTTACATTTTCAGGGTGTGCTAGAAAATGGAAAAGAAAAGAAATTGCAGTGAAGAGGCTTTCATTGAGTTGAGGACAAGGATTAAACGAATCTAAGAATAAATTGGCAGTGATTGCCAAGCTTCAGCATTGGAATCTTGTGAGGCTTCTTGGCTGCTGCATTGAGGGAGAAGAGAAAATGCTGGTTTATGTATATATGCCCATAAAAGTCTTGACTCTTTTATTTTTGTTTGGAAACCTCTCAAACCCAAGGGTCAAACCAAAATAAACCATTTTTCATACACTTAATTGGTCAATGTTTTGGGTTTAAACATTTGATTAATGTGAAATGCTTATTTTCTAGATGAGAATCAAGGTAAACTATTGAGATGGTCACAAAAGTTCAAGATTATATGTTGCTTGGGGGATTCTTTATCTCCAATAAGATTCTAGACTGAGAATTATGCATAGAAATCTCAAAGCTAATAATGTTTTACTTGATAGAGAAATGAACCCTAAGATTTCAGATTTTGGCATAGCTAAAACCTCTGGAGGAGATCAAACAGAAGGAAACACAGGGTAGTAGAAACTTGGTAAGTACCATATTGTATGTACTTACCATGCATCCTAGCTTGTTAATTTATTTATGAATTTATACTCTTATGTTGTTAAATAAAGTGCATTTATGTAGTGGGTGTATGGCACTAGAATATGGTTTTGAAGGGTAATTCTCAATAAAATCTGATGTTTTTAGCTTTGGAATATCGATGTTGGATGTTATAAGCAGGAAGACAAAAAAAAAAAAAAAAGCAGAGGTTTTCATCATCAAAACCATGAGGTCAGCCTCATTGGACATGTAAGTGTGACAAAAAAAAAAAAAAAAAGAAGAGCTGCATAATTTTATTGAGTTTGTTACATGCTATTGTAGCAGGACAACTCATATTTGATGCAAAATACAGTGAATTTGTGAACCATTAAATTTTATAGAATATTGTAATCACAACTCCTTTACTTATTTAGGTATTAACCATGAAATAAATAAACATGATTAATGTCCTGAAAATACATACATTTATGTATAAATATATACATATATGTATGTATATAAATATATATGCGCACGGACATTGATGGATATGGAAGCAAGTAGTAGGTTAAAGATCAAGTCATTGTTGACAGCCGTAGGTAGTTACAACTTTGCTTGCTTTTTCTGCATACTCTGTGATGGAAGCATTGTGGGGTGCCCGTAGGATCTATCCAAAACGTACTCGTTTTAAATAATGAACATGGGTTAGCTAGGCCGATAAAGAAATCCCATAGACCAACCAGTCCCACCCTATTTGGTTCTTCCATTTGTGAGATATATTGTTGCAGTATAATTTCAGAGAAATGATAGAAATGGGTGTCAAAAATAGCAACTGTACCAAGCCATGTGGACTCACAATATGTCAATGAGATGATGTAATTGAGTTCAAACCTTTTGCAGCATTTATGAGACGGTTAGACGGTAAGTGTGACATGGAAAAAAAATAATAAAAAAAAGCTGAATAGTTTTCTTGAGTTTTGTTACATGCTTTTGTAGCAAGACAGCTCATATTTGATGCATAACATAGTGAATTTGTGAACCATTAAATTTTATAGAATGTGACACGTAACTCTTTTTACTTATTTAGGTATTAACCGTGAAATAAATAAACATGATTAATGTGCTGAAAATACATACGTTTATGTATATATAGGCAAGGACATTGATGCAAGAAGGATAACCAGATGAAGTAATTGATCCATGCATTGGAGATTACAAAGAGAAGGAGCCAGAAGTGTTGCGTTACATCCATGTTGGCCTGCTATGTGTGCAACAAAGTGCGGTGGATAAGCCAAGTGTCACGGTCCCACTGTTCTAAGCGTACAACGGGGCCGTGCGGTGCTTACTCACCCCTCGCGGGTAGTAAGCCAATCGTTAATGTCCCTCGCAAGCAAATAACCCACACGATATTAGTATTGTGCATGCACCAAGCAAGCAATAAAATAAAGCATGTAATCACACAATCGTTAGAAAAGGGGTCAGTAAACAAGGCAACAATACGATGAATTGGAAATGCGTTCGTTTTATTCGGTCTCGATGGAGAGAACAGTAGAGAGGTTTACAAGCACGCTATCAAAAGTTCTCACCTATGCTAGTGGTCTAGCCCAACAACTCGCCGACTATCCACCCCCCTCCAAAAAGCTTATCAGGTTATTTTCATTCCGACAAGAATACATATCAAAATATGCGAGGAATCATAATGGCACTATTTCGAATAACAAAAGCTAGAAATCCAAGCAAGTGACCATGGGCTTGACTAATGACCCTGGATGAACTTGGCTTGGTATTTACAACCAAAATGTGGAGGTGTGTGCGACTCTTACATCCTCCCCCACTCATTCTATCGATGCCCTCGACGACTCCGATGCCTTGAACTCCTCGATCTGTTGCTTGTAGGCTGCCAAGTTGCCTTCCTTCTCCCAGCTGGTTTCCTCTTCTCCTAGTCCCTTCCACTTGATGAGGTACTCTCGTACTAGCTGACGATGCACGCTTCTAGTTCTTTCTACAAGGATCTCCTCCACTTCCTTGGTTGTCTTCGGCATCTTGGTCTTGACTTCGGCTCTTGCTGGAGTGTTGCGCACTGGATCCTCCTTGTCGGCGTAGTATGGCTTAAGGTTGCTGACGTGGAATACTGGGTGCACTCTCATCCATCCTGGGGTAACCACCTTATACGATGCCCTCTTTACTTTGGCAATGATCGGCATTGGTCCCTCATATTTTCTCATCAACCTGGGGTCTCTGTCCCTTAGCCAGCGAAATTGCTCTCGAGTTAGCTTAACCATCACCATATCCCTCGCATTGAACTCTAGGGGTCGCCGGTCATTGTCTGCCCATTTCTTCATCCGATTTGCCGCCTTCTCCAAGTAGGCCCTGGCTATTTCCATGTTGTTCTTCCACTCTTTGGTGAAGTTGAAAGCCCTTGGATTCTTTCCTTGGTACTCATCGACTGTGTGTGGAAGTAAGGGCTTCTGGCAGTTAACTATTTCGAATGGGCACTTACTTGTGGGAGATCCCTTATGTGTGTTGAAGCAGAATTGAGCTACATCAAGTAGTTGTGCCCAATTCTTCTGGTTGGCACTAACAAAGTGTCGTAGGTACTCCTCTAACATGCCATTGAATCTTTCCGTCTGCCCATCCGTTTGCAGGTGATAACTGGATGAAATGTTGAGCTGGGACCCAAGAAGCTTGAATAGTTCTGTCCAGAAAGATCCCGTGAACTTTGCATCTATATCGCTTACAATGTGTCGGGGCACACCCCAATATTTCACCACATACTTGAAGAATAAGCGGGCAATTTCCTCGGCCATACAGTATTTTGAGGCAGGGATCAATGTTGCATATTTTGAGAAATGATCCACAATAACCAAAATACTTGAAAGATCCCCGATCTTTGGAAGGTTGGTGATGAAATCGATTGACACACTCTCCCATGGGCGTGACGGGACGAATAGAGGTTCCAACAGTCCTGGTGGTTTCTGCCTCTCAACTTTGTCCTGTTGACACACAAGACAGGTTCGGATGTAGTCCATAATATCATCACGCATCTATGGCCAATAATATCCCTGTTTGATTAAGGCATACATCCTTTGCCACTCCGGATGTCCAGCCCACAATGTAACACCGCGTCCCGAACCATGTCGGAATTTTTACACGTTGACCGAGGTTGACCATTGACCGTTGACCAAAGGGGGTCAAAAGTTGACTTTTTGCTCCAGTTGGAATTTCGAGTTGACCAGGGTACCGTGGCGAAGTGCATGACGCCCTGAGTTCGTAGACTAGTAGCACGTCGAAAACGGAGCTACGGTTTGAAAGTTATGGGCAAAACAAGTTGAGGTTCAAACTGTCCAAAAGGTGCTGGGAGTTGACTTTTTCTTGAGATGTAATTTTGTGTTGACTCTTGTATGGTTGTAAAGTACTCGTCGATACGAGTTCATAGACTAGCGGCACGCTTAAATCGGACGTTTGGTTAAAAAGTTATGGACGTTTGAAATTCGCCGGATACCGCATTATTTTAATATATCTGGCTTAAGTGCACAGTGGTGCCATGTGTCAGCTTCTGATTGGTCCACGTGGCATGAACAGTATCACACAGGGGTTTTTATTTGTTAAAATTCTCGGGGAAGAGAGAGAAAGAGAGAGAGGAGAGAGAAAGAGAGAGAGAGAGTCCGCCGGCCGCCGGAAATTTTCAACTGTTCCGGCTGATCTACAGTACACGCGCCGGCCAGAAAGCTTCCCCTCCCCATTTCCGGCAAAACCTCCAAGTTTCACGGCGATCGGCCGCCGGACGCGCCCGGATCGGACGTTCGAAGATCGGCGGCGAGTTTCTCCCCTCCACCGCCGGCCACCGCAAATCGGCCCACTTCCGGCCATTTTCCAACCACACGCGCCGTACACCCTTGATCCCCTCCTCAAGTCCGGCCGACCCACCAAAAATCACGGCCATCGGACCACCAACGCGCCGGGATCGGAGCATTTTCCGGCGAGGGGCCGGAAATCTTCAAACGGTGATTTCTCCGCCGTCCGGCCTCCGTTTTGCTCACCGCCAGTCCCGTTGGGTTGCTCTCCTCACGATCTACAAGTCTGCAAAAGTTCACGACCAATGGCCACCGCACGCGCCGCCGCCGGCGACGGTTGCCGGTGACCTCGGCGGCTCGCCGGAAAGTACTGTTCTGCCTAGTACCCAGTTTTCCGGCCGGCTCCAGTCCGCTGTGTTCGACCTCCTGAACCTGAATTCAGCTTTCGTTTCCACCAATTCGAGACGGTTTGGGAGAATTGCGGAGCCGAAACCCGAAAAGCTTCCCGGCGAAATTCCGACCCCGTCGGGTACGATCCTTGGAAATTGAGACCGAATCTGTGATCAGCATCACTCGAGGTTTGATTCGGTATATAACTCGTAAATTCTAGATAACGTTTGTGTTTTACCCCCCGGGTACCGGGTATTATTTACCCGATTAAAATATTAATTTATTTGAATGCCTGTGAATTTTGTTCTAGGAGTACCGGTGAGTCGTAGAATTGATCCCGTAGTGGATCATGGGTTAATTGCGTGCTCCAGGTGAGTGACCCACCTTCAAATTTATTTTGGGGAATTTAATTGGTGAATATATTATGTGTGATTTAAATATTTGGAATTTAATTTCTATGTGCCAAATATTTATTGGATTTATTGTGGAATTATTTATGAATTTATTGGATTTAAGAAAATGGGCATTTTACAAAATTATGCCATGTGAAATTATTTCATGGTTTTGAGGATTTTGAAATTGGTGTGGTTTTAATGATAAATTGGGCACGATTTGATTTTCAAATATTTCAAGGAAAATATTTGGTTATGTTGGTGATTTCAGTTTTTATAAAATATGTCCATGAAATATTATGAGATTTGATTATGATATTTCAAAAATTATTTATGCTATTGGGAAAATGTGAATATTTGAATTGATGGATTTGGGAGTTGGTGGATTTGAAAATCATGGAATTTATGGTGTTGATTATAAAGAAATTACGGAGGAATTCCGGGTTCAAGCGGATGGACTATACCCGCTATGTTTATGCAAAATGTGAGTTTTGATTTATAAATTAATTATGTGGATTTTATGATTTTTAGATGCACCGTGCACGTACTGGTGTTATGTTTATATGTGATATGGTTAGTGTGCACACGGTTGTGATTAGCGCGCAGGTGGGTGTGATTAGCGCGCGGTTGATATTATGAGATTGTCCTGTGGTTGCCATCGGATGAGGGTAGGCCACCCCCCATGGCCGGGACACCAGGTTAGCAGCGGCGCAGTGGGACGCCACGCGACCGTATGCCGGTTTCTCTTTATAACCTCCTGTCTGGCAGTACCTCGGGACGCTGGGTACTCTGGCGCCACTGGTATATAGTGGGTGCATCAACTGATTTTCGGAACTATGTTTTAAAAATAAAATGTTTTAAAACTGTATTGGAGTTAAAATTAATTATTACTGTTCGGATATTTGTTTGATGTCTTGGTTTTCGGGGAATATGAATAAAGGGTTTTGTGAAAATGTTTTAAAAGGGGAACCTTTCCAACTGAGAGAATTGTAAGGATTTTGAGAGAAAATATTATTCCCAAATAATTATTATTTATATACCTATTACTGTGGTATTATATTGTATAGTAGTAGGGTCACTCACTGAGATGATTAGCATCTCACACTCTTAAATTCCGTTCCTCTAGGTACCAGGTTGTCGGTGTTCATCCAGAGCGGACTTGATCTTCCTCGCTGTTTTAGTTCGGCAGTACCCGTTTATTCTTTTATTGCAGTTGTAATATTTCTTTCACTCTTGTTGTATTTAAATTGCACTGGATTACTGTATTTATATTGAAGTGCTGAAATTTGTGGAAACAATTTGTAGTCTGTGGGAGGAATAAGGGGATGTTGTTAGAAGTGTGTTCTCAGTGCAGGTAATTTGTGGTAAGTAAATCCCTTAGGGGAGGCTCTGCCGGATTTTCCGTTGGAGGGTTCGGTAGGGTTTCCCTGGGATCAGGGCTGTCTAGGTTTCCGGGGAAGGAATTCTGGACTGGTCCTGACACACAAAGTGTCGTGGCATTCTCTCATTAACATCTTTCTTAGGTCTCCAGCCTTTGGGACAAATAACCTATTTCCTTTTGTCCACAGTAAGTCATCTTCCTCCCAAAATTGACGAGTTTTTCCCTCCTTGCACAATTTGAGGATATTCTAGGCACATTGATCTCCCCCTAGATGCTGCTTTATCAGCTCTCGCATTGAATTCGCGATAGTACTCGCAGCCATGTTAGCCACCACCCTTAGTGCAGCAAGCTCCGTCTTGCGACTTAGGGCATCCGCCGCCTGGTTCTTGATCCCCGCTTTGTGCTTGAATTGAAGGTCAAACTCCGCAATGAATTCCTGCCAACGAGCTTGTTTTGGGGTTAGTTTTGGTTGTGTAAGGAAGTGACTAACGGCTGAGTTATCAGTCTTTACTACAAAGCTTGACCCCAACAAGTAGTGCCTCCAGGTTCTTAAACAATGAATTACGGCAAGCATCTCCTTTTCTTGAGCCGTATAGTTTCTTTCTACTGCTAATAACTTCCTGCTTTCGTAGGCGACAGGATGACCATCTTGGAGTAGGACTCCACCTAAAGCGAAGTCAGATGCATCGGTTTGGACTTTGAAGGGTCTTGTGATGTCCAGCAGGGCCAACACTGGGTCTTTCATCATAGCTTCCTTTAGATCCTGGAATGCGCCCTCACATTCCTTGCTCCACTCCCAAGGCACCTCCTTCTTTAGCAATTCCATTAGGGGAGTTGCTTTCTTTGAGTATCCTTTTACGAAGCGACGGTAGTAATTTGCCAATCCCAGAAATGATCTAAGTTCTTTCACATTAGCGGGAGTTTTCCACTCTTGGATGGCTTTTACCTTCTCCATGTCCATACGGATCTTCCCCTCCTCGATGATGTGTCCCAGAAACTTGATTCATCTTCTGCCAAAAGCACATTTTTCCTTCTTCACAAATAATTGATTTTCTCGGAGTCTCTGGAGTACCATTCGAATGTGTTCGACATGTTCTTCCAAGGTAGGGCTAAAGATTACAATGTCGTCAAGATACATCACCACAAATTTGTCAAGGAAGTCTAGAAATACCTGGTTCATGAGGGTGCAAAATGTTGCTGGTGCATTCGTCAACCCAAAAGGCATCACCAGGAATTCGAAGGCTCCGTATCGTGTGACGGAGGTGATTTTCTCTTCGTCTCCTTTAGCGATTCTCACTTGGTAGTATCCCGATCTCAAATCCAATTTAGTGAAAAATTTGGCTCCGCTTAGCTGGTCGAACAAGTCAACTATTAAAGGGATCGGGTACTTGTTTCGCACCGTGACCTTGTTCAGTGCTCGATAATCTACACACAGGCGCAAAGTTCCATTTCTTCTTTTGGAATAATACTGGAGCGCCGTAAAGTGCCTTCGAGGGTCTCAGGAACCCTGCTTCCAAAAGTTCCCTGAGTTGCTTCCGTAGCTCTGCCAGCTCAGGAGGGGCCATTCGATAAGGTGCCTTTGCTGGAGGTTTTGCTCCTGGTATCAGTTCGATTTTGTGATCAATATCTCGTCAAGGAGGTAGGTTCCTTGGTAAGTTGTCCGGCATCACAACATTGAATGATTTTAAGGCATCCAGCACCATAGGAGGGGTAGTTTCATCATCTTCACCCTCCCTCGCTACCACCAATGCTATGTAAGAGGGTTCTTTGTGTCTTACTCCCTTTTTAAATTGGAGGGCCGATAGAAGTTTGGGGTTGTTCAGTTGCTTCCTCTGTACGAGAACTACTCTCGTTTGTTCCCCCATCATCAATAGACTGTTAGCGGCGGGAATAGGGATTGCATTCTTCTTCACTAGGAAGTCCATTCCCAAGATTACATCAAAGTCATCCATTGGTACTACAATCAAATCCACCCGGTCCTCCCAAGTTCCCAACTTGAGAGGCACTTGTTTCGCCAGGCCCACCGTAGGTAAGGCTTTGGAATTTACTGCTTTCATTTGCCCCACATCCTTTTGTAAGCGTAAGCCCAACCTTCGAGCTTCAATCTCTGAACAAAAGTTATGGGTGGCACCTGTGTCCACCATCACACTCTTTGCGGCCTTTCCATTTATCGCCGCATCCACGAACATAAGACCTTTCTCGTTGGTCTTCCTAGCCTGAACGACCTGTCCATTAAGGGCATTCAAGAATCTCAGCGCTCCCACTTGTGCGCCGTCTTCTCCTTCTTCTACTACCTCCTCTCGCCCTCCCTCATGCTCTTAGGAACGAATAGATGCTTGTAGAGCACTAAGAGCAGTCTTATGGGGGCATTCTCCCACTCTGTGGGGACCATTACATAGGAAACATGTTAGAGGTCGAGGTCTAAATCCGAATGCATTGGGGTTCCGCGGTGGAGGCTCTCTCCTATTCGGAGGTTTCCTATTGTCGCTTCCCCAAGGTCTTGGGAGATTGGCAAGCCTGAAAGGTCTACCGCTATTGGCATTCGAAGGAGACGGTTGGGGCCTTCTATTGATGGGGCTCTCTGTTGAGTAGTCCATTAGGCGCTCCGCTGCCCCTAGCGCTGAGGCTAGGTCTTGTACTCTCTGTCGTTGAAGTTCTGTCCTAGCCCAAGGTTTCAGCCCTTCCAGGAAGTAGAAGAGCTTATCCTTCTCAAACATGTCGCGTATATTGAGCATAAGTGCCAAGAAAGCTTTCACGTAGTCCCTTACATTACCGGTCTGTCTCAATTCTCTCAAATGTCGCCGAGCAATGTAGTCCACGTTCTCGGGAAGGAATTGGTTCTTAAGTTCCTTCTGTAGCTGGTCCCATGTGTCAATGATGCATCTGTTGTTCTTGATATCTTCGTATTTGGATCGCCACCACAGTTTTGCATCATTGGTTAGGTACATTGTAGCCATGGTCACCTTTGTTTCCTCTGAATCCGGTTTTATTGCTCGAAAATATTGTTCCATATCAAACAAAAAGTTTTCGAGCTCCTTCGCATCTCATGCCCCTCCATACGCTCGGGGCTCAGGCACTTTCATTCGTCCATAGTCCCCGCCCATTGGGACAGTAGGTCGATTTTCTACCGCTCGCATGGTGATGGCGAGCTTGGTGTTTATTTGCCCCATTTCAATCCTTAGGGCTTCCACGGTGGCTCGAAAGTCCTCCGTCAATTCGTTGACCGTAGACATCAATCTCTCTATGGCCTCTTCCATTACTCCATCTTGCTCGCCCGCAGTGGAGCTCGAAGGGCCTGTATTGCCCCATGTGGTTTGATTCATCTCGAGTGCGCTCACTCGACTGGCTATGTCATCTAGTGTTTCCATCTTTTCGAAGGCCTCCTGCCAGTTGTTGCCTCTGATATGTGCATTTACAACACCAGCAAGCTCCCCGAGCTGCTAGTCGATGTTATCGAACCGCATTTCATTTGTCAGCTTCGGCATCTTGTGCGAGTGACTCCCAACCTTGCTCTGATACCAACTGTCACAGTCCCACTGTTCTAAGCGTACAACGGGGCCGTGCGGTGCTTACTCGCCCCTCGTGGGTAGTAAGCCAACCGTTAATATCCCTCGCAAGCAAATAACCCACACGATATTAGTATTGTGCATGCACCAAGCAAGCAATAAAATAAAGTATGTAATCACACAATCGTTAGAAAAGGGTTCAGTAAACAAGGCAACAATACGATGAATTGGAAATGCGTTCATTTTATTCGGTCTCGATGGAGAGAATAGCAGAGAGGTTTACAAGCATGTTATTAAAAGTTCTCACCTATGCTAGTGGTCTAGCCCAATAACTCGCCGACTAGCCACCCCCTTCCAAAGAGCTTATCAGGCCATTTTCATTCCGACAAGAATACATATCAAAATATGCGAGGAATCATAATGGTACTATTTCGAATAACAAAAGCTAGAAATCCAAGCAAGTGACCATAGGCTTGACTAATGACCCTGGATGAACTTGGCTTGGTATTTACAACCAAAATGGGGAGGTGTGTGCGACTCTTACACCAAGCATGTCCTATGTGGTCATGATGCTGGGTAGTGAGGTTGCATTGGATCAACTTAAACCACACAGTTATTTCATGGAAACAAATCATAATTTTGCAGCCGCTGAAGTAGATCATTCTCCCTCAACTGACCATGTGTTTGATAAAAAACTAATGCAGAGAATAAATCCCACAAGACAGAAAAATATATATAACATTAAAAGATACTCTTTTATTCAAAGAGCAGTACTTATATAGACATTACATCTAACAAACTCAACAAAAAAAAAAAAGTAACTAGTACACAAAAAATAGGACCACTATCCTGCACTAACAATATTCCTAAAGACTAGTTAAAGACTAGACATTACCCAACAAAAATGAACATGTACTCAACAATAAACAAACTTCCTAAATACCAAGTCAACATAAATTTCCAACAATCTCTCCCTTAAACTGATGTTCTAAACATCTAGTTTAATAACTTAAGTTACATTCTCCATACTACAAACCCCAAGTAGCTTCCTTAGCCTCAAAAAAGTTACTGAATTGAAAGCTTTAGTAAAGATATTTGCAACCTAATCTTCACTTCTGCAATATTCAAGCTCAATTACCTCATCTTTTATAAAATCTCTCAGAAAATAATATCTTATATCAATATGCTTGCACCTTCCATGTAGAATAGGATTCTTAGACAGCTTGATAGTTGAGTTATTATCACAATAGATTTGTATAGGACCTTCTTGCTTGAACTTCAGTTCTTCAAGAAGTCTTCTTAACCAAAGAACTTGACAAGCACAACATGATGCAGCTACAAACTCAGCTTCAGTTGTTGATAATGTCACAAGTGGTTGCTTTTTTGATAACCATGAAACTGCAGCTGATCCCAACATAAACACATATCTAGATGTGCTCCTTCGGTCATCTAAATCTCCTCATAGTCACTATCAGTAAAGCCATATAAGTCTGATTTTTCTCCCATTTTGTAGAAAATCCCAAAATCCATGGTACCTCGCAAGTACCGAAAAATTCTTTTTGTAGCTAAAAGATATATCTGTTTTGGATTTTCCATATACTTGTTGATGAGATTTACTGAATGCATTATATCAAGTCTTGTTGCTATCAAATACATTAAACTTCCAAGTATTTTCTTATGAAATGTACTATCAACCATTTTGCCTCTTGAATCCTTTACAAGCTTCAAACCTTTCTCCATTGGAGTAGTGACAAAGTTGTAATCCTTCATGTCAAACCAGTCTAAAATTTCTTGGACATATTTCTTTTGAGAAATAAAGATACCAGCAGCAGATTGCACTACTTCAATGCCCAAAAAATAATGCATCAAACCATGATCAGTCATATCAAATTCTAGCATCATAGACTCCTTAAATTTTTCAAACATGGCTTTATCATTTTCGATATAAATCAAATCATCCACATATAAACATACCATAATTATCTTCCCATCAACTCCAGTTTTAGTGAAGAGAGTATGTTCATATGGACACCTTTGAAAACCGTTGTTTATAAAATAAGCATCTATACGACTATACCAAGCTTTAGGTGCTTGTTTTAGTCCATAAAGAGCCTTTTTCAATTTGTAAACTTTATGCTCACTACCAATTTGCACATAACCAGTAGGTTGATTGATAAATACCTGTTCTTGCAAATCTCCATGCAAGAATGCCAACTTCACATCTAGTTGATAGATAGGCCATGAATTTTGTGCTGCCAATGCAGTCACCAATCTGATTGTATCATGCCTTGCAACAGGAGCAAAAACCTCTTTGTAATCCACACCATATTCCTGCTTATAGCCTTTAGCTACTGGATGTGCCTTGTACTTGTCAACTTCACCATTCTCCTTTAACTTGGTCTTATAAACCCATTTAACACGGATTGTTTTCTGCCCTTTGGAAGATCTGTCAATTCCCAAGTATTATTCCTTTCGATAGCTGCAATTTCTTCATCCATTACCTTTTGCGACTTAACTTCTTTTACAGCATCATCAAAACTTGTAGGATCACAATCAGAAAACAAAGCTAGATGAGTAAGAATATCTTCAGAATCAACAATTCCAGTTACCTCATAGTCGGTCATCCAAGCTGGCCTTTTTCTATGACGTTGAGGATGAGAACCAACTGCTACATCAAGTTGAGTGGCTGCTGTCACTTGATCTCTTTGAGGAATATCTAGAATGTTTTGAATTTCTGCAGGAACTTCCAAAGTTGCTTGCTGACCTTTGTCACCTTCATCTTCACTGTCAAAATTTACTGGAATTTACTGTCCATTGTCAATATCATTCCAAGACCAAATTTTTTCTTCATCAAAGACCACATCATGACTTATAATAATTTTCTTGGTAATAGGATTGTACAACTTGTAAGCTTTTGACTGATCACAAATACCAATAAAAATACACTTTTCACTTTTTGCATCCAATTTTTTCCTTTTCTCGTCAGGAATATGAGCATATGCTATGCATCCAAAGATTTGAAAGTGACTAACCATTGGTCTACATCCTTTCCAAGCTTCCTCAGGGGTCATATTTTGAACAGCTAGAGTGGGGCTTCTATTCAAAATATGAATACTCCATTTAACTGCTTCAGGCCAGAAGCTCTTGGGAAGGTCACTTCTCCTCATAAGACTTCGCACCATATTTAGAATTGTATGATTTTTCCTCTCGCACACTCCATTTTGTTGAGGTGTATATGCTGAAGTAAGCTGTCTTTTGATTCCATGCTTTTCAAAAAAATAATTAAATTCTTGTGAATTAAACTCTCCTCCATGATTTGTGCGAAAGACTTTTAATGGGCTTCCAGCATCTTTGTAACACCCTGTCCCAAATAACATTGGAATTTTCTTCACGTTGATCGGGTTTTGACCGCCATTGACCGAGAGGGGTCAAAATTTGACTTTTTTATCCGGATGGAATTTTCTTTGACCGAGGTATCGTTGCAAAATATACATCGACCTGAGTCCATAGACTAGTAGCATGTTGAAAATGGAGCTACAGTTTAAAAGATATGAGCAAAATAAGTTAAGGTCTGAATTGTTCAAGGGGTGCCCCGAGTGGACTTTTTGTTCGTGCAAAGTTGAGCTTTAACTCATGCACGGTTGTGAAGTACTCGTTAATATGAGTTTATAGACTAGTGGCACGCTTGAAACGGATATGTGGTTTACAAGTTATGGATTTGCAGAGTTTTTTTTTTTTTAATACTATATTATTTTAATATCATTATATATATATATATATATATATTTTTTTTTATTATTTTCTTTTTCTTTGTTTTCCTTTTCCCCCACGTGGGAAAATGCCCCCATGGGTTTCTTCTTCCTTTCTTCTTCTTCTTCTTCCTTCTTCTCCTCCTATCTTCATTTCTCCTTCCTGTCAATCTCTCTCTCTCTCCCTGCTGCATCTCTTCCGGCTGCCGCACGGCTACACATGCTGGACAGTGTGGTGGCCCACAGCTGGATGAATCCGGGCGCCGAGTCACCGATTGGTTGGCCGGTGGACCCATCAGGATTGACGCCCAAAGCGGCGGTCAATGAGGTGGTGGTTGGCTAGTTTTTCGAAGGCCACCGGTCCCGTGGTTTGGTCCTTCTTGCTTGATTTCGACCCCCTGATTCCAAAAATAACCCCCATTTGCCCAAATTCTGAGCTGTTTGTGAGATAGAAGAAGGGAAAATTCGGTTGAAACCTTTCGTCCACTTTCCGGCCACCTCCGGTGGAGTTGAGTCCAATGGAGATCGGTAATGTATTCCTTGTCCCCTTAGCTTTCTGTTGATACCTTATTTGCGAATTTTGGACATCATTTGTGTTAACCCCCCGGGTAACGGGTATTATTTATCTTAATAAAATATTAATTTATTTGATCCTGTATAATATTGTTATTCTAGGAGCACGTGTGAGTTGTAGAGTTGATTCTATGGAGGATCTTGGTTGGATTGCATGCTCGAGGTGAGTGACCCACCTTCAAACTTAATTTTGGGTGTTTAATTGTATTTATTTTTTGATAATTGATTATTTGAAATGTGATATTTCATGTGTTAATTGTTTAGTAAAATTATATTTGGAATTTTACTGGCATAATTTAAATAAATTGAAATGTATATGTGTATTAAAGCATAATTTGATTTTGATAAATTATGGAGATATTATTTTTATGAAATTCAATTTTAAAGGAATTGTGAATTTAATTTTAATTGAATTGTTGTTGAATTTTAATTGTGAATTTATTTATGTTTTATAAAAATTTTATTTATATATTGATGAATTGTGATTTAATTGTATTTTGAATTTTGAGTAATTGAATGAATATTTATTTTTAATTGTTGTCAATTTCATTGATAGATTTGAAATTGATGGAATTTATGCGATGGGTTTATGACGATGATTTATAAAGGAATTGTGAAAAATTTACGGGTTTAATTAGATGGAATAAACCCGGTGGTATTTATGAGATTTTGAGATTTGAAAAGATATATTGAATTTAATGATTTTTAGATGCACCATACATGTGGTGGTGTTCTGTAGACATGGATATGATTAGCGCGTAGGTGGATGTGGTTAGTGTGCAGGTGGGTGTGAGTAGCGCACAGGTGATTTATGGGGTTGTCCTGTGGTTGCCATCGGATGAGGGTAGGTCACCCCTCCATGGTCAGGATGCCTGTTTACAGCGGCGCGGTGGGACGTCATGCGACCATATGCCGGTTTCTCTCTTTAACCTCCTGTCTGGCGGTGCTTGGAATGCTGGGTACCGTTGGCGCCACTGGTATATAGTGGGTGCATCATATGGTTTTCACGACATGATTTTAGTAATACAATATTTTAGAATTTTATTTAAATTAAAATGTTTTTAATAGTGTTTTATAAATTAAATTGTTTTGGCATTCTAAATTGAGTTCTACTGTTAATTATTTGGTTTTATTTTATTTATTTAAATATTTCTTGGATCATTTTTGTTAATGTAAATTTTATTATGTTTTCGTGTTAATTGTTTACAATACTTTATTCTCAATTTAATATTTATCATTAGTCTTATTTTTTATAATTATTTCTCACTAAAATTTTTGGATTATTAATTTATTGTCTTTTATTTGCAAATTATTAATTAAATATTTTCTAGATTTTTGGGGCATAAAATGTTGTGTTTTGCAAAAATATTTTAAAAAGGGAACATTTCAAACTGAATGAATCGTAAGGGTTTTGAGAGAAAATATTATTTTCAAATACTTAATTACTTACTTATTTATTATTGATTAATCAAACTTATATTATTGTTATATTATTATTATTTATTTCCGTGATTAGTAGATTTGGTCACTCACTGAGATGATTAGCATCTCACGTTTTTAAATTCCGTTCCCTTAGGCCCAGGTTAGTCGACGTTGATTGTCCGGGGGCAAGCTCGACGTCTTAGTTTGTTGCTGAAAGTCCAAGAGGTCTTTCCTTTCCTTTCTATCTTGTATTATTTCTTTTTATCTCGTATTATATTAAATTTCGTATTCAATTGTACTAATAATGCTCTGTATACTATGTTGGATGTATTATTTAATTAATTATGCATTGATTCCCTGTTATTCATTTGAGGTCCTACAAACTTGTGGAAGTAAATTGTAGTAAGGTGGAAGGAATAAGGTGGTGTATATAAAGTGTATTTTTAGTGCAGAAAAATTGTGGTAAGTCCAACTTTTAGGGGAAGTTCTGCCGAATTTTCCATTGAAGGGTCCGATAGGATTTCCTTGGGATCAAGATTTGTCTTGGGTTCCGGTAAGGGATCTTGGACGGGTCCTGACAGTTGGTATCATAGCTCTAGGTTCTAATATTCCTAAGAGACTGTGCTTTGTTGTACGTCCCATCCTCGTCTAATCTCTCGTTTTATCTGTCTCGAAGCATTGTTTCCTTATCTCGAAGCAAATTTTTTGCCCGAGTATAAATAACTCTAATCTTCGAAGGTGTTTCCCGACAAGATACCTTGGGTATAACCATAGTAAAGGAAATCCTAAGGGGAGCACAAAATTCGAGGTATGTGATATACTTTGGAGGTATGAAAATGTATCTCACGCTTATTAAGCATTAATGGTGGATTGTTGTGAAGGAGGAAAGTTGAGAATTCGAATTATGGTGCTTAAATTGCCAACAAGTGGAGACGGAAAGACATTAACTTTCTGCACAACTTCAATCCTTGCCTTTTTTTCGTGTAGGGGGTGGAAAGAACTCAAAAAGGAATTTCGTGTTTAAAACACCACTCATAACGAGAAGATATGATGGCGTTTGGATGAACGTCGTCACTCACCCACGTGTCGATGGACAAGTGGAGCATAGAAAACTCATATTTGGAAGATATGCTAAGAGTGCATCGTGCAATTCGGAGGAAACTGGAATGAACAATTTCCGTTGATAGAAATTGCTCATAATAACAGCCATCAAGCAAGCATTGGAACGTCTCTATAAGAAACTTTATAGATAGGGCAGTATCGAACCCCACAGTGTTGGAGTGAAGTGGGTGAGGAAAAGCACCGTACAACAACATGATGGTTGACTCCTAAAACCTACGAATTATCATGGATAAGATAAGAGTCGTCCGAGGAAGGTTGTGAGCTGCCCAAGATCATCAAAATAGCTTTGTCGATGTGCGTAGAAAAGGATCTTGAATTCGAAGTTGGAGGTTAGATTTTCTTGGATTTACCTCTGTGGAAGGGAGTCGTACACTTTGGTCAATGAAGGAAGCTAAGGTCCCAACATCTTGGTCACTATGAGGTTATTGAGGGAATTGGTTATGGCCTACAAGTTAGCAATTTCAAAAGAGGTAACATGGGTATGCAACGTATTTCACGTATCGTTGCTACAAAAGAACATTGGAGATCTATTGCACATGTTCGAGATTCCCGACATCAAGATGAAGGAAGACCTATTATGCATGGAGCAGTTGGCATAGATCTTAGGTCCCAAGGAACGTGTATTGGTCAATAAGACTAATTCCCAAGTTACAGTCTGGTAACGGAATCACCCAGCCGAAAAAGCGTAGTGGCAACCGAGGCACGAATCCACGACTTATATTCTTATATGTTTCGATGATGTACGAAATTTTGAGGACGAAATTTTTATAAGGGGGGAAGATTGTAACATCCCGTCCTGAATAACATTGGAATTTTCTACACGTTGACCAAAGTTGATCGGGTTTGACCGCCATTAACCAAGAGAGGTCAAAATTTGACTTTTTGATCTGGATGGAATTTCTCTTTGATCGAGGTATCGTTGCAAAGTATGCATCAACCCGAGTCCATAGACTAGTAGCACGTCGAAAACAGAGCTACAGTTTGAAAGATATGGGCAAAATAAATTGAGATCCGAACTGTCCAAGGGGTGCTGGAGTGGACTTTTTGTTCGTGCAAAGTTGAGCTTTGACTCATGCACGGTTGTGAAGTACTTGTTGATATGAGTTTATAGACTAGTGGCACGCCTGAAACGAATATATGGTTTACAAGTTATGGATCTGCAAAGTTTTTTTTTTTAATACCATATTATTTTAATATTATTTTATATATATATATATTTATTTATTTATTTTTATTTTCTTTTTCTTTGTTTTTCCTTTTCCCCCATGTGGGAAAATGCTTCTTCTTCCTTCTTCTTCTTCTCTCTTCATTTCTCCTTCCCGTCAATCTCTCTCTCTCCCTGCTGCATCTCTTCCGGCTGCCTCACGGCTAAACGCACTGGACAGCATGGTGGCGCACAGCTGGACGAATTCGAGTGCCGAGTCACCGGCTGGTTGGCCGGTGGATGCATCAGGATCGATGCCCAAAGCCGGCGGTCGGTGAGGTGGTTGTTGGCCGGTTTTTCGAAGGCCACCGGTTCCGTGGTTGGTCCTTCCTGCTGGATTTCGACCCCCTGATTCCAAAAATAACCCCCATTTGCCTAAATTCTGAGCCGTTTGTGAGATAGAAAAGGGAAAATTCGATCAAAACCTTCCGTCCACTTTCCGACCACCTCCGGTCGAGTTGAGTCCAACGGAGATCAGTAACGTATTCCTCATCTCCTTAGCTTTCCGTTGATACCTTATTTGTGAATTTTGGACACCGTTTGTGTTAACCCCCCGGGTACTGGGTATTATTTATCCGAATAAAATATTAATATTTTTATTTCAATTAAAATGTTTTTAATAGTGTTTTATAAATTAAATTGTTTTGGCATTCTAAATTGAGTTCTACTGTTAATTATTTGGTTTTATTTTATTTATTTAAATATTTCTTGGATCATTTTTGTTAATGTAAATTATATTGTGTTTTCGTATTAATTGTTTACAATGCTTTATTTCTAATTTAATATTTATCATTAGTCTTATTTTTTATAATTATTTCTCACTAAAATTTTTGTATTATTAATTTATTGTCTTTTATTTCAAATTATTAATTAAATATTTTCTAGATTTTTGGGGCATAAAATGTTGGGTTTTGCGAAAATGTTTTAAAAATGGAACATTTCAAACTGAGTGAATAGTAAGAGTTTTGAGAGAAAATATTATTTTCAAATACTTAATAATTAATTACTTACTTATTTATTGTTGATTAATCAAATTTATATTATTGTTATATTATTATTATTTATTTCCGTGATTAGCAGATTGAGTCACCCACTGAGATGATTAGCATATCATGTTTTTAAATTCTGTTCTCTTAGGCCCAGGTTAGTCGACGTTGATCATCCGGGGGCAAGCTCGATGTCTTGGTTCGTTGCTGAAAGTCCAAGAGGCTTTTCCTTTCCTTTCTATATTGTATTATTTTTTTTATCTCGTATTGTATTAAATTTCATATTCAATTGTACTGATAACGCTCTATATACTATGTTGGATGTATTATTTAATTGATTATGCACTGATTCCCTATTATTCATTTGAAGTCCTACAAACTTGTGGAAGTAAATTGTGGTAAGGTGGGAGGAATAAGGTGGTGTATATAAAGTGTATTTTTAGTGCAGAAAAATTGTGGTAAGTCCAACCCTTAGGGGAAGTTCTACCGGATTTTCCATTGGAGGGTCCAATAGAGTTTTCTTGGGATCAGGATTTGTCTTGGTTTCCGGTGAGGGATCTTGGACAAGTTTTGACATCTTTCTCAACAAATGCCTTGAAATGCTTAAAGGCAGCCAATGCTTTAGATTTTTCCTGTAAAAAAGAAACCCAGCATTTTTGACTAAAATCATCAATAAACGTTATGAAATAACGTTTACCTCCATTTGATATTGGTTTTAAAGGGCCAGAAAAATCGGAATGAACTAGTTCCAACTACTTCTTAGCTCTCCAAGATTGTCCTTTTGGAAAACTATCACGGTGTTGTTTGCTAACAACACAATCTTCACAAACTTCTATAGGTGAATCAAATTGTGGAAGACCATCAACCATCTTCTTCTGTTGTAAAGTCCTCAACCCACTAAAGTTTAGGTGCCCATATCGTAAGTGCCATAACCATGCTTCATCTTTTACACTTGCAGAGAAACTAGAATGTGTTGTCTTGTGAAGATACAACAGGAACATTCGATTTGCGGTCATTCTAACTTAAGAATTGTCATCTTGGATTCGATAAACACCATCCTTGATAGAGATCTCATATCCTTTTTGTTGAAGCCGTCCAACACTAAGCAAGTTAGATTTCAAATCTAGAACATATAGCACATCTGGAATAGAAAGTGTAGAATTTCTCTTGGTTTGGATAGAAACACTTCCTTTACCCATAACAGATATTGTAGAGTTATCACCAAACTTTACAATATTCCTAAAAGATTCATCCAAATCAGAAAATGCAGATTTAACTCCACACATATGGTTGCTGCAACCAGTATCTAAATACCATAAATTCTCATTAGTTTCTTCTTGAATATGAGACACCATAAGAAAAGAAATCTCTTCTTCCTTTTCTATAAAATTTGACCTTTCACTATGTTCATCACGATCTTTGTTTAAATTAGTACGACGTTCTGAACGATAGTGTCCATTCTAGTGCCAGTGGAAACATTCAATTTTTGATTTGTCTACATACTTGGATTTAAGCCTACCTGAATTTTGACCGTCACATCCCTTTCCATTTCCTTGAGAGTTAGCTACCTTATTTTCTCCTGATTTGTGATGCTTGTTGTTTCCTTTTTGAGCCACCTCTGTCATGCCAGACACCTTTTGTTTCTGCTTGTAACACTTGCTCCTCTTGATCCTACTTACTTAATTTATGCTCATGCACCAGCAAAGAACTTTGCAATTCATCAATTGACAGTGTATCAATATCTTTAGATTCCTCAATTGAACAAATGACAAAATTGAATTTTACTGTCATTGATCGAAGAATCTTTTCAACTATAGTGACATCTCCAGCTTCTCTCCATGAATCCGCATCTTGTTTACGATTGCTATCGTCCTTGATAAATATTCTGAAACTAACTCTCCTGACTTCATTCTTAAGTTCTCGAATTCAGCACGGAGGGCTTGAAGTCGTACTCTCTTTGCCCTTGCTGTCCCCTGATACTTCGTCTTCATGGAATCCCAAATCTGTTTGGAGGTGTCTTTGTTTAGAATTGTCTCCAAGATTGAATGATCAATAGCCTGGAATAAATAGTTCTTTGCCTTGAGATCTTTCAACTTTTGTGCTTCCAACTCTGCTTTCTGTGCATCTGTCCACACAATGCCAGCTACTGGTTCTGTAACCCTTCACTAACAACCTGCCAATACTCTTTGGACCTTAGGAAATTCTCTATTAACATGCTCCAATGGTCATAGTGACCATCAAAGCGAGGTATTGCAGGTTGCACAAAGTTCTCAGATGCTATGAATAAATTGCTGCTGCAACAAAGAAATTAGAGTAGGAAAAAAAAATGCAATTCTTTCTATCTTACTTCTCTCCCTCAATATGGCTCTGATACTACTGATAAAAAACTAAAGCAGAGAATAAATCACACAAGACAAAAATATATATATAACATTGAAAGATACTCTTTTATTCAAAGTGCAGTACTTATATAGACATTATATCTAACAAACTCAACCAAAACAAAAGCAACTAATACACAAAAAATAAGACCACTATCCTGCAGTAACAATATTCCTAAAGACTAGTTAAAGACTAGACATTACCCAACAGAAATGAACATGTACTCAACAATAAACAAACTTCCTAAATACCAAGTCAACATAAATTTCACCCACGTGGACCTCTCAGATGTCGACACGTGGCGTCACTGTTCATTTAAGCCAGATATATTAAAATATTACAGTAGTCGGAAAACTTCACACGTCCATAACTTTTTAACCAGATGTCCAATTTAAGCGTGCCGCTAGTCTATGAACTCGTATCGACGAGCACTTTACAACCATACAAAAGTCAAAGCAAAATTCTACAACCATAAAAAAAAGTCAACTCCCGGCACCTTTTGGACAATTTGAATCTCGACTTGTTTTGCCCCATAACTTTCAAACAGTAGCTCCGTTTTCGACGTGCTACTAGTCTACGAACTCGTGCCAACGTGTACTTCATAACGGTACTTCAGTCAACCTAGAATTCCATCCGAGTCAAAAAGTCAACTTTTGACCCCTTGGGTCAACGGTCAATGGTCAAAGTCAGCGGTCAATGGTCAACCTTGATCAAATTTGGAAAATTTCCGTTATACTTTGGGACGGGGTGTTATAGTTCACTTAAGCCAAATATATTAAAATATTACGGTATTTGGAAAACTTTGCATGTCCATAACTTTTTAACCAGATGTCCAATTTAAGCGTGCCGCTAGTCTATGAACTCGTATCGACGAGTACTTCACAACCATGCATGAGTTAAAGCTCAACTTTGCATGAACAAAAAGTCAAATCCGGCACCCCTTGGACAATTTGGACCTCAATTTGTTTTGCTCATAACTTTCAAACCGTAGCTCCGTTTTCAACGTGTTACTAGTCTATGAACTCGTGACAACGTGTACTTTTTAATGGTACCTCGATCAACATGAAATTCCATCAGGAGCAAAAAGTCAACATTTGACCCCTTCTCGGTCAACGACGGTCAAACCGGTCAACCTTGGTCAAATTTGAGAAATTTCCGATGTACTTCGGGACGGGGTGTTACAGTTCGCGTCCACCAATGAGATGACCATATTGGTATTGGAGGCTCGATAAAATGGACCCCTTAAGAGTTCACGCAGTTGCAGGCTCTACTTTCTATAAAATCTGTGATGGAGCCTTTTGGGTGTCCACCGGCTTTGTGAAATTCATTGAATCAGCTACCCGAACGTGCTTCTATTAAGGAACATGGGTTAGGCTGCTAAAGAAATCCCAAGAACAAACAGTTCCACCCTATTTGGTTTTATTGGAAAATATACTTGATGTACATTGTTGGTTTTTTTGTTTTTTTAATATTAGTTAGAGATTTTAGGATAGATAATAATTTAATAAGTTTTCTAACAAATGTTGCAGGTAATGTTTGAGAAAATGATTGAAATGGGTGTCAAAAATAGCATTTTTACCAAGCAACGTGGACTCGCAAAATATCAATAAGGTAATTGAGTTCCGTCCTTGAAGACTTAACGACTTTATAGCATTTTTGACGCAGTCAGATAATGATACAATTGGTGATGGAAAATTTCGTCCTAGCATTAAAGGTAGAAAATCCTACCATTTGAAAACCTGCACACTACGCAATAATTAACCTTGTCTTTTTCTCTCCTTTTTCCCAAATGCTAGATCTCGGGGATATATTTTTCACCCAAGCCGGTTGAAGGCACAGGCCACTAAGGCTTATGTCGAACAGTGTCCTTATATTATTTTGGAAAAAGAAAGTATATCTATACATATTTATTTTTTATGATTAAAAAAGAATTTCATTTTAAAATTATTATATGCGACTTCATTACAATATATTTTTTTAGCATTTTTTATTTAGTAAATAAGATGAAATAACTTTTTTTTTTTTTTTGTAAAAATAAATTCTTCACGTTTTTAGAACTTAACATTAATTTTAGCTTAATTGTTAAGAATATATTTTTTTTTAATTTTTAGAAAACAGCATCAACTAACTATTAAATTCTCTTTATAAAAAACCAATTAAATTCTTTATTTTCTATATTTGTCCCAAACTTTAAGTATATAAGAATAATAATAAAGAAAAAGGTTAAAAACTTCCATATTAATGAGTTTTTCCATCTTCTTTTACTTTCTTTCGTCTAAAAATTGTTAAAATTTACTTTGATCTGATTTATTAATATTTATTTAATAAATTTGTATTCATGGTTCATTCTCATATCCTTCTTTATTTTATTTTTATTTTTTAGCACGAATTCATGTTTGCAGTTGTTATTTTGTTGTAGTTCATAATATATATTTTATTTTATTTTTTTTAATGGAAGTTCATAGTGTAGAACTAATCAATCTTTTTTAGTGCTCTTACATTATCGTTTATAAGTTGAAAAATATTTTATCAAAAGTTGAATATGAAAATTTAATTGATAGTTTTGCATCTTAAAATAAAAAAATTAAAATAGATAGACAAAAAAAAAATAAAAATAAAAATAATTAGTTTTTAAAATTTATTGTTATTTTTACCTAGCGTTTAATAGGGTTAGGACGGCCCTATTTTCATTGATTTGTAAGCAGAAAGCAAACAGCAAAACGCATATGAAGCGATGGTGATTCATTCTTTTATGTTTATCGGGGCTAATTTGCTCTTTTTACTTGTTTACCATTTCTCTGGCACTTGACAGCGTTCGTCAACACCAATCTCTTAGTGAAGACAGAACTTTGGTTTCATGAGAAGGAAGCTTTGAGCTTGGTTTCTTCACTCCAGGCAGTTACTTAGGAATCTGGTACAAGAACATCTCAGTAAATAGTGTAGTTTGATTTGCAAATCTATGCAACGCAATCACTGATTTGTCTGGCTTGATGACCATCACACGCAATATCTCAAATTCAAACTAATAGATTAGGTTAATTAATATAATTAATGAAACCCACCAGTTCTAGTATTAAGAAAATAGACACGTCAAAGCGTCCTAAAAAAAGGCAAATATTTTGAGACGGCACGGTATGGAAAAGAAACTTTTATGCATGGGTGAGACTGAATGGGAATGGCTTTGACTTAAATTGGTAGTCGATATCTTTTATGAGAATTGCGTATCAAATTAGGTCGTCGCAAGCTTGTTGTAAGCCAAATTCAATACTTAATAAATGATGGCAATTTCGTAAGTTAATTTGAATCTGTCGTAAGTCATTACCCAAAAAAAAAAAAAAAAGGAAAAAGAAAAAAAATCTTGGAAGTTGTAAGTCTGTTACTAAAGTGGGGAATAACCATAAAATTAAGAAATGCATTCATGAAGAAACATAGAAGTAGTTGGAATTGTGTGTTTATGTAGGTGAAGCCTGGAATCACCAAGTTTTATAGGTGTTTCGAGGAAAAATGTTTTTGTGTTATTATTATTACTACTGCTGCTGCTACTATTACTACTATTACTACAACTACTATTTCTTCAATAATCATTTATTAAAATTGGTTAAAACTTGACTTGATAGTTTTACTATCAAAATTTTTTATTAATCATTAGATGATATTTAACAATAACATTTAAAAATATTGTTATAATTCATTGGACCTTTGCAAAGTTTATATTAATTAATTGTTACATTCTAATCTTAAAGTAATTAAAGTACTAATAAAGAAAAATCTAATACTAAAATCATTAAGTCCATTTGATAAGTTAAACCTGACTCAATATGCCAATATATATATATATATATAAACATACTTATGAACTAATTAGAATATTTTAATTTTATAAGATCAAATTGTACCAATCCATCAAGGCATATCAACTATTTTTATTTCAGTTGACTTTCTTTATAACTTAACTAGATAATTATTCTCTACCGATATAAACAAAAAAATCTTATTTTTTTACTCATAACATTTATCCGTAAAAAAAATATATATATGTATATATATATAACTATGCCATTTATTCTTTCTATATGTAAAAGAGTGTTAATCAAGCGTTGTTAAATAAATATACGTGAGCTCCTTATTCTTTTAGGTGGTATTTTCTTATAGTTTTTTAATAGGTGCTTCTTCAAAGTCAGCATCAAATTGGAGGACACTTGACTCCACCACTCCAAGAATCCAGGGAACCAATTTGGGCAGGACCATCCATATAAACTCAATCTAGAACTGCATGTCAAGCTTGAATCACACATTTTAACCCCAGCAGCTTTTTATGTATTTTATGAATAGTTATTTTCATATTTTATTATTTATGTTTTAGGTTATTCCCTAAAAGTCAATTAAAAGTGAAAGCTTCAAAATTGAGAGAAAAAAATATATACAGTTATTAGTCTGTTACCAAGCGAGACCCTATTCGATTCCATTCTTTGACACCAATTTCAGAGGCACACACATAGAGCTACGTAATACTTGATAATGTAATTAAAAAAAAAAAAAAAGGTGAAATCTCTATTGTATATTGAATTCACACATATCGATGATTACAGCTTGCAACACTGCTTAGTGGCAATAAACAATCTCCTTCATATGGTTAGGATATCTGAACTTGGTTGCTAAAAGGTTAGGAGTTCTCCTTCATAGCCATTCCAAAATCTGAAATTTTTGGATTCATTTCATTATCGAGTAAAACATTACTGTTTTTGAGATCTCTATATGTAATCCTTAATCTCGAACCTTGATGAAAATATAAAAGCCCCCTTCAATTCCATAGATTATATGGTAGCTCTTGGACCAGTCTAACAGTTTACTTTATGTTTGATTTGCAAAGAATCTCACTCAAATTAATCAAAGGTCTCATTTGAATTCTCATATTTAAAGCAACATTAGTTCCATGCTTTAAAGAAAATTTCAACAATCTCAATGCCTATATGACATGTCAAATCCAATTTCTTAATTAGGGAGCTGTGTTTTTAATATCATGACATAATATAACATTGGTTTATTATGTAAAGATAAAAATCAACAACAAATTGGCACTTACTTCTCCAATAAGGTTTTGACTATGGTATTGATGATGAAACACTCAGTTTTTGTTTCCGCTTATGATCTCCAACAACAAAATTCCAAAGCTAAAGACATCAAACTTGATTGAGAATAGACCATCTATGTCATAGTCAAGTGCCATGCAATCATTGCATGACATCATTTGACACCTGACATAATTTAGATCAAAGGTTGAAAAGAAAATTTTAAGTACTTACTATGTTCCAACCACTCTCTTTGCTTTGATCTCCACCAAAGGGTCTAGCCAGTTCAAAGTCTAAAATTTTTGGATTCATTTCATTATTAACTAAACGGTTACTTGCTTTGAGATCTCTATAATACTCAATCTTGAATCTTGATAGAGATATAGAAGCCTCCTTGCAGTCCCATAGTGTGATGATTTAATCCTCAAATTTATCTTATATTGGTGCTGTAATGTGCTGTAGAAACTGGTGCAGAAACTGCTGCAAAATCTGGTGCAGAATCTGTTTTGAGTGTTTTGAAGCTTTAGGAGGTCAAAACGGTGCAATTCATTATTTTGGAAGTAAAGAATGGCAAAATGGTCACTTTGCCTCACATCTTAAGTAGAGTGATGTTGTTTTGAGCAACACTTGTTAGATTTATATAGCTTTCTTCTTCACAACGTGACAGAGAGTAAAAAAAACACAAAATTTCCAGAAAATTGCAGAAGGTGGGAAAGCTCCAAGACTCTTTTTCATTCCCTCGTGTTCTTCTTTGTGTAACTGATATTCTTTGTGAGTTCTTTGTGAGTTTGGTAAAGAACATAGAGTGTAAAGGGTGTAACAGGGGATTTGGGTTGTGAATATCTGAGTGTTTCCATAGTTTGAGTTCTATAATTGTTTCCTAAACAGCAGCTGTTAAATAAAATACCAGAAGCTCTCATCGGAGCAACGAGGACGTAGGCAATCTTGGCCGAACCTCGCTAAATCTTGTTGTTGTTTGTGTGACTTAGTTTTTCCAGCTTTGCTTTTTGATTTTCCAACAGTGGTATCAGACCAATTGGGTCTTCGCAATTTTTTTTTTTTTTTTTCCGTGAGTTGGGTATTCTTCTTTTCAATTCTTAGTGAATTGGGTTTTTCTTTCAATTCTTGGTGAGTTGGGCATTTTTCAATTCTTGGTGAATTGGGTATTTCTTCAATTTTTTGGTTCCTAGTGAGTTCGTAACTAACAATCTTGGAAGAGAAATTTTGGTTCTGGCTAATCCCAAGGATGTCTACGAAAGTGGAGATTGAGGTTTTCAATGGCAAAGGAGACTTCTTACTCCGGCGCAAGAAGATGAGGGCTGTCCTGGTCCAGATGAAGGTGGCAAGGGTGATCGATGGATCATATGCAGCAGATGTCACCGAAGAAAAGAAGCTTGAAATTGATGAAATTGCAATGAGTACTATCATCCTTCATCTTTCTGACAATGTGTTGAGGCAGGTAGATGATGTGAGTACAACTTCAAAGATGTGGTAGAAATTGGACAGCTTTACTTGGTGAGATCTTTACTTGACAGAATTCTTTTATTAGAACAATTTTTTGGTTTCAAAATGGATACCACTAAAGACTTAGATGCTAACCTTGATTCTTTTAATCGCTTAATACTGAGTCTTGCAAACTGTAATGTTGTTTTTGATGATGAACATCATGCTGTGATATTATTAAACTCCTTGCCTGAGACTTATAGAGAAGTGAAGAATGCCATTAAGTATGGCAGATACTCTTTGTCCTTAGAAACAGTAGTGAGTGCCCTCAGGTCTCGAGATTTAGAATTGAAATCTGAATCCAAAGGGGAAGGTCTTACAGTGAGAGGTAGAAACACCACATGAACTTGGGGTCATGGTGACCATAGGAGCAAATCTAGAGAGAGTTTTAGATCTAAGTCTAGGACTCCAGGCAGAAAGTGTTACTACTGCAAGAGAGGGGACCATTTCATTAAGAATTGTTTTAAGAAAAAGAAAGATGAAAAAGAGAAAGGCCAAGTAACTGGTGACTTGGCAGTGGCTTACAATGATTTGGAGCCTGCAGAGGTCTTGGTTATGTCTTCCAGCCAAGACAAATCTGAATGGGTGTTAGATTCGGGTTGTTCCTTTCATATGTGTCCTGATTTAAGTTGTTTCCATTCTTATTCTAAGTGTGAGGGTGGTCAAGTCCTTTTAGGAAACAACCGGTCATGTCAAGTAGTTGCCATTGGAAATGTACAACTACAGCTACTAGATGGTATTGTTAAGACCCTTACTTCAGTAAGACATGTCCCTGATTTGAAGAGAAACTTAATTTCCCTTGGCATGTTAGATGAGTCGGGTTTATCATGTAAAACTGAAAATGGTACTATGAAAGTGACTAAGGGCTCTCTTATTGTAATGAAAGGTGTAAAAAAGAATGGCTTGTATGTTTTGCTTGGTAAAACAATAGTTGATTCTAGTAATGCTTCAGTTAGTTCACCAGTTATGGACAAGACTGTTTTGTGGCACAAAAGGTTAGGTCACATAAGTGAAAAAGGCCTATATTATTTGAATAAACAAAATTTGTTTGACAAGGACATAATCAGCAATTTGGAGTCATGTGAAACCTATATTTTGGGAAAACAACATAAACTTAGTTTTAATTTGAGTACACATAGAGCTAGATCTGTATTGGAGTATATTCATGCTGATTTGTGGGATCCTGCTAAGGTGCAAACACAAAGTGGAAATAGGTATTTTTTGTCTATAATTGATGATTTTTCTAGAAAAGTTTAGGTTTATTTGTTGAAAACAAAAGATAAAGTTTTTACTAAGTTTAAAGAATGGAAATTACTTGTTGAAAACCAAACCAGTAAATCTGTTAAAACTTTGAGAATAGACAATGGCCTTGAGTTTTGTGATAAAGAATTTGATATTTTTTGTAAGTCTCATGGTATACTAAGACATAGAACTGTTAAGTACACACCACAGCAAAATGGTGTGGCTGAAAGGATGAATAGGACTTTGCTTGATAAGGTGAGATGTATGCTTGTTTCTTCTGGTTTGCCTAAATTGTTTTGGGGTGAGGCTGTTATGACAGCTATGCATTTGATAAATTTGTCACCATCTACTGTTTTGAACTTTAAGACCCCTGAACATGTGTGGCTTGGTAAGAAACCGGATTACAGCAAGCTAAGAGTCTTTGGCTGCACTGCTTATGTCCATCAATCTGAAGGTAAATTAGAGCCTAGGAGCATAAAATGTGTTTTCTTAGGTTCTCCTTTAGGTGTTAAGGGCTATAGACTTTGGGATAAAGGAAGTCAAGGTTATAAAGTCATTATAAGTAGAGATGTTATTTTTGATGAAAATTCTATGCCATGTAAAGTTACTAACAGTGCAGGTAATGAGACTAGTAACCAGCTGGAAACTAGGAGTTTTGATTTATTTCCTAAGATGGAAAAGCAAGATGATGGAAATCTAAGTGATAAGGCATCACTTGAGGCTGCTGTTGAATCTGGAGGAGTTGATGAACCTGAAAAGCATACCCCTGCCCAATCAGATGTGAATTCAGAAGATGATCAAGCAAACTAGCAATCCTCAAATTCAAGACACACAAATTTAGCTTCGCCAAGATACTTGTTAACCAGAGATAGAGCAAAGAGGTAAGTGAAGCCCAATAGGAAGTACAGCTATACAGATTTTACAGCCTATGCCTTAGTGGCATTTCAAGATCTTACAGATAATGAGCCAAGAAGTTATTTGGAAGCTGTGAAATTAAAGGAAGCTGTAAAATGGAAAGAAGCTATGGTTGAAGAAATGGAATCTTTATGTAAAAATGAGACTTGGGAGTTGGTACCAGCACCTATAAATCAGAAAATTGTAGATTGCAAATAGATCTACAAAGTCAAGGAAGGAATGTCAAAGTATGAACCAGTGAGGTTTAAAGCTAGATTAGTGGCTAAGGGGTTCACTCAAATGGAAGGCATAGATTACAAGGAAATCTTCTCACCGGTGGTTAAATACACAACCATTAGGGTCATTTTGGCCTTGGTGACTTAGTTTGATTGGGAGTTAGAACAGATGGATGTCAAGACCGCATTTCTTCATGGAGAATTAGAAGAAACAATATACATGAGGCAGCCCGAAGGTTTTGAGATTAAGAAAAAAGGTGGAGATCTTGTGTGTTTGCTTAAGAAATCACTTTATGGTCTTAAGCAATTACCAAGACAGTGGTATAAAAGATTTGATTCTTTTATGGTGGATGCTGGTTTTGTGAGAAGCAATTTTGACAGTTACTTATATTTTAAGGATCCTATGATCGATAAAGCTGTGTATCTTCTGTTGTATGTAGATGATATGCTACTAGCAGGTCCGAATGGTAAAGTTATACTCTTTGTGAAGAATTTACTCAAGTCTGAGTTTGATATGAAAGACTTTGGACAAGCCAAGAAGATTTTAGGAATAGACATTGTGAGAAATAGATTAAGATATGAGATGAAGCTATTGTAATCTTCATACATTCAGAAAGTGGTGTCCAGGTTTTCAATGGAAGGTGCAAAACCAGCTAATGTTCCACTTGGTGGACATTTTAAGCTGTCTAGTGAGCAATGTCCAGCTACAGAGCAAGAGAAGGAAGATATGGTGACTGTACCATATTCAAATGCTGTGGGATCTGTGATATATGTGATGATCTGCACTAGGCCAGATTTAGCTTATGCCATTAGTGTCTTGAGTAGATACATGGCTAATCCTGGTCGAGATCATTGGGAGGCGATGAAATGGCTTCTACGATATTTGAAGCACTCAATTAGTGAAGGATTGTCTTATAAAGGAAATTCAAGTGAAGTTGAACTAATTGGGTATGTGGATTCTAACTATGCTGGTGATAGGGACAGAAGGAGATCTATGTCTTCTTATGTGTTCACTTTGGGTAGAAATTGTATAAGTTGAAAGTCTCAGCTACAACTTGTGGTGGCATTATCGACAACTGAATCTGAGTATATGGCAGCAACAGAGGCTGCAAAAGAAACAATTTGGGTTAAGGGTCTGTTAACAGAATTTAAAGCACTTAATCAAGAGGTCGTTTTATATTCAGACAGTCAAAGTGCAATCCACTTGTGTAAAAATCCGGTGTTTCATGAAAGATCTAAGCATATTCAGGTGAGGTATCACTTTATCCGAGATATGACAGCTCAACAGGTGATTAAGTTGAAGAAAATCCCTACTGAGCTCAATCCTTCTGATATGAGTACAAAGGTGCTAACTGTTAGCAAGTTTAATACTTGCAAGAATCTGCTCCAAGTTGGAGCAGGCTGATTTGGTGATGGTTATTTTTTGCTGGGATGGTGATTAGGTGGAGATATGTGATGATTTAATCCTCAAATTTATCTTATATTGCTGCTGTAATGTGCTGTAGAAACTGGTGCAGAAACTGGTGCAAAATCTGGTGCAGAATCTATTTTGAGTGTTTTGAAGCTTCAGGAGGTCAAAACGGTGCACTTCATTATTTTGGAAGTAAAGAACAGCAAAATGGTCACTTTGCCTCACATCTTAAGTAGAGTGATGTCGTTTTAAGCAACACTTGTTACATTTATATAGCTTTCTTCTTCACAACGTGACAGAGTAAAAAAAACACAAAATTTCCAGAAAATTGCAGAAGGTGGGAAAGCTCCAAGACTCTTTTTCATTCCCTCGTGTTCTTCTTTGTGAGTTCTTTGTGAGTTTGGTAAAGAACATAGAGTGTAAAGGGTGTAACAGGGGCTTTGGGTTGTGAATATCTGAGTGTTTCCATAGTTTGAGTTCTGTAATTGTTTCCTAGACAGCAGCTATTCAATAAAATACCAGAAGCTCTCACCGGAGCAACGAGGACGTAGGCAATCTTGGCCGAACCTCGCTAAATCTTGTTGTTGTTTGTGTGACTTAGTTTTTCCAATTTTGCTTTCTGATTTTCCAACACATAGATTATGTGATAGCACTTGGACAAGTCTAACAGTTTAGTTTTTGTTTGATCTGTAAACAACCTCACTCAAATTAATCCATTGTTTAATTTGAGTTCTCATATACAAAACAATTTTGAGAAGTTCCACACTTTAAAGGGTATTATTCTAATTAAACTTGTGAGGCTTTTGAAGAAAATAAACCAAGAATGAAGAAGGCTAGGCTTTTGTTGGGCATGGATTCATAAATCAGCATCAAGAATGAAGAAGGCTAGGCTTTTGTTGGGCATGGATTCATAAATCAGCATTTTTTTCTTCCCCTTGAAAGCAATAACCAAGATGCTTTACTAGATTTCGATGTTGAAGTTTCACAACTCAAATAACTCATTTTTGAATTCATTCTCTCCTTGTCGTGAACCCCAGGCAAGCTTTTTCACATCAATTTCTTGGCCATCTTCTAGTGTACCCTGAAAATACAGTTCTAGAAGGATATATTATGATGCATAATAACTAAGATTATTGTTACTTTCAGCAGCTCTCTCAGATTGTTGTAGCATAACCTTGTAAGCAGGTCCAAAATTGCCTTCCCCAATCTTATTGTTGCTTGAAATATTGCTAGTGGACTCACTAATCTTATCTAGGTCAAAGAATAGCAACTCCAGGTTTTCTGTTTGGCCTTATTGTTCTGTTTCTTTATGCTTGAGCTGGTCCCTAAATTGTCTAATTAAGAATGAAGAAATAAAACAAAAATGTGGTTTGAGAGTGATAAATGAAAAGGGAACAGAAATATGTCTGGATTGGATATTAACATGGAAGCTAAATATTATTTCCAATTTCATAATCATGGAAGCAATGAATCTAATTTCTTATCAACAAAGATCACTTCATGTACTACTAAGCATGATATGAAATTGAACTATCTGCCAACCAAAAAATGTCTATGCAAGTTTTGATGTGTATGCAAATTTAACCAAATATTATACTTTTCTCAACTGTCCTAATTCTGGATGCCCAATAAATAGCAAGCCGAGTTTAGCAGTTAAAACAGAACTATTCCTACTAGATTTTTTTTTTTTTTTGTTTTTTTTTTAATAAGACCTCACTCATTGTTCATTATGTTTTTTTTAAAGTAACCCAAAAAAACTTGGAGCGGGGTATGTGCATACAAGATATTGGTGCAAAAGAGGTAACATTATGAAGTTGAAGGATGCCACGCAACAAAGTTGAATGTGTTGCAGTTACTAGCAACTCAAATAAACAGTACAAGCAGGTTGTTGTGGAAATCTATAATTTAACATGGTATCCAAGTGTTTTGAAAAGCTGTTCAGACTTACCTTCTAAGCCTTTCTTTGCCCTGAATTTGCTGATTTAATGAGCAAGCAAGAGCATCCCACAGATCACAAAAATAACAGCCAAAACCTCCAGAGCTATCTTAACCTCATCCTCACCATTTGCACCTTCACATTTAATATTGGCACAGCATACAACTGTATTAACACAGCATCACAGCTTAAAGATAACAGAAAGAAGCTATAATGAGCAGTTTTATTTTTTTAATTCTAATGAAAACAATCATTATGCAAAAGACATGGAAAATAAGCAGGTAAGAAAATGATTGTGCACCTAATTCTGAAGCATGCATTCGAACACAGAGATCTTGCCCACCATCTTGAAACTCTCTAATATCATTCAAGTCTCCAAACCACTTGAAACAGTCACTACCTCCTCCACTATCTTGAAACTCTCTAATATCATTCAAGTCTCTAAACCACTTGAAACAGCCACTACCTCCTCCACAGATATTAGCATTCATATAAGCAGTACAAGAACAATTGTCTAAGCATCTTGCTTTGCATTCCTTGAGATTCCAACTTAAATTCAGCCAAGAATGTGCAGTATCTGGCAATTTCAAGCCTTGAAATTTGATAAACAAAACTGAATCTTTGTGCAGGCAGTTCAATGATTTATTTCATTCAAATCCTTCAGACCAATCCATGAAGTTTCCTTTTAGTTTAAAACCCTTTAAACATTTGCAAACAGGGGATTCTCCAATGATACAATTTCCATAGGCACCACAGAGATCATCTCTATCACAGTTATCTCTGGGCTCTGACATAAATACTTCCCAACTTTGAGTCCCTGAATTACAAACATAGCGGTTCCTAGTATAACCATTGGTTTGGTCCACAACTACCCTTGATTTTGCAAATTCATTTTTGAGGTAACAATTATAGTAAACTTCATCTTTGTTTGAAACAAATTCAAAGTTGAATAAAGGGTTGGGTTTCAACTCTGGTGCACCACTATATCCAAGACCATTCCATAGGCCAGTTCGATAGTTCTTCTCTGAGCCTTTCCACACGATAGATTCAGGATAGTTATAAAGTGTTATCTGCCAGGTATAGTCTCCTAGAGAAGGCTCATTAGGGCTCTTCCATGATATTAGACGCCATCAAGACTAGTTTTCCAATCCGATCCCAGCATCATACCTGGCAATAACGTGTCACAGGGATAATCAAATCTCTTCCACAAATAGTTCTCTAAGTTGTCATACTTCTAATTTCTTAGTTCTAGATTTCCAGTGTCCAAAAGCTGTAATATTGGAGCCTGGACAGATTTAGTTGGGCTTGCTGACCAAACAACTCTACTCTTATTGTCTGAGAAGGATAAGATGGCCTGTTCTGTTAATCATCAAAGTACAAGGAGAATCATTGATTGGGTTCTGTCGGGTTGCCACACAAACAACAGTCATAACGGGGATATCCTTGTACCACATTCCCACCTACCGGTATGTGGGATTACCAGGACTGAAGAAACCTAGTTCAAATCTTTCATATTTGGAAGATGATGTTGGATGTTAAATTCAAAGTCATGAGGATTAAGAAAGGCAAAATTGTTCAAAGAAAGAGTCACATCATACGTCAATGACAGAAACCCTTTAATTGTTTCTTTTTAATAATTGATAGTGGACTTTTGACATACAAAGAGAGAGTATATTCCAGCTTATCCATCTTCTGGATGAGATGGAGATTCTTTGTACATGTTTCAGCATACAAATAAATGTCTGCGTAGGTGAAAACAGACCAGTATTAACCGTTAATTTTTTTATGCGACATGGTAAAAGTTAAAACATTATTGGCCGTGTGTACCAAATCAGCCCTTGCACCATGTGTATTGAAAATTTTCTAGAAATATGAACCCGATCACTAAAATTGACTATAGTAGACCTGTAAATTGTAATTACATCCTAGATTCATAGAGAGATTGAACAAATTGGTTAACTGGCACACTAAAAAAAATCATGACCATTTAGATTTTTTTCGGTTTTGATCACACAATTTAGATTGCTAAAATACGAAAACAGGACATGCATTGATGACAAAAAGTAACTCTACTAGACCTGTAGATACAAACCTCTATCGAGGCTCTAACAGAGTTATAGTAATTTCATTGGTTGAAGAAGATTCAAGCTTGTTCAATGGAGAATCCGTTACAACAGTGTCTTTACCTAATAAAAAAGCAGATTGTTTGGGCTAAGGCAAGACATTTTCGCTACCCAGCATAACAACAACATAAGACATGCTTGGCCTGCCTGTAGGGTGCTCTTGCACACACAATAGACCGATATGAATGCAGCAAAGCGCCTCAGAAAGATTGCTTGAATCCTGGAAGCATGGATTGATAAGCTCTAAAGTTCTGCCTTCTTTCCAAAATCTCCATGCCTATAACATATCAAACCCAATTTCTCATTCAAGGTGCTTTGCTATTATGTTAAAACACCATTGATCTTATGATCTCAAACATATATAGGAGAGATCGACTAAGAATGAATTATGTACAATAACAACAACAGTATGGCACTTACATATCCAATAAGGTTGAGAGTGTGGTCTACATGATAGAAACCTCTATTTTTCTTTCCACTTATGATCTCCAACAACAAAATCCCAAAGCTAAAGACATCAGACTTCACTGAGAAGAGCCCATCTATGGCATACTCAGGTGCCATGTAACCACTGTAAAATGTCATTTATACATATGTCATTTAAATGAAAGGTTGAAACAAAAAACATTTTAAGAAATACTTACGATGTTCCAACCACTCTCTTTGTATTCCCTTCAGTTTGATCTCCACTAAAAGTTCTAGCCATACCAAAGTCTGAAATTTTTGGATTCATTTCAGTATCAAGTAAAACGTTACTAGCTTTGTGATCTCTATGTATAATCCTTAATCTAGAATCTTGATGAAGATATAGAAGCCCCCTTGCGATTCCACAGATTATATGGAAGCACTTGGACCAGTCTAATAGTTTACTTTTCTTTTGATCTGAAAAGAACCTCATTGAAGCTAATCATCTATACAACAACGTTAAGGTGGGCATATTTCTATATTTTTCTATAGAAATTTCTATATTTTTCTTATTATATTTAAGGTAGCTTATGTGGAAAAACAAACCAAAAATGAAGGAGTCCAGCATTTTTTCTTCCCCTTGAATGCAATAGCCAAGAAGTTTTACTAAATTTCGATGTTGAAGTTTTTCTATCAGACCAACTTCATTTTTGAATTCGTTCAGTCCTTGTACTGAACTCCTTGAAAGCCTTTTCACAGCTATTTCTTGCCCGTCTTCTAATGTACCCTGAAATTTATTTGTTGAACAATTATGATATATAGTAATTAAGTTTGGTGTCGTTGGACTGGTTTTGTCAATATGTTGTAGAGTTACCTTGTAAACATATCCAAACCCGCCTTCCCCAAGCTTATTGCTTGTTGAAAAGTTGCTAGTGGCCTCAAAAATTGTAACTAGGTCAAAGACTAGCCCCTCCAGGTTTTCTAGTTGGCTTTTATTGTTTGGATTCTTTACTATTGCGCTGGTCTCTGCATTGTTTAATGAAAAAGAATACAGAAAAAAAAAGGTGTTTTCACATTAAGAAATGGAAAAGAGAACAAAAATTGATATGCTTGGATTGGATATACTAAGTTGATTTGAAATGGAATCTATTTTCAAATTTTATAATCATAGGAGCAATGAATCAAAGCTTTTTTAATATCAAATATCACAAGTCCAAGACAACTACAGTTGACCATCAATCTGTTAACATGTACAAATTCTGCAAAGGTATTCAAAGTACTTTAATTTTACCTTCAAAACCTTTCCTTGCCCTGACTTTGTCAATGTAACGAGCCAGCAAGAACATCCCACAGACCACAAGAATGGCAGACA
Organism: Ziziphus jujuba; assembly: GCF_031755915.1. Classification (NCBI taxonomy): domain Eukaryota; kingdom Viridiplantae; phylum Streptophyta; class Magnoliopsida; order Rosales; family Rhamnaceae; genus Ziziphus; species Ziziphus jujuba. The sequence continues at coordinate 35,964,467 of NC_083379.1, read as the reverse complement.
AAACTTCTGCAGCTATTTTCACCTTATGCTCGGCAATTGCACCTTCATATTTAGTTTTGGTATAGTATACAAAGGTATTATGACTACAGCTTAAAGGAAATAAAAAGAAGCTAGAAAGTGGAAAGTTTTTCAACTCTAACGAAAACAGAGCCATTATGTAAAACTCATTGAAAATAAGGATCCTAATTATTGCTTTAATGTTATTAGCAACTAAGGAATGAACAGATAAGATGGTGATCCCTTACCTAGATCTGAGGCGTGCATTCGAACGTATAGATCTTGTCTACCAAAAGATGGTGATCCCTTTCCTTGCTCGGAGGCGTGCATTCGAACGTATAGATCTTGTCTACCAACTTGGAACTCTCTAATATCAATCAAGTCCCCAAACCACATGACACAGCCACTACCTTTTCCTCTGATATCAGAATTTGTATAAGCCGTACACGAACAATTAGTCAGGCATTTGACTTTGCATTCCTTGAGATTCAAACTTTCATTTACCCAAGTATATGTGGTATCAGGTACTTTCAAGCCATGAAATTTGACAAAGGCTTATGAATGCTTGTCCTGGCAGCTGAATGGTTTATTGCGTACACAGCCTTGAGACCAGGCCATCAAGTCTCCTTTCGGCTTGAAACCCTTTAAACATTGGCAAACAGGGGCTTCTCCAATGAGACAGTTTCCATAGGCACCACAGAGACCGTACTTGTCACAGTTGTCTCTAGGCACCGTCGCAAACACATCCTAACTTTGAGTCACTGAACTCCAAGCATAGCATTCCCTGCTATAACCATTGATCTGGTTCACAACTACCATTGATTTTTCAAATTCATTTTTGAGGTAGAATATGTAATAAACTTCATCCTTATTGGACAGAATTTGAGGCTGAATAAAAGGTGGTTTGGTTTTAACTCTAGTGAACCACTATATCGAAGGCCATTCCAAGGACCACTCCGATAGTACTGATTGGAGCCTTTCCACATCATAGACTCGGGATAGTCATAAAGTTTTATCCCCCAAGAAAGGTCTCCTGGAGAAGGGTCATCATAGCTCGTCCATGATACTATACGCCGCTCAAGACCAGTTTTCAAGTCCCATCCCAACTTCATGCCTGGTAATAAAGTATCAGTAGGATAATCAAAACTCTGCCACAAATACTTCTCTGAGTTCAAATCGTCTTTCGCATCTCATAGAACTAGATTTCCTGTATCCAAAAGCTGTAAAATTGGAGCCTGTATAGATTTAGTTGGGCTTGCAGACCAAACAACAGTGTTCTTCTAGCCAAGAAGGACAAGATGGCCTGTTCTGTTCATCATCAAAGTCCCAGAAGAGTCATTGATTGGGTCCTGCGGGTTCGCCACCCAAACAACAGTTTTACCTGGGATATCCTTGTACCATATTCCCAGGTACCATTTTGTGGAACCACCTGGACTGAAGAAACCCAGTTCAAATCTTCCATATTTGGAAATTGAAGTGCTGCCCTCACTTATGGACCGGGTTGCTTAAATAGTATCAACAGCCATAGAAAACTCAGAGAAGAGAAGAAGTAAAGTGGTACTGACAAAAAATGTCAAAGAAAGAATCCCCATTTCTTCCTTTCTTGGCCAGAGCAGACCTTCTGCTTCCAATTTAGATGTGCATAGGCTCAGCTAGACAATGATTAATGCAAAAACGAGACAGTTTATGTTACATTGATTGTTGATTGGTTGGCTGACCAAGAAGTTGTCACTCACCACTATATTATAATTGACAGGACTACTCATTTGGGAAACCGTGGAGCAAAGTGTGGAAACCCGCTACTCAATTGACACGGCAGTGTCAGAAAAAGAAAAACGAAAGAAACAAAGTTAGGTAAAATTCTTATTAGAGTCTGCAACTGAAATTTTTCTGCAAATGCACGGACAGAAACTGTGACTACCGAGAGATGGCAAAAGTAGACTTTTTCGACGAGTCAAATACTTACGTGGAGAACGTTTGAATATTATTGGAGCCTTGAAATATGATGACGGTATATGAAAATACAAAGGATTGCGACGGGAATTCTTTTAACCAGTGAAATCACATTTATGTATATTTTTTCTTTTTTCTTTTTTATGGTGAATGTGAAATCAAATTTATATGGACAGAGTGCTTGACTAAGAAGCACACTATCCTTCTTTCTCCCCCCACCCTCATTTATCAAACAAAAAAAGAATAAGCACGTTAGCCACGTAACCATCCCACCCACTCGACGTCAGTATGCAAAGACGCCACCTAGATATGCACATCGTATTATCAATTTTATTATTTACCCAAAAAAATAAAAGAGTATCAATTTTATTTTATTTTTTTAGTGAGTGTCAATGTTGTTAAAAATTCCAAAGAAATTACAAAAATTAATTAGAAAAGAATTAAAATTTACGTTCAAATAAACATTTTAACTATACAAGCGTATAGCATAATATTTCTTTTTAAAAAAAAAATTACAAATCATCCTTAAACTTTCATCTATATTTCTAATCTCTTAATTTTTTGTTTTTTCATTGAAGTAATTTACCCCTAAAATATATTATAATCTGAAAAATATGTCAGTCCTCAAAATTTTTTTGTTAGATTTTAATAAAATGACTAAGTAGTCTAACCAAAAAAAAATGGCTAACTGGCATTTAAATTAATATGATATATGTAATATTTGTGAGCTCTAAAAGATATGAGAGAATTAGGAACAAGATAAGTGAATAATATGCTAGTGTGAATTGTGACAACTAGTGTGGACTAATACAGGATACTGGCAAGCTATATGGTATCTAATTCTTCATTGCTTGGGTATTGAATGGTAATAATTCAAGTGTAAATATAACTAGCGTAAATATAACTACTTTCTTATAAACCAAAGGTCAACAGAATCCTAAGCTTAAGCATATTCTAATAAGAGCAATCACAATATAGGTGATCTCCTGGTAAGTCTGAACAAAAAAATCTCATACTATCTTGAGTATGATGTCTAAATTAAGATCAATATCTATGAAGGAAGAAAATAAGATATTAATGGGAGTGAGGTGTTGTAAAATATAAAGCCCCGCTTGATTAAAAGTTCATTTTTTATTTTGTGTTTTTGTTTTTGTTATTCTAAATTATATATATATTTCTTACTTCATATTGTTTGTTAATGTTTAGTTAATGGTAGTTTGAGGTATCTATTAACTATAAATGTAAGGAGAAAAAATAAATATAAAATGAAATACAACTTAAAATAGTGTTGGTTTTTAGTTTTTAGTTTTTAGTTTTCAGTTTTGTGTTTTTTTTTTTTTTTTCCTTAACATTTGTAGTTGATTGATATATCTAATAAATTTTAACTACTATCAACTAACATTAACCAACAATTACAGTAAGTAGTTTACACACAATTTAACAGAAAAAACAAAAACAAAAAAGAAATAAAAAGTGAACTTGATGGGATCTAAACAATTAATTTCTCTCTTATTACAAAATATAAATCTATACATGTTCTGTTTCATATGTAACATCTCGTACCAAACTGTATCAGAATTTTTTACATTTTGATCAAGTTTGACCGGAATTGACGGGGATTGACCAAAAGGCTTCCATTGTTGACTTTTTGGTAGAGCTAGAATTTCATTTTGACCAAGGCACCATTGCAAAGCACACATTATTACAAGTTCATGAACTAACAGTATGCCAAATTCGAAGTCAAGATATGAAAGTTGTGATCAAAATAAGGTTTGATCAGGACTAATTAAGCAAGGTCCAAGGTTGACTTTTTATTTGTATAAGTTATGGCTTTGACTTGTGTACCATCGTGAAGTGTTTGTCAATACAAGTCAGTAGACTAGCAACAGACTTAATCCGGAGCTACGGATGAAAAGTTATAGCTCTATAAACTTATAATTATTTATTTGGAATTGGTTTTACCATGTATATATATATATATATATTTTTTTTTTTTTGATAAACTTGCGAAAAAGAGGAATTAAAATATCAGCTGATACATGCCATGTGTTGGCATCTGGGTGGCTTATGTGGAAGAACAATGGCCATTTCGTGTCCATTTATAAGCCCATTCGGACCAATGGGAGAGAAGGAGAAGAGAAAGAAGGCAAGAGAGAGATAGAGACAGAGACAGAGAGAGAGCTTAAACCACCGCCCTATGAAATCCCATGGCCTAAAATCCAGCGACATGTCAGGATTGGAGAAATTTCTCTAGTGAGTTGCAACGGCAATGTTCACTTCTTTTTGGTGAGTTTCTAGCCAAATGAGCATCCTTTTCCACCATTTTTTACCCCTATAAAACCAAATCCAAGCTTTTTTTTTTTTTTTTTTTTACTCAATTCAAGCTAGATTGAGAGATCCAAAAGCTTGAAGTTAATCAAATCTTTCTGTGAAATTCTAGCCATCGCCAGTAGAATTATCGAAAGGTAAGATAGGATTTGTGATCCTCATGCTTTAAGCTTTGTTTTGATATATAGATTGCTAATTTTAGTTAAGTTTTATGTTTGACCCCCTAGGTAAGCTATATATTAAATACCCAATAAAAATTAATATTTTAATATGTATTATATTTTTGATAATGTTTTAGGGACCCATGTGAATCGTATAACATATCCCATAGAAGATTTGGAGTGGTTTCTATTTTTAAGTGAGTGATATATTTTTTGAAATATTTTTGGTGTTGATTAAATAAATAATTATTTTTAATCTAGATTTACTACGATGCTATATGAATTAAAGGAAATTGTTATATATGATTGGTTTATGAATATATTTTCCGTATATTATTTTGAAAAAATATTAGTTGAAATTTGCTATAATTATTTTACTCCGTTAAATACTTTATGTGGGTTTGACATCTTATGATGTTTCAGTATAATTTGTGAAATGGTTTTGGGTAAAGGTTTGTACATTTATGTTGTTTTTTGATGCATTATATAATATTAGTGTTCTGTACTATTGTTATCATTGATTGGGGCACATGTATCATTTAGTAATCATATAGGAGCTAAAGTAGAAAAAAGGTAAGCAAGTATCTTACCATATGAGCATTAGCCGCTCTTTCCTTAGCTGTTGGATGATAGATTGTTAGGATTCAAGGTGTCCAACTTCAGGTGTTTCTTCACCTCTCTTCTTGTCGGGGGATATTTGAGATGCCAAACACCACATGACATCACTTAATATATAGTGTGGTGCATCAGCTATACACCTAATATTTATGTGCTTTTAAATTTTCTTAATGGATTTAATTAATTTGTGGTTTTAATTAATTAATTAATCATTTATTAATTTATTTAATTGTTTTAAGTATTATATTTATTATTTTATTTTATTTTTCATTTTGATTTTTCTTATTTACTTTAAAGAATATTTTTTGGATATTTAATTAAATAATAGTTTGCCTCATCTTATTTTATTTTATTTTATTTTACTTTACTTTACTTTATTTTATTAGCCTTTTAAATTGAGTGGACTACTGAAAATTTTGAGAGAAAAATCCATTTTTCTAAAAATATTTATTTTATTTTCTTAAATTATCACTACTATTATTATCAATATTATTGTTATTATTATTTTTTATTTCATTTTATTAATTATTTTTATTATATTTTGCATTAATATTACTATTAATATTAGATAGATATCACTCATTGGAATGATTACTATCTTATTAGTTTTCTTTATTTTCCAAATCCATTTCTCTAGGTTCAAGTAGTTAGTGGACGAATTGTTCAAGCTACGCATCCCTTTTCAACTGCATTCTTTTGTCACAGTGCCAAGTAGCATCTTTACATATTCCTTTACTTTATTATTATTACTTCAATGTATTTGTAATATTAACATTTTTTTAAAAAAATATTTTTAGAATACTTTGATATTAAACTGTTGTTCTGGAGATCTATATAAGATTATTTATGTTTATTAATTATTTATATGCTGTATTCTTTTATCTTTTAAAGTACTAAAATCTTGTGAAAAATTTTGTGTTAAGGCAGAGAAATAAAGTGAATAAGAGTGTGATTTTAGTTTAGGAAAAATTTATGGAAGTTTAATTCACCGAGAAGATGCTAACAGATTTTTTGTAGAATTTTCAATGGAATTTCCCTAATCGAGACTATTATAGGGTTCTGGCGGAGAATTATGGTAGGGTTTTGATATCATATGTTTCAATTTTTATCAATTTTGATAAAAAAAAAATATTATAATTTAGACATATAATTTTTATATGTTATATATTAGAATGCTAATTGGTCAATTTTTTTCAAGTCATTTTGTATAGATTTTGATTCTGATACCATTTCTTGATATGTCAAATTCCACTCTAAATAGTAACTCAATAGAGGAAGTAATCTATGTTGGATTTTGTTCACACACTCATAACAGTTGCATGATATGAATCTACACTAAAATTCATCAAGTGTCTATATATATATATATATATATATACACAAAAAGATGAATCAATTTAACATTATGGCATAGTCTAGGGAAAAAAATTGTTTGATAAAAAAAAATTTAGTAAATAAATTGAAACATAGATAAAAATAAAAATTTCTAGAACATGCTTAATAACTTCTTGCCAGGTGGTCACATTCACACCCACCCCCATACCATCTTCAAAATTCAACAACTTTGAATGGTAACCCAAAAATTTCTTACAAGTCAACACTACATTCTATATGTGCCATTAGAAAATTTTTCAATATAAATCAGTGTTGTAAACGTTGCAAGGCGGCAACATTAAGGCTTAAGCCTTACGAGCCTAGGCATGTCTAAACACAGCCTAGGTGTGAAATGGCGTTTCACAATTATATTATTATTTTAATTATTATAAGGCTATTAAATAAATAAAATAATTCATATTTTAAATGTCAAAATATATATAAGTATATATTATCTTTGTAGCAATAAATATAAATTAACATGTAATTGATCATAATAAATTTATACAAATTAATATTTTCCAAGTTTTCAAAAACAAATTATTTTCAAAACATATATATTACAAACCTACAAGTACCTAAAAGTTCCTAGATTAATACATACTTTAATTATTACCATAATCTAACTATTGTCTAATTGTTTATTGGACCCCAATTCAATATCTACATCTTCATCCAACTCATCTTCTATGTCATCCGATACAAAATTATTTTTCTCAGGCTCCCTAATTTTAACTTAAGCATTTTTAGAATCTTTTTTAGGTGGTAACATATCATTCTCCATCTCATCATCATTTTCATCATCATCACAACCTTCAACAATCCATAATTGTACATTACTAGCATCACTTGCTAGTAGAGTCTCTAATTCCTTTTTTTTTTTCTTTTTATTTCTTTTCTTTTTGGTTAAATTTTCTCTTTGATTCCTTAATTCTTATATATTATGTTTTTATTTTATTTTTTTAAGAAAAAAAAAACTTAATCTTAAAAAAGTTTCCATTTTTTAACAATATTTTTTATTTTTTTATTTCTTATGAATTGTTTTTCAACATTTTTAAAAAAATCATTTTAGAAAAAAAAAACTTTAAACAAAAAAACTTGCAATTTTTAGAGCCTAGGCACACATTAGACGGTTAACACAGCGTTAATCATTTTTTTCTAAACCTTACTACTATATAAGGCGTTATCTAAAAGTATTAAAAGTATTACGTATAGATGCACCTAGGCGGTATCTTTTCCCACCTTTTAGAACATTGATATAAATACAGGTGGGATCCACGTAGAAGCACCAGAATTTTTTTTCTGCCATTATCAACGAGAGAGGTTGTTGGGAATTTTTTTTCTGCCATTATCAACGAGAGAGGTTGTTGGGAGTTTCCCTGAAGAGTATATTTTAAGCTGAGTAAATAGTCGATGACCCGTTCCCAATTGGTAGGTCAATGATGATTTTTGTGGCCACCAACAAGTGAGTGTACTATAACCAAAAAAATAAAAAAATAAAGTAAATAAATAAATAAAATAATGAGTGTGCTGCAGTTTTGTAAAAAAATAATAATAAATACATTGAATCCTATTTGGAAAGTATAAAAATTAATGGGAATTTCAAAATTTTTAAAGAAATAAAGATTTTTTGTATTTAAATAGTTTTTAGAAGGAGAAAATTATAAGTTTAGGAGAAATTAAATTTCACATGTTAGAAAAATAGATGGAAAATGATTCCTCCAAACGTGTGCTATTTTAAGATTTCTTATTATTAAGTTTTATGTATTTTATTAAAAAGAAATTTTATCCTTAATTTTTAAAATTTAAATTTATTAATTATTTATAAGTCCTAAATATCTATATAATATATAAAAAAATAATCGTATGCGCCACGTGTCAGCATACTATTTTTTCAAAAATTCCCTCCAAAAGCACATTTTTTATTTTTATTTTACTTCTTATTTATTTATTTATTATCTTACCTTTTTCATGGTTATAACCAAATATGTATAAAATAATATATGGTAATAATTTTGAAATAAATTTAAAATAAATAAAATATTTTATTTTATTTTATATATCAAATAAGTCAAATACATAAAATATATTTGCATATATATAGTTTTTTTTAATTAAATATATTTTAAATATTTTTATATAGATATTTTTTATTTGGATATAAAAATAGAATACCATAAATAATAATTATTAAATATAACAAAATGAGATTTATTTTCAAAACAAATTATTTAATCTTATATTATTATCTACTAATATATATTTTTATTATCATATTAGATGGACAGTTTAAGAAGATTAGATTGTAATCAAGTATATTCAAGCCAATAGAAAAAATCGTGGAGATCATTACTTAAGAACGCCGCTATTATCCTTTTAAATTATATATATATATATATATGTATGTATTATTATTATTATTATATTATGTTATATAATTTTAAAATTGTACATTATTATAATAATGGAATTGCAACATTGATTGAATCCAATAACTACATGCAGTAATAATTTTGAAATAAAATTAAAATAAATAAAATATTTGATTTTAGTTTATTTATCAAATAAATCAAATATATTTGGCTATAAAGAAATCAAATAGATTTCAATTATAAGACTGATCTCCTTATTTGATCTTCCTAAATATATATGCAAAACATGAATAAATTAGTAATGGGATGAATCTCTTTATTTGGTAAAAGAAATGAATATAATAAGTCATTTTCTTATTATTACTAAATATATTTTTTCTAAAATTTTCATATACTAATACATATTCATATATGTATATTAATAAATGGAATTATATTATAAAATAAAAAAATTAAAATAAAATAACTAATGATATTGGTCTCCTTATTAATAAATGAAATTACATTATAAAATAATAAAATTAAAATAGAGTAACTAATACTGATATTGATTTCAATACTAAAAAATTTAAGATAAATAATGCATTTTTAAAATATTTTCCAAAAAGATTTAACATGACATATATATCTATATATGTTAACCAAGAAAACAAATGCTTAAAATGACCAATATATATTTGTTTTTAAAAGATAATCTTAAGATTCTAATAATATATATGTATGGTAAATAATATTTGAATTTATTTGCAAAGAATTAAATAATACATTTGAATTTCAATTTGAATTCCATTAATAATGAGATTGAGCTCTTTATTTTGTTTCTGTTTTAAATTTTAAAAGATTGGAAAAAAAAATTTACATGTAATACAAGATTTTATTATATGGATATATAATAAATATAATTTTATTATAAAATAATAAAATTAAAATACAATAATTAATAATACGATTTATTTTCTTACTAAGAAATTTATGATGAATAATGTATTTTTTTAATATTTTCTAAAAACTTTTTAAGATATACTTATATATGTAGATATGTATAAGTTAACAAAAGATATATATATATATATATATATATATATGTGTGTGTGTGTGTGTGTGTGTGTATATATATATATATGTTTAAGATGTACTTATATAGATGTACTTATATATATATATAGATATTTTAAGTTGCATTTAAAAGATAATATTAAATTATGATAATATATATATATATATATATATGGTTAACAATAAATGGAATTTTATTATAAAACAATAAGATTAAAATGCGGTAACAAATAATGAGATTTATTTTCTTATCAAAAAATTTATGGTAAATAATGGATTTTATTAATATATTCTAAAAAATATATTAAGATGTACTTATAGATATATATATATATATATATACGGAAATTCTATAATTAGGACGGTCCGCATAAGGACCGCAGTATTAGTGACGGTTTTTTATAGTATTAACGACGGTTTCTTAAAAAATCATCACCAATATTATGAAAAACCATCACTAATACTGTGATCCGCAAGGAAACAAATGTTCAAAATGACATATATATATATATATATATATATTAAGTTGTATTTAAAAGATATTCTTAAAATTATGAATATATATATATGTCAACTATCACGTATATTTTATTTTGTCAATGATAATTCATCAAAATATTCTCTTTATTATGATAATACATATATATATATAGTCAACTATTATGTATATTATGATAATATATTTATATATGGTCAAATATAATTCAGATTATGATAATATATATATATATATACGAGCCAAATTTTCATTTTTTTCATCTTTAATTATTAGGACATCAAAAACGTCTCTTCATTTATGAGTGTATTCAAATTTATGGATACATAAATTTTATATACTTATAAGAAAACATTAGAAAAAAGATTTTATTATTATATATATATATATATATATATTTTTTTTTTTGCTTGGGTATTATTATATATATTTCATTATGTTTATTCTATTATAAAATAAAAAGATTTTATATAAAATAATAAAATTAATCTCCTTCTTTTATTATATAATAAAATATATTCTTTTTATTTTACAATAAAAAGAATAGATATGGTGTATATATATATATACACCTCTTTTTAAATCTAACTTATTGTAAATTAAGTTATAATAACAATAATAATAATAATAATAATAAATATAATTAAATTATATTATAAGGATTTAACATAAAAAAATTAATTACTTGTAAAAAATTGAAAAATACATTTGAATTTAATAGAAATAAAAAGAATAGATATGGTGTATATATATATACACCTCTTTTTAAACCTAACTTATTGTAAATTAAGTTATAATAACAATAATAATTATAATAATAATAATAATAAATATAATTATATTATATTATAAGGATTTAACATAAAAAAATTAATTACTTGTAAAAAATTTAAAAATACATTTGAATTTAATAGATGGAAAGTATTATATAGATATATTTGAATTTGAATTAAATTATATAAATATATTTAAATGTAAATTTGAATTTGAATTTAAATTTTATAGATGAAAAAATTAAATAGGTAAACATTTTATAATTTGAATTCCATAAATAATTTATTTTATAATGTAAAAATGTTTTTATAGAATAAATAATAATAATAATAATAATAATAATAATAAATAAATAAATAAATTATATTATTAGTATTTAATATAAGGAAATTGATAATTTTCAAGAAATCAAAAAATACATTTGAATTTGAATTTGAATTTAAATTTTATAGGTGGAAAATATTGAATTTAAATTAGATTATATAAATACATTTGAATTTAAATTTAAATTCCACATATAAAAAAAAATTGAACAAGAAAATTTCATAAATGAAAAAATTAAATATGTAAATATTTTTGAATTTAAATTATATAATTGATTAATATTATATATAGTTGTTAAATTTATAGTTATTAACAAACTTTTATAGTATAGATTGAAAAAAAATCTAAATATATTTATTACTAATAAAATTTTTAAATAGGTTTTCAAATATAATTAATTATTATAAGTTATTATTAAAATTTATCTATTATGGTTATACATACCATGTATCGCACGGGGATGGATGTTAGTCTTTATATAAACCAAACACTTTTTAAAAATTAATTTATAAGAAATCAAATTCTAGAAAACTGATTTCTAATAAACTAATTTTTTTTTTTTTCAAAATTTTAACACTTACCAAATTGGGCCGAAAGAAAATTGTACACCCATGTCCCTTGAGATAGCGAATTTTGGCCAAGTCAACTAAGCAAGAGGTAAACTAAAATGGAATATATTGGAAACTTAAAATATCATTATCTAGGCTATAAAATTATGAGAAAGTGCGAAATAATTATGGGTAAGAATTTTGTTATTTGTCACAATTGATAATAATCACCAACTTATACATTAAATTTTAATTTAGATATTTAATTTTATTATTTTTATATTAAAATATTTAATTTTATTATTTTTATATTAAACTTTTAAAAAGTAAGTATTTAATAATAATAATTTAAATTGTCATTTATCATGTAAATTACTAGTGGTCATCCATTAGCGTTGATAAATAATATTTTTCACATTTTTCTATGCATAAAGTAACTAAACAAACAAACAAACAAAAAAAGTTCTTAACCTTGTTAGTCTTTAATTATTTTGTAGACGCAGGATGGTTCCAGATATATTTTTTTAAATATTATTGCTTATGTTATTGTTTTTTATTTATTTATTTTCGCATTTAGGTCTTTGAACTTTTAGTATTTGAAATGTGCACTGCATTTGATGCAATATGCATGCTTGTGGGATAAGTGATTTTAAATTTTTTTTTTTTTTGGTAATAAATGTGCTGTTTAAAACAGCTAAAAATTAAATTAAAAGATAGTTTTAAATGATTAACAGTAAAATTAAATCTAAAGTTTAAGAACTAAGTGCAAAACAGAAAAAGTCGAACCAACAAAATTCTAATAATTGACGGGCATAGGTGTTAAAACCCAAATAATAATAATAATTAATTGATTTAAAAAAAAAAGGCAAAACTTAGATTATGCTTACTTAATAAATTATGTTTATTTTGAATTTTGTTGTTATAAAAACTTTAAAAAACGTAAGTGTACAATGTATTTTAAAAAGTTATATTATTGTATAAAAATATGCTTGTTGTCCAAGTCAATGATTCATATTTGTTTTAAAAAAGAAATAAAATGGGACGTATTAGTAAAAGTGACATTTTTAGCATTTAACAATATCAATATTGTTGTCATTTTAGGACAACTCAATTGAAATTATATATTCATCCATTACATATGTCGCTTCAACCTAATTTTATAAAATTAGGAGATAATTATTCATATATTCATATTATTAACTTTTTAGCATATATATTTTTATTTTATTATATTTTATTATTTTAGATAAATTTATTATTTTTAATTATGCTTCGAATTTTAAAAGGTATGGATGAAATAGTATACCACTTGACAATCTCAAAGGTGTGAATGTAAAAGCGTATACCACTTGATAAACCTCATTTCCCTACTTAACTACAATCTTTGAAAAGATGAGAAATTTAAATTTCCTAGTAACAATTTCATAAGCATCGCTATACAATAGTTGTAATAATGGAATACAGTAAAAGCCTAGCAAATTATATTCAACTGAGCAGAACTTAAGCACTTTTATGTCTGAACTGATACATATAAATAAATGATTACAGCTTGCAGCATCTCCAATATCTAGCTATTTCAACCTTTGTTCTTCATTTTTTTTCTTTTTTTAATGAATATCAAGTATTTCAGCATTATACAATATTAGTGTTCTGTACTATCGTTATCATTGATTAGGGCACATGTATCATTTAGTCATCATATGAGAGCTAAAATAGGAGAAGGTAAGCAGGTATCTTACAATATGAGCATTAGCCGCTCTCCCCTTAGCCATTGGATGATAGATTGTTAGGATTCAAGGTGTCCAACTTCAGGTATCTCTTCACCTCTCTTCTTGTCAAGTGATGTTTGAGATGCCAAACATCACATGGCATCATTTAATATATAGTATGGTGCATCAGCTACACACCTAATATTAATGTGCTTTTAAATTTTCTTAATGGATTTAATTAATTTGTGGTTTTAATTAATTAATTAATCATTTATTAATTTATTTAATTGTTTTAAGTATGATATTTATTATATTATATTATTTTTCATTTTAATTTTTCTTATTTACTTTAAAGAATATTTTTTGGATATTTAATTAAATAATAGTTTGCCTCATCTTATTTTATTTAATTTTTCTTTACTTTACTTTACTTTATTTTATTAGCTTTTTAAATTGAGTGGACTACTGAGAGTTTTGAGAGAAAAATCCATTTTTCTAAAAATATTTATTTTATTTTCTTAAATTATTATTACTATTATTGTCAATATTATTGTTATTATTATTTTTTATTTCATTTTATTAATTATTTTTATTATATTTTGAATTAATATTACTATTAATATTAGATAGATACCACTCATTGGAATGATTACTATCTTATTAGTTTTCTGTGTTTTCCAAATCCATTTCTCTAGGTTCAAGTAGTTAGTAGACAAATTGTTCAAGCTGCGATCCCTTTTCAACTGCATTCTTTTGTCAAAGTGCCAAGTAGCATCTTTCCCTATTCCTTTACTTATTTATTATTACTTCAATGTATTTGTAATACTAACATTTTTCAAAAAAATATTTTTAGAATACTTTAATATTAAATTGTTATTCTGGAGATCTATATAAGATTATTTATGTTTTTATTAATTATTTATATGCTATATTTTTTTTTAAAGTACTAAAATCTTGTGAAAAATTTGTACTAAGAAGGAAAAATAAAACGGATGCATGTTAAGAGTGATTTTAGTTCAGAAAAAATTTGTGGAAGTTCAATTCACCAAAAAGATGCTAACAGATTTTTTGTAGAATTTTCAATGGAATTTTCCTAATCGAAACTATTATAGGATTCTGGCAGAGAATTATGATAGGGTTTTGATATCATATGTTTCAATTTTTATCAATCTTGTTAAAAAATATTATAATTTAGACATATAGTTTTTATATGTTATATATTAGAATGCTAATGATCAATTTTTTTCAAATCATTTTGTATAAATTTTGACTTTGATACCATTTCTTGATATTCCGAATTCCACTCTAAATGGTAACTCAATAGAGGAAGTAATCTATGTTGGATTTTGTTCACACACTCATAACAGTTGCATGATATGAATCTGTACTAAAATTCATCAAGTGTCGATATATATATATACAAGAAAGAGGGATCAATTTAACATTACGACATAATCTAGGGAAAAATTTGTTTTGATAAAAAAAAATTAGAAGATAAATTAAAACATAGATAAAAATAAAAATTTCTAGAACATGCTTAACAACTTCTTGCCAGGTGGTCACATTCACACCCACCCCCATACCATCTTCAAAATTCAACAACTTTGAATACTAACCCAAAAATTCCTTACAAGTCAACACTACATTCTGTATGTGCCATTAGAAAAATTTTCAATATAAGTACAGGTGGGATCCACGTGGAAGCACCAGAATTTTTTTTTCTGCCATTATCAATGAGAGAGGTTGTTGTAGTTTCCCTGAAGAGAACATTTTAAGCTGAGTAAATAGTCGATGACCCGTTCCCAATTGGTAGGTCAATGATGATTTTTGTGGCCACCAACAAGTGAGTGTACTATGACCCCAAAAAAAAAAAAAAAAAAAAGTAAATAAATAAATAAAATAATAAGTGTGCCGCAAGTTTTGTGAAAAAAAAAAATAAAAAATACACTGGTTCCTATTTGGAAAGTATACAAATTAATGGGAATTTCAAAATTTTTAAAGAAATAAAGATTTTTTGTATTTAAATAGTTTTTAGAAGGAGAAAATTATAAGTTTAGGAGAAATTAAATTTCACACGTTAGAAAAATAGATGGAAAATGATTCTTCCAAATGTGTGCTATTTTAAGATTTCTCATTATTAAGTTTTATGTATTTTATTAAAAAGAAATTTTATCCTTAATTTTTAAAATTTAAATTTATTAATTATTTATAAGTCCTAAATATCTATATAATATAAAAAAAAAAAACCATATGTGCCACATATCAGCATACTATTTTTTTTCAAATTCCCTCTACAAGCACATATTTTATTTTTATTTTACTTATTATTCATTTATTTATGGTTATAACCAAATATGTATAAAATAATATATAGTAATAAATTTGAAATAAATAAAGTATTTTATTTTATTTTATATACCAAATAAGTCAAATACATAAAATATATTTGCATATATATAGTTTCTTTAGTTAAATATATTTTAAATATTTTTACATATACAAATATTATATGGAAATTAATAAATATATATTTTTATTTGGATATAAAAACATAATATCATAAATAATAATTATTAAACATAGCAAAATAAGATTTATTTTCGAAGTAAATTACTTAATCTTATTTTATTATCTATTAATATATATTTTTATTATTGTATTAGATGGAAGGTTTAGGAAGACCAGATTTTAATAAAGTATATTCTAGCCAATAGAAAAATCATAGAGATCATTACTTAAGAATGTAGATATTATCCTTTCAAATTATATATTATTATTATTATTATATTATATTATATAATTTAAAAATTGTACATTATTATAATAATGGAATTGCAACATTTATTGCATCCAATAACTACATATCGTAACAATTTTGCAATAAAATTAAAATAAATAAAATATTTAATTTTAGTTTATTTACCAAATAAATCAAATATATTTGGCTAGAGAGAAGTCAAATAGATTTCAATTATAAGATCGATCTCCTTGTTTGATCTTCTTAAATATATATGTAAACATGAATAAATTAGTAATGGGATTGATCTCTCTATTTGGTGAAAAATATAAATATAATAAATGATTTTCTTATTATTATTAAATATATTTTTTCTAAAATTTCCATATACTAATACATATTCATATATGTATATTAATAAATGGAATTATATTATAAAATAATAAAATTAAAATAGAATAACTAATAATGATATTGGTCTCTTTATTAATAAATGGAATTAAATTATAAAATAATAAAATTAAAATAGGGTAACTAATAATGATATTGATCTCATTGTTAAGAAATTTACGGTAAATAATGCATTTTTAAAATATTTTCCAAAAAGGTTTAAAATGATATATATATATATATATATATGTGAACAAAGGCAACAAATGCTTAAAATGACCTATATATATATATATATCTATAAATTTGTTTTTAAAGGATAATCTTAAGATTATAATAATATATATATATGGTAAATAATATTTGAATTTATTTCCAAAGAATTAAATAATATATTTGAATTTCAAGGAATCAAATAATACATTTGAATTTCAATTTGAATTCCATAAATAAAAAATTTATGTAACAATAAATAAATTAATAATGAGATTGAGCTCTTTGTTTGGTTTCTGTTTTAAATTTTAAAAGATCAGGAAAAAAAAATATATGTAATAAAAGATTTTATTATATGGATATATAATAAATATAATTTGAATATAAAATAATAAGATTAAAATGCAGTAATTAATAATATGATTTGTTTTCTTACTAAGGAATTTATGATAAATAATGTATTTTTTTAATATTTTCTAAAAACTTTAAGATATACTTATATATATAGATATGTATAAGTTAACAAAAGATATATATACATATATGTATATATATATATATATGTTTAAGATGTACTTATATAGATGTACTTATATGGATATTTTAAGTTGCATTTAAAAGACAATATTAAATTATGATAATATATATATATATATATATATGGTTAATAATAAATGAAATTTTATTATAAAATAATAATATTAAAATGTAGTAATAAATAATGAGATTTATTTTCTTATTGAAAAATTTATGGTAAATAATAGATTTTATAAATATATTCTAAAAAAATATTTAAGATGTACTTATATATATATATATATATATACACCTTAACAAAAAAAAAAACAAATGTTTAAAATGACTTATATATATATTAAGTTGCATTTAAAAGATATTCGTAAAATTATGATAATATATATGTATATATATGGTCAATTATCATGTATATTTTATTTTGTCAATGACAATTCATCAAAATATTCTCTTCATTATGATAATACATATATATATATATATAGTCAACTATTATGTACATCATGATAATATATTTATATATGGTCAAATATAATGTAGATTATGATAATATATATATATATATATATATATGAGCCAAATTTTCATTTTTTTCATCTTTAATTATTAGGACATCAAAACATTCTCTTCATTTATGAGTGTATTCAAATTTATGGATACATAAATTTTATATATTTATAAGGAAACATTAGAAAAAAGATTTTATTATTATATATATTTTTATTAGTTCATTATGTTTATTTTATTATAAAATAAAAAGATTTTATATACAATAACGAAATTAATCTCCTTCTTTTATTATACAATAAAATATATTCATTTTATTTTACAATAAAAAGAATAGATATGGTATATATGTATATATATATATATATATGGTGTATATATATATACATCTTTTAAAATCTAAATTATTGTTAATTGAGTTATAATAATAATAATAATAATAATAATAATAAATATAATTATATTATATTATAAGGATTTAATAGAAAAAAATTAATTACTTGCAAAAAATTAAAAAATACATTTGAATTCAATAGATGGAAAATATTATATAAATATATTTGAATTTGAATTAAATTATATAAATACATTTAAATTTAAATTTGAATTTGAATTTAAATTTTATAGATGGAAAAAATTAAATAGGTAAACATTGATTGAAAACATTGAATTTAAATTAAATTATATAAATGCATTTGAATTTGAATTTAAATGCCATATATAAAAAAAAAATTGGATTAGAAAATTTCATAAATGGAAAAAATTAGATACGTAAACATTTTTGAATTTGAATTATATAATTGAATAATATTATATATAGCTGTCAAATTTATAGTTATTAATAAAATTTTATAGTATAGATTGAAAATAAAATTCAAATATATTTATTAATAATAAAAATTTTAAGTATATTTTCAAATATAATTAATTATTACAGATTATTATTAAAATTTATCTATTATAATTACACATACCATGTATCGTATGGAAATGGATGTTAATCTTTATATAAATCAAACACTTTTAAAAACTGACTTATAGGAAATCAAATTCTAGAAAACTGATTTCTAATAAACTATTTTATTTTATTTTTTCCAAAATTTCAACACCTATCAAATTGGGCCCAAAGAAAATTGAAGACCCATGTTCCTTAGAGATAGAGAATTTTGGCCAAGTCTTTTTTTTTTTTTTTTTTTTTTTTTTGGGGGGGGGGGGGAAATTTAGACAAGTCAACTAAGCAAGAGGTAAACTAACATGGAATATATTGGAGCCTTAAAATATCATTATCTAGGCTATAAAATTATGAGAAAGTGCGAAACAATCATTAGAATTTTGTTATTTATTACTATTGATAACAATCACCAACTTATATATTAAATTTTAATGTACACATTTAATTTTATTATTTTTATATTAAAATCTCTAAAAAGTGAGCATTTAATAGTAATAATTTAAATTGTCATTTATTATATAAATTACTAGTGGTCATCCATTAGCATTGATAAATAATATTTTTTGCATTTTTCTTTGCATAAAGTAATTAAACAAACAAACAAAAAAAGTTCTTAACCTTGCTAGTCTTTAATTATTTTGTAGCTGCAGGATGGTTCCAGATATTTTTTTTAATATTATTGCTTATGTTATTGTTTTTTATTTATTTATTTTCGCATTTAGGTCTTTGAACTTTTAGTATTTGAAATGTGCACTGCATTTGATGCAATATGCATGCTTGTGGGATATGTGATTTTATAATTTATATATATATATATATATATATTTTTTTTGTAATAAATGTACTGTTTAAAACAGCTAAAAATTAAATTAAAAGATAGTTTTAAATGATTAACAGTACATTAAAATTATAACTAAAGTTTAAGAACTAACTAAAATTTAAGAACTAAGCGCAAAAAAAAAAAAAAAAAAGTCGAACCAACAAAATTCTAATAATTGACGGGCAGAGGTGTTAAAACCCAAATAATAATAATAATAATAATAATTGATAAAAAAAAAATAATAAAACTTAGATTATGCTTACTTAATAAATTATGTTTATTTTGAATTTTGATGTTATAAAAACTTTTGAAAACTTACGTGTACAATGTAATTTAAAAAGTTATATTATTGTATAAAAATATGCTTGTTGTCCAATTCAATGATTCATATTTGTTTTAAAAAAGAAATAAAATGGGACATATTAGTAAGAGTGACATTTTTAGCATTTAACAATATTAATATTGTTGTCATTTCAGGACAACTCAATCAAAATTATATATTCATCCATTCCATATTTTATTGGGGTGTCCTATATATATATATATATATATATATATATTCATTGGTTTTAATCTAAACAATATATCTCAAAAATATCCTAATTTTATAAAGTTGAAATATAGTACAAATCAATTAGGGCAAATATAATTTTTACTTCAATCTAATTTTATAAAATTAGGAGATAATTATTCATATATTCATTATTAACTTTTCAGCATATATATTTTTATTTTATTATGTTGTATTATTTTTGATAAATTTATTATTTTTAATTATGCTTCAAATTTTAAAAGGTATGGATGAAATAGTATACCACTTGACAATCTCAAAGATGTGAATGTAAAAGGGTATACCCCTTGATAAACCTCATTTCCCTACTCAATTACAATCTTTGAAAAGATGAGAAATTTAAATTTCCTAGTACCAATTTCATAAGCATAGCTATACAATAGTTGCAATAATGGAATACAGTAAAAGCCTAGCAATTCCTAGTACCAATTTCATAAGCATAGCTATAAATTGCTTGGTTTGGTTTGGATTTAATGCTTTAATGATTTGGTTTGGATTGGTTGATCGGTTTGAAACTTATGAATTTATAAATATATAATACAAATATAAAATTTTCCAAATATAAAATATAAATAATAAATTATAATTATTCAAACATAAAATATAATTAGAATAATACAACATAGTTTAGAATGGAAAATAAAGAAGAAAATTTAGCAAATGATATACATCATGCACTTATTAAATAGCAAACATTAATGTCATCATCTCACTCCTATAAAATCAAATTAAAATTATTAGAATAAATAATGTAAAATAATACATTCGTTAAAATTCATTTACTGAAGAATCAATGCATAATTTTTTTTTTAACCTTAAAACTTTGGTAAATCATAAGTCAATCAACGTTGACAGATTCACTAATTTTAGTTGATTCTGTAAGCTCTACAATGATCAAAACAATAAAATTAGCAATAAATTATATTTAAACATTTATATATATATATATATATATAACAATTGGATACAATATATGTAGATATATATATATATATATATATATATGATCGGGATGTAAAAAAATATATATATATTATGGTGATGGTGATGGACTGGTGGTGGGTGGCAACAAAAGTAAATATTTAGTTTAGGGTTACAACTTACAATTTAATTTGGGATTTGCTATGTGGGGATGTAAAAGGAAAATATATATATATATATATATATATTAAAAATCAATATATAAAAATGGAAACAAAAATTTAAAAATTAATATATAAAAATGAAAAAAAATACTAAAATTAATATATAAAAATGAAAAAATAAAAAATATATAATTTTTTAGTTATATAATATATTATTTGGATTGGATTGGATTGGATTGGATTTATATTTCCAATCCATACAATTTATAATATTTTGAACCCAATCCAAACCAATTGATGTAAAAATCCAATCCAAACCATTAAAAATGGATTGGATTGGACGGGTTGAACGGATTGGATTGGATTTTGCCCACCCCTATATTCAACCGAGCAGAACTTAAGCACTTTTGTATCTGAACTGATACATATAAATAAATTATTACAGCTTGCAGCATCTCCAATATCAAGCTATTTCAACCTTTGTTCTTCATTGTTTTTATTTATTTATTTAATGAATATCAAGTATTTCAGCTTGGCCAGGAAATCCTTTTTCTTCTTTTTCTCGTTTATCTGATATTCGTTTAGAGATTGAACAATTGGTTGACTTTCACTACAAAAGATTGACCATTTAGATACTTTTCAGTTTTGTTCACGCAAACTAAATTGCTAAATCTCAGAAAAAGAATATTTATTGAAGAAGGAACTAAGAAAAAGTGACTACACTACACCAGTAGTAACCACAAACCTGTATCGAGGTTCTAAAAGAGTTACACTAATTTCATTGGTTGAGGAGGATATATACCATCTTGTTTGGTGAAGAATCTGCTGCAACAGTGGCTTTACCTAATGAGAAACCAGGTTGTTTGGGCTGAGGCAAGGCACTTTTCACTTGCCAATATCACAACCACATAAGACATGCCTGCCCTGTCATCAGGGTGCTCTTGCACACACAACAGACTAATATGAATGCTGCGCAGCACCTCTGGAAGATTGCTTTTGAGTCCCTGAAGCATGGATTGATAAGTTCCAAAGCTCTGCCTTCTTTCCACAATCTCCATGCCTATAACATGTTGAGTTTAATTTCTAAGTCAGGGTTCTCTGCTTTTAATATTATGTTAAAACATCGCATATCTTAAGATCTCAAACGTATAAGAGGTTGGTCGAGAATGATTTATATAGTATAATATTGGTTTATTATGTGATGATACAAATCAAAAACAAATTAGAACTTGCTTGTCCAGTAAGGTTTTGACTATGGTCTCTATTCTCTTTCCACTTATGATCTCCAACAGCCAAATACCAAAGCCAAAGACATTATTAGACTTCACCGAGAATAGTCCATCTATGGCATGCTCGGGTGCCATGTGTTAGTATGCATTGCTTTACAATTTAAAACAAAGGGATGAAGAAAACAATGTCCATCTAAAATAAAATGATCAGATAGAAGATGATGTTGAATGTGAAATTTGTTTTTATTACTTTAATCAAAGTCCAAATGATTAAGAAAGACAAAATTGTAAAAAGAAAGAGTCATATGTCAATGACATAAAACTCTTTTCCTTTATAAAAACCTTTTTTTCCTTTTTAATAATTGGTAAAGGATCTGAAAAGATAGTATTTTCCAGCTTATCTATCTTCTGGATGATATGCAGATTCTTCATAGATGTTTCAGCATACAGAGACAAGGACAGAGATGGGGACGTAGTGGAGAAGAACAGAAGAAGAAATGTCTGTTCAGTTTAGAACTTAGAACAGACTAGGGTTAACCGATAAGGCTGATTTGCTTTTTTACTTGACATGGTACTACTGATACACATGGAAAAACATTACTGGCCGTGGGTACTAAATCAGCCCTTACACCATGTGTAGTGAAAAGTTTCTAGAAATATCAACAGGATATATTGATGACTAGAAGTGACTAGTGGACCTGTAATTACGAACCTCTAACCAAGATTCATCGACAGGCTGAACAAATATTTGGTTTAACTTGCACAAAAAAATAATCACGACCATTTACATATATATATATATATATATATAGTTTCTGTTTTTCCTCGTTTTGATTACACAAATTAGATTGCTAAAATATGAACCAGGACATGTGTTGTTGACCAATAAGTGACTATACTAGACCCGTAATTACAAACCTCTATCGAAGCTCTAAAAGAGTTACAGTAATTTCATTGGTTGAAGAAGATTCAAGTTTGTTCGATGAAGAATCTCCTGCAACATTGTCTTTACCTAATGGGCTCAGGCAAAGCATTATCGCAGCCCAACATGAAAACCACATAAGACATGCTTGATCTGTCTTCAGGGTGCTCTTGCACACAGAAAAGACCAACATGGATGCTGTCCAACTCCTTTGAAAGATTGCTTGGGTCGCTTAAGATTGGACTGATAAGTTCTAAAGGCCTGCCTTCTTTCCACAGTTTCCAAGCCTACAATATGTCAAGACCAATTTCTTGTTAGGTGCTCTGCCAATTGCTATCATATTAAATCTCATAGGAGATGGGCAGAGAATGGATTATATACTTTAACACATGAGTTAATGTGAAAACAAAAAAAATAAGAACAATGGCACTTACATATCCAATTACCACTAGTTTCTAGATGATAGAAACCTCTGTTTTTCTTTCCAATTATGATCAACAGTAGAATAACAAAGCTAAAGACTTCAGACTTCACGGAGAACAGCCCACACATATGGCATATTCGGTTGCCATGTAACTACCACAAAATATCATTGTGAACATTTGACAAATTTAAGATGAATATTTGAAGTAGAGAGCATTATAATGAAAAACTATGTTCCAACCACTCTCTTTGTATTCCCTTCACTTTGATCCCCTTTAAAATTCTAGCCATACTAAAGTCTGAAATTTTTGGATTCATTTTTTTATCTAGTAAAACAATACTGGCTTTGAGATCTCTGTATATAATCCTTAATCTAGAATCTTGATGGAGATATAGAAGTCCTCTAGCAATTCCGCAGATTATATGAAAGCGCTTGGACCAGTCTAACAATTCACATTTTGTTTGATCTGGAAAGAATCCTGATTCAAATTAAAGGCAATATCCCACTTGAGTTCATAGAGAACAAAATTGAGGGTTCTATGTTTTATAAAAATTGCTCTGTGAGTTCTAATTGAATTTGTAAGGACTACATGGAATACAAACAAAAATGGAGTCCAGGCTTTTGTTGGGCATGTATTCATAAATCAGCATCTTTTCTTCCCCTTGAAAGCAACAACCAAGAAGCTTTACTAGGTTTCAATGCTGAAGTTTAGCAATCAAAATAACTTCGTTTTTGAATTCATTCTGTCCTTTTCCTGAACCGATTGGCCTCTTCAACGCAAGAGAATCTTGTAGTGTGCACTGAATTATATTTCCTAAAAGATTATGATATACACCAACTAAGATTAAGTGTTACATTTGACAGTTCTTATTATCATGTTGTGGGTTACCCTGTAAAAAGGTCCAAAACCACCTTCACCAAGCTTGTTGCTTCTTGAAAAGTTGTTAGCGGCTTTAACAATCTTATCTAGGTCGAAGAGTAACACCTCTAGGTTTTCTGTTTGGCATGCATTGTTCTGATTCATTATTATTCTATTGGTCCCTGCATGGTCTAATGAAGGAATTGAAGAGCAAAGAAAAAGAGAAGGTAGTTTCACATTAAGCAATGAAAAGGAAACAGAAAGTCATAATGTTTAGACCAGATAAATAAGTTGATTTACCATAAAAACTGAATAAATAAGTTGATACCCATTTCATAAATATAGAAGCAAAAAAATGTTCTCTTCGTATATATATATACATGACATTCTCATTCCCTGAACGAAATATCATCCAATAACGTAAGTTGATATACAACTGAGAATAATTTGAACTTGAATAATGGCCATATACAGACAAGGTGTGCCACTCTAAAGTGAGTTTTGGACATGGCCGGTTTGTATATATATATATATATATGTTTTACAAAGCTATTCAAAGTATTACCTTCAAAGCGTTTTTCTTCTGCGGATGTAGTGAGCAACCAAGAACACCCCACATACCACAACAGTGACTAGCAAAACTAGCACAGCTATCCACACAGTACGCTTCATTTTTGAACCTTCAAAATAATTTAAGCATAGTAGACAAAAAGGATTACTATATCAATAAAGCTTGGAGAAAATAAAAAGCACCATTACTTAACATGGAAAGTTTTCATTTCGTTTTTAATGAAAACAGAACCATGATGCAGAACACGGAAAATAAATAGATAAATAAGGATCTTAATTATTTAACGGCATTAGAAGTTAAGAAGTGCGCAGATGAGAAAGTGATTCCAGGCCATACCTAACCACTACCTCCTCCTCTGATATTAGAATTTGCATAAGCCGTACAAGAACAATTGCTCCAGCATTTGGCTTTGCATTCCTTAAGATTCAAACTTTCATTCACCCAAGAATATGCAGTCTCTGGCAATTTCAAGCTGCGGAATTTTAAAAACCCAGATGAATCTTTGTCCTGGCAGTTGAATGGCTTATTCCGTATACATCCATGAGACCGGTCCATCAAGTTTCCTTTTGGCTTGAAACCCTCTAGACATTGGCAAACAGGGGATTCTCCAATGATACAGTTTCCATAGGCACCACAAAGAGCATACTTGTCACATTTATCCCTTGGCACTGTAGCAAACACATCCCAACTTTGGGTCACTGAATTCCAGGCATAACGATCCCTTGTATAACCGTTGGTCTGGTTCACAACTATCCTTGATTTTTCAGAATTATTTAAGAGGTTATAAGTATAGTAAACTTCATCTTCATTAAAAACAAATTCAAACTTGAATAAAGGGTTGGGTTTTAACTCTGGTGCACCACTGAATCGAAGGCCATTCCATGGGCCACCCCGGTAGTACTTCTCGGAGCCTCTAAACATGACAGACTCAGGATAGTTATTAATATCTATCTCCCAGGTAAGGTCTCCAGGAGAAGGGTCATCTGAGCTCTTCCATGATACTAAACGCCTTTGGAGACCAGTTTTGAAGTCCCATCCCAGCTTCATACCCGGTAATAATGTATCACAAGGATAATCAAAACTCTGCCACACATAGTTCTCTGAATTCTCATCTTTATCATCTCTTACTACTAGATTTCCAGAATCCCGAAGCTGTAATATTGGGGTCTGGATAGGTCTAGCTGGGTTTGCTGACCAAACAACACCACTCTTCTGGCTGAGAACAAGATGGCCTGTGCTGTTTATCATCAAAGTACCAGATGAGTCATTGATTGGATTCTGCCGGTTTGCCACCCAAACAAACAGCTTTAGCAGGTATATCCTTGTACCAGATTCCCACGTACCAATTTGTTGAACCACCTGGACTGAAGAAACCCATTTCAAAATTTCCATCTTTTGAAACTAAGGTACTATTTCCAGTGATGGACTGGGTCCCAGAAATGGTGTCAGCAGCCCAGGAGATCTCAGTGAAGAAGATGAGCAAAAAAATGGTACTCAAAAGTGTAAAAGAAAGAGTCCCCATTTCATCAAAGTCTTAGACAGAGCTCTCAGCTTAGAAGCTGTTTAAAGACACAGTGGAACATTCGAAAGGAAATAAACTCATGCTGATGTTATACCTTCACTGTTTGGCCGGCTGAACTTCTACATCTCTATAAAAGTAAGCAAGAAATTTCTCAATAATTTAATACTTAAAACGTTTAGATATCCGTTTAATCAGGAGAAAATTTTGTTGGAAAACTTAACAAAGGGTGGAATGAAGTGACGACTAGTGTTGTAGCTACAAACCAGTAGGTGCCACATTGAAACTTAACAATGCATGATAAATAAATAAATTATATTTATATATTGGCAAATTTCAACATGTTTATAACCTTACATATACACGCACATTGTCCTTTAACGAAAACAAAAAATAAAAAAATAAACTAAGGACGTTTGACTATGATGAAACCAAAATGTACTAAATTACATCAGTTGGACATGCCGCGTGTCTTGTTGCGTGCATTTTATTTCACTATTTGTCACTGTCCAGCCCCTTGTCTTGGCATAATTTTTCTATGTTTGACCGTTTGTTTGCATCATCTATTATCCTTTTAAAAGGAAAAATTATATGGTGGTAAGAGATGGAAATTGTATAAAACAATAATAAATCACTACATAAAATAATATTATTACTTTGAAATGTTGCCCATTAAAAAGATATTTATGTAAATGTTTGTTAGTAATTTGTTATAATATGGTTAACATGGAATAATTTCTGTTTTTGTTTTCTGGTTTGAGAAAAGTCTTCTTTCGATGGAAACGACATCTGGTGGGTTGAGAGTTATTTAGAATTGAGTCTAAATCTGGTAATTGCCTGTGTTGGTCTACCTTGCATGTACATCAAGGCTGGTAAGTCATCCCGATCAAATAAAATAAAAAAAAAAAAACATAAAAAAAGGCCGGTAAGTGAATCTCTTAATTAGGCATAAATATTTTGAGTAGAATACCAACCATGAATTTAAATGTATTATTTCTGTAATGTTTTAATTTCTGATTCTGATTATTACTATTTTGTTATGCTTCATTTTGTTTGGTAAGCACACTACTTGTTTGAGGAAATGCCTCATAGAAGATGGAAATCACAGTGAAAATCAACAAAAAATTTCTATTAAAATCTCTTTGAGTACCTGCATAACATTTCTTTTTTATTTTTTTATTTTATTTTATATAAATAAATATATATTTAACAACGCAGCTGGTGGCCTAGATGACAGATGAAACTGAGTACTAACAACTCAATGCTTGTTTAACGTGACTGCAAATTGTCTCATGGGTAAGCTCAGAGAAGAATTGTGACAGACATTGACAACGTCTGTGGATCTAGACTCTAGAGTGGTTTGATTCTGGGCCCTAAGCTAGACTTGTATCAACACTTGTATTGATAAGCAATATGTTAATGCACATATTACTAAAATGAATACTATCTTCCATCTAAAAGACTTATGCTAAATTCATTGGTTGAAGATGTTTCCTGCTTGATTGAGGGAGAATCTGCTTCAGATGAATGTTTGCCTATGAGAAGACTTGGTTTTCTAGGCTGTGGCAAATTTGTTTCATCACCTAACATGAGAATCAAAGTTGACATACTTGGCCTGTCTTCAGGAAGCTGTTGGACACATAAGAGGCTAACATGGATGCAACGCAATACTTCTGATAGATTGCGTGAGTCCTTGAAGCATTCATCTATCAGTTCTTGAGACCTTTCTTCTTCCCATAATTTCCATGCCTATTACATTTTGAAACATAAATAATTTTCATTCAACAGCTTACTGTTATTAGTAAAATAGAAACGAAGAGATTGTTACTCACATATCCAACAAGGTTAAGGTTGTCATCAAGACGATAAAGTCCTCTGTTTTTCTTTCCACTTACTATCTCTAGCATTAAAATGCCAAAGCTAAACACATCAGATTTTACTGAGAATTGACCATCAATAGCATATTCTGGAGCCATATAACCTCTGTAGAACATGATAGACAACCAAGACACAGATTCAAACTAATTTAGAACGAAAGAACATTAAAAATGAGAGAGTACAATGTATCCTATCAACTTACAACGTTCCGGCCACTCTTCTTGTGACTCCTTCTGTTTGATCTCCTCCAAATGTTCTTGCCATTCCAAAATCTGAAATTTTAGGGTTCATATCTTTATCAAGTAAAACATTACTTGCTTTAAGATCTCTATGTATGATTCTCAATCTGGAATCTTCATGAAGGTATAGAAGCCCCCTTGCAACCCCAAGGATAATGTTAAACCGTTTTCTCCAATCCAAAAGTTTACCGTGTGCTTGATCTGGAAAT
Organism: Ziziphus jujuba; assembly: GCF_031755915.1. NCBI lineage: Eukaryota > Viridiplantae > Streptophyta > Magnoliopsida > Rosales > Rhamnaceae > Ziziphus > Ziziphus jujuba. The sequence continues at coordinate 35,935,098 of NC_083379.1, read as the reverse complement.
TTTCTCATTCAAGTTATGAAGTTTGAATACTCATATTGAAAAATTGAGTTTTGAACCTATGAACATAAAAGTGAATAAGGTAACAAAAGGATATTAGGGGTTTAAGGTATTCGAACCAAATATATAGAAGTCCAAGCTTTGGTTGGGCATGTATTCATAAATCAGCAATTTTTCTTCTCCTTGGATGCAATAACCAAGAAGTCTTACAAGATTTCGGTGCTGCAGCTTGGCTATTAGTATAACTTCATTCTTGAACTCATTTGGTCCCTGTCCAGAGTTCTGCGAAAGCCTTTTCACAGCAATCTCTTGCCCATCCATGAGTGCACCCTGTTATGTTTGTTTAAAAGAAAAGAAAAGAAAAGAAAAAATAAATAAATAAATAAAAGGTAAAAAGTAAAAAATAAAAAAAAAAAGGAAAAGAAACTGCTTGGTCTTCTAAGTTTCTGTTTTCCCTAGATTCTTATACAGCATGTTCAATATTTACCCTGTATACAGTTCCAAATCCGCCTTGTCCAAGTTTGTTGTTGAATGAAAAGTTATCAGTGGCACTAGCTATAGTAGATAGGTTGTACCAAGGCAATTCCAGATCCTCCTCCTGACCTTCGTTGGTCTGACCTGTTGTTCCATAGATATCAATTTTCTCTGATGTAGGTATCGAGAAGGGGGAAAAAAAAAATGTAAGGGGGAAAAAATGATCAGCTTCTGTTTATGCATAAGAAAACAAGAGGAAAACATTTATGGATTTGCATAAATTCATAACAATTGAAACTTACTTACAAAAGAATTAAAATAAAATTAAGCCAAGATAATCTCCATTTATGGTATAGGGAAAAAAGCATACAAGACAAGCTCTGGTTCAGGCCACCAGAACAGATTTTGGACATGCATCAACTTTGACCCACTAACCAATGTTCTATGAATTCATCAAGTACCCAATACGTCTCAGATCATGATAATTAACCTCAAAATCCAGACGCTGTTATGATTATTTATATGCTGTGATGGACAGAGAAGTGACATACCTTTAGAAATTTTCCTGTTTCTTTGAATATAATAGGCAGATAACAACAGGCCACAGACAATAGAAACAACAGCTATAATAATCGCCGCAATCTTCACTTTAACTCCATTGTTTGTTTCTTCATGGTTGAAATCCACAAGGCAAAGCAACCATAGTTAAAACATTAGCCAAATATAAAAATAAGAAAAGAACCTAATGCAGGGGACAAGATCTTGAGCAGAAAAAACCCTATAACAAGAAAACACAAAACCATAGGCCAAGCAGAAAATCAATCCAAAATATTTAAAGTAGCAAAAGTAAAAAGAAAACACAAAACCATGGGCCAAGCAGAAAATCACTCCAAAATATTTGAAGTAGCAGAAGTAAAACTCCGTCTTACCTAACTCTGAAGCAGGCATTCTAACATACAGATCCTGGCCACCACCATTCAAAAGACGCCGAATGTCAATTAGATCACTAAACCAGAGAGAACAGGCACTGTCTTCTTTGGCATCAGAACTTGCAAAAGCTATACAAGAACAGTTGCTTGAGCATTTCGCCTTGCATTCCTTCATATCCATACCTTGACTGACCCAACCATTTTTGGTATCTGGCAATTTCAAGCCAACATATTTTATAAACCCATTGTTGTTTTGGCACTTCAATGTTTCATTTCGTTCACAACCTTGTCTATATTCCCCTTGTTCCCATGTTTCTGGTGAAATGGGTTTAAACCCTTTCAAACATTTGCAAGCAATTGGGTCACTGATGGTACAAACTCCATAGGGGCCACAGAGTCCATAGTTATCACAGATATCTTCTGAAGCTGATACAGAGACCCACCTTGCTGATAAACCCAGAGTATCACTAGTATAATCAAAGCTTTGCCACAAAAAAGTTCCAGAATTTCCATCTTCCCCATCTCTCAGCACCAGATTTCCTGAATCTAGGAGCTGCAAAATGGGATTCACAGCTTGTTTTGAGGAGCTGGTAGACCAAACAACGGTAGTATTCTGACTGAGGATGACAGCGTTACCAGTGCTATTTATCATCAATATGCCAGATGAATCATTGATGGGTTTATGCACATTCGCTACCCATGAAACAGTTCTAAGTGGGATTTTCCTGTTCCAGATTCCCAAGAATCTACTGCTGGAATTAGCTGGGCTAAAGAAACCCAGTTCAAAGCTTCCATCTTTAGAAGTTAAGCTTCTGCCATCACTGACGAACTGGGTTTGTGTGATGGCATCGACTGCGGTTGAGAACTTGATGAAAGAAAAGAGCAAATGGATTCCAACAAAAACAAAACAAATATTGTCCATGCTTTTACCAAAGTATTGTTGTAGATGTTTGATAAAAAAAAAATCTCACCTTGCCTCATTTGGAGTCTTTCTAATGATTTATAAGAAGAGATTTTAAACTCTTGGATTAAAGGGAGGGAATAAAAATAGAGATTAGTTCGATAAGGAAAAGAAAGCAAATGAAAAGAAAAAAAAAAGAGTATTTATTAGTAATTATTCTTGAAATAATTAGTGAATGAAAAGTAAAGGAAAAAAAAAAAAGAATATTTATAATATGGTTGTTTAATGAAAAAAAAATTAATATAATTTATAATTTTTACAAAATTATTCTACATATAAAATATTTTAATTAATTAGTTTTTAATTTATAATGATAATGTTGAAATATTTAAAAATTTTATTATTTTTTTTCCCTTCTAATTCGTTGTCAAATTTAAGTGGAAACTAAAATCATTAAAATAGATACAATTTAATCCCTTTATTTTTTTTTCTCTTTCTTTTTTTTTACTTTTCTTTTCCATCAATTTTAACAATTCAAACCAAAAAACCGATTATTTTTTCTTTTTTTTATTCCCTTCTTTTTTATTCCATTAATTTGTATAAACAGATGAGGGCGTTGTTAGCTAGTCCATAATTAAATAAATATATGTATATATAGTTAAATGTCAAAAATGACCCAACGCCATCTGTAGAAGGACACAACATGTGAGGGGTCTGGGAAACGCAAGGAGTAGAACAAAACCGTGAATTACACGGCTAATTGCCTTTGATGCAATCCCACAATTTTTTTATTTTTTATATTTGAGATACTGATGAAGATTCTTAATATATTTATTTTGTATATTTGTATATTCGATTTTATTTGCGATTTATTGCCTTAAGTGAACTTCGTACAATTATATAAATGTATTTGATGTAAATATACACGGCTTATTTACGAGGACCTGACTTGTGAGAAGACAAATCTAAATAGTTGGTTAATTACATTTCATCCATTCAAGCTTTTGTTGATTATCTATTTTTTGTTAATATATATATATATATATATATATTGTGGTCTGGTTTGTACTCTACCTTTCGATAAATTCTACTCTCTCTTTTAATAATTCCAACGAGAGTACGAGTGGCCATGCAATGTAGACAATTCAGTTTGCTTACTGGTCATATATATATATATATATATATATATACTAGGTCTGGCCATGTGCGATGCACATGGTTTAATATAAAATTTAGATATCTAATAGTTTATATAAAATATTTCTAATGAAAATAATTTTATAATTATTATGATACAATAATTTGAAAATCGTCTATCTATTAATTATTTTTTTAATTTTATATTAATAGAAAGGAAAAAATTTATTTGAATAAAATAATCATATAAAGCATTTCATGAAGAGTGATTTATTTTTGTAGAAAATAGTACATTCTTTTACTAAGCAAAAAATTAAACGAATAGTAAAAACACAAAGTACTTGTATTATAAATGATGATATTTTAGCACAATTAATACTTTTATAAGATAATTGCAAGATTTAATAGAAAAATATGTAATATTTAAACTATTTTCTATTACATCTTACATTTTACAAAATATTAATGTTAGTGCTATTATTGTAGGATATTAAAAACAAAGTATTTTGTAATAGTATACAAAAAGTTACAATTGTCTGTCATTCCAATATTGACGTAAAAAATATTTCATGATAGTCAATTAAGCATTCTTTGTTTGTCTTTATACTGAGCAAATTTTTTTTCGCTACTCTCATCATACTGTAAGAGAGATGTTTGCATATATTATGAATTGTGTTTTTATCATATAGTAAAAAAGATAAAAATATTAATATTTGTTACATTTCTATTAACTTAACTAAGCCATTGATTTCTCTTCCTTTTATATTTTATTCGTTATATTATACTTTTTTTATTTTCAAGTAACTTACTAAATAAAAATTTTGATTTTTTTAATTTCTTATTGGAGTTGGGAAATTTGATCTTAAAAAAACAATGAGTGAGGAGAGCTACTTGATTGTCCTCATAGACAGCATTGTTACACTTCAATACTCAAATATGGTAAATATCAAATCCAAAATGTAGTCAAAACGTAATACTTCAGTGATATTTTCTAATTTGTATGGTTATAAGTGTTGTTTGAGGTAACACTTTACTAAATTAAGAATTAATGTTTAAAAAACAATAATTTTATTATTGATTTCTTTTATAAAAATCTTTAAAATTTATTTAGAATAAAATGATATATAATAATAAAATATGGAAATATAAATCTATGGCTTTATTATCCAACTCTTACTGACAGAACTCCCTTTGTTTTTACTCTTTTTATTTATTTCTATTTTTTTGCATTACTAATAACACTCCTATTATATATTATTCTTTTCACCCAAACCATAAAATGGATATTTGAACCTGATTTTGTATTAATGTTGAAATAATGTATAACTCTTATGTATGACTATTATTATATTATGTGCATATCCACTATATTTTATCACAACTATTTGCTTTTTATCATTTTAGCACCACTATTATATTAAAATAATGATTTAAACATATTTTGATGAATTAGTGTTTAATTAAGTGCAACTAAAAAACTTGCTAAGTTATTAAAGTTCAAATTCCTTTCCATATATCAAAAAGTGAAAATTACACACTTCTTTTTTATTTTGACAAAATTAGACAAAATTTGAAATAGACAATACTATCGTCTTACTTGTAATTATGTTTAATATTGTAAATAAAATAAATGATATAGGCATTATTGACCTGAATTAAACAAATTTAATAGTAAGAGTAAACATTGAAATCAAGCTAAAGCCATACAAGTTCTTCTCGCCCCCCCCCCCCCCAAAAAAAAAAAGTTAACTAAAATAAATAACAATATGAGGAAAAAATGAACAGTAAAAAGGGACCAAAAACAGGTTGGCAAAACGCATGGGAGGAGTGCCGTTTTGGACCAAAATGAACAGTAAAAAAGGACCAAAAACTACTTCTCTTCTCCTTTATAGTATAGACTTATAGTATAGATATATATATATATATACTTTTCTCCTCTTTTTTTAAAGTAAATTAATTAGTGTACAACAGGAATATGTGCTCCCTTTTAATATAAGAGTAGGGCTTCAACCTATATTAAAAGAGGAATAGATACTCTAAAAATATTGAAACTATTTCTATCAAATGATTAATAACCCTTCAGATCAAACCAAACTAACCATATAAATATGTGATAAGTTTGCCATATTTGAACAGAAAAGTCTCATTTGGGTGGGATCCATCTTTGTAAATGAGAACTATGTAGTGTTGAATTCATAGAAGTTTTTATACTGGATATCCTTGTCCACAGGACCACAAGGAATTATATATTTATAACCACCACAGGTTTTCATGCAGTCAAGTTCGTATTGCACATCTCCAAGTTTCTATGAGAAAGACAGCAATTTAATGTCTGCTCTGCTTTATAATGGCACTAAACAATTACGCTAGTTTAAAAAAAAATAATAATAATAATAATAATTCCGATAGTTATGTGAATTGGGATTTGGATTCATTTAAAAAGAAAGTGGTTGAATACATACATACATACATATATGCATGGAAAAAAAAATATTTCTAATAGTACAATAAGATAGGATATTTGGAGGAGCAAACCAACGTGACGAAACAAAAAAAAAGTACATGTAGATAGGAGTATCATTAATGTTATAGTTTATGAGAGTTTGAAGCTGATAAGTGAGATTTTTATTCACTTATTTAGCCCTTAATGCTTGATTAATGGCTTAAAAACTCAAGTTTTATTTTATTTTTAAAGCTTTTTGTTCAAAATCTTGAAGAGAAGCTTTAGATTGGAGTTAATGGCTTGTTGATGAAGAAAAGACCAAGTGTAGAGCAAATTTTGCAAACATGAGAATACTCCAAGCCAAAAATGGAGTCCACGCCATGCTCCATGCTAAGATAGAGTGAACCCTTGTCCACGCCATGCTCCACGCTATAGGCCTCACTCCACGCCATTTCACCCTCCACGTCACCCTCCACTCCAAGGTCCACGCCAAGGTCCACACCATTCTCCACGCTACAAGCTTCACGCCACCCATCAGTTTGTTTCTTTTCACAGAGGAAGTGGCGTGGAGTCACGCCAAAATGGCATGCACCCTTAAGATCCATGCGGCAACATATTTCAGCACTTTTTTTTATTTTGTGAGTATAAGAAAATGGATGATGTGGTGTCAAAAAAGAAAGGTTTTTTTTTTTTTTTTTTAATCAAAATAGACAGTGGATCTTCATTCTTGGTAGGGTTTAATGAAGAAAGGAGCAGCCACCATTTTGGAAGGAGGTGAAAAAGGGAGACACAATTACCAAGTAAGATTTTAGAGAGAGAAGAAGAAGAGCTAGAGAGAGAAAGCTTAGATTGAAGAGAATTGGAGCATTTCAAGACATTGAAACATCAAAAATCTTCAACTAAATTAGTTTTTTTTTTCTCTCTCTTCCATCTTTTATTCTCTACTTTTTATTGGTTGTATTGTTGTTTATTGAATATTATGTCTTCCTTTATGGATTTTTCTTTGAATTTTATTATGGTATTTACAAAGAACATGTATAGCTAAATTTATATCTAGGATCTTGGTGGAACCTCTACTTGAATGATATTTAATTAATGAGTTGAATTTTATTTTTCTTTTTATCCAAATTGCTTGTGTGAATCTTGTATTTATTATTCAATATACTCTTGCATTTGGGAATTTACTTGGGTATTGGGTAAATTCACTATTTTATACTTGGGAAGGTTTAATTTGGTGAATTGGTCACTAGATTGACACAATCTAGGCCCTAGTTAATATTGGAAAATTTAATTGAGGTTTGGGTAGCCACAAAAGAGGGGGGTATAAGGAATGAGGACTTAGGAATTTTAGAAAGGAATTTATAATTTTTATTAAGGACTTATAGATTCTAATTTCACTTTGGAAAAAAGGATTAGAATAAATTGGAATTTCTCTAGGCTAGAAATTGGATAAAATTTGGTATTTTGTCAACGTAATGAGTTAAATATAGAAATAGTAGAGGGTACATCAAAATCCTAGGTTTTTAGTTCATTGTAATTCCATTTTAAGTTGTTGAATTGTGTGTTTGTGACTTAATTTATTTTCTTTTGTCATTTACTTGATTTTAGTTTACAATTTCATTATTTAATTTTTTGCTTTGCTTTTAATTTCAATTCTCTCATTTTAATTGCGTGCCTAGATAAAAATAATTAGTCAAAATTTTGGTAATTAGTTGATATTAAAACCAATGTTCGTGGGAATGGTACTCACTTATCACTCTATTTGTAACAGCCCAGACCACCCGCATCAGGATATTGTCCTCTTTGGCCCAGGGTTCACACCCTCTCTCCCCCCTGGCCTCAAGGTTTTGCTCACAAAACGCGTCCTGAAGGGAGAGGTATCCACAGCCTTATAAAGACCGCTTCGTGCCCCTCTCCAACCGATGTGGGATGTTACAATCCTCCCCTCTTGGGGCCCAGCGTCCTCGCTGGCACACCGATCCGGGAACCTGGCTCTGATACCACTGTAACAGCCCAGACCACCCGCATCAGGATATTGTCCTCTTTGGCCCAGGGTTCACACCCTCACTGTCAGGACCCGTCCAAAGTTCCCCACCGGAACCCTAGACAAGCCCTGATCCCAGGGAAACCCTACCGGACCGTTCTGTGGAAGATCCGGCAGAACCTCCCCTAAGGGATGAACTTACCACAAAATTTCCTGCACTGAAAACACACTTCTATAATTGTTCCCTTATTCCTCCCACAGTACAACGAACTGGTTCCACAAATTTCAGCACTCCAAAATAAAAATACAGTAATCCAGTGCAATACAAATACATAAGTGTCCCATACAGTATACAGAGCTTTATGAAGTACTACAAAATACAGAATACAGTAAAAGTGAAAGAAATAGTACAACTGCAGTAAAAGAAGAACAAGGTACTGCACGAACAAATACAGCGAGGAAGATCGAGTCCGCTCCGAGTGAACACCGACTACCTGGTACCTAGAGGAACGAAATTTAAGAGTGTGAGATGCTAATCATCTCAGTGAGCGACCCTACTACTCTACACTATCATACCACGGTAATAGGTATATAAATAATAATTATTTGGAAATAATAATGTCTCTCAAAACCCTTACAATTCTCTCAGTTGGAAAGGTTCCCCTTTTAAAACATTTTCACAAAACCCTTTATTCATATTTCCCGAAAACCAAGACATCAATTAAATACCAGAACAGTAATATTATATTTTTAATTCCAATACAGTTTCCAAACATTTTATTTTTAAAACACAGTTCTGAAAATCATTTGATGCACCCACTATATACCAGTGGCGCCAACAGTACCCAGCGTCCCAAGGTACCGCTAGACAGGAGGTTATAGAAAGAAACCGGCATACGGTCGCGTGGCGTCCCACTGCGCCGCTGCTAACCTGGTGTCCCGGCCAAAGGGGGGTGGCCGCCCTCTCCGATGGCATCCACAGGACACCCTCATAATATCAACCGCGCGCTACTCACACCCACCTGCGCGCTAATCACAACCGTGTGCACACTAACCATATCACATATACCATATCACATAATCAGAACACCAGTACGTGCACGGTGCATCTAAAAATTATAAAATCCATAAATTTAAATCATAAAACAAATTTCACATTTTTCATAAGCATAGCGGGCATAATCCATCCGCTTGAACCGGGAAATTCTCCACAATTTCCTTATAATCCATACCATAAATTCCATGATTTTCAAATCCACCAACTCCCAAATCCATCAATTCAAATATCCACATTTTTTTTTTCCAAGCATAAATAATTTCTCGAAATATCATAATCAAATCCCATAATATTTTATGGGCATATTTCATAAAAATTGAAATCACCAACATAACCAAATATTTTCCTTGAAATATTTGAAAATCAAATCGTGCCCAATTTACCATTAAAACCACACCAATTTCAAAATCCTCAAAACCATAAAATAATTTCACATGGCATAAATTTGTGAAATACACATTTTCTTAAATCCGATAAATTCACAAATAATTCCACAATAATTCAAATAAATATTTGGCACATAGAAATTAAATTCCAAATATTTAAATCACACATTATATATTCACCAATTAAATTCCCAAAATTAATTTGAAGGTGGGTCACTCACCTTGTGCACGTATCTCAATCAAGATCCTCCGCAGGATCGACTCCGCTACTTGCACGTGCACCTAAAACACCCACAGTACCAAAACCACAAATATTAATATTTTATTCGAGTAATCCCCAAATGGGTACCCGAGGAGCGAACACCAAACGATAACTAAAATTTACGAATTATATACCGAATCGAAGCACGAGTGATGCTAATCACAGATCCGGTCTTAATTTCCGATGATCGTACCTGACGGGGTCGGAATTTTATCGGGAAGCTTTTCGGGTTTCGGCTCCGCAATTCTCCCAAACCGTCGCGAATTGGTGGAAACGGAAGTTGGATTTGGGTTCAGGAGGTCGAACACTGCGGACTGGAGCTGGCCGGAATTTTCGGGGTACTCGCCGGAACAGTGATTTCCGGCGGCCGCCACGTCACCGGCAACCGTCGCCGGAACAGTAATTTCCGACGGTGGCCGTTTGCTGTGAAATTTTGCAGATTTGTAGATCGTGAGGAGAGCAATCCAACGGGACCGACGGTGAGCAAAACGGAGGTCGGACGGCGGAGAAATCACCGTTTGAAGATTTTCGACCCCTCGCCGGAAAACGCTCCGATCCCGGCGCGTCGGTGGTCCGATGGCCGTGATTTTTGGTGGGTAGGCCGGACTTGAGGAGAGGATGCTGGGTGTATGGCGTGTGTACTGTATATCGGCCGGAATAGTGCCGATTCGCGGTGGCCGGCGGTGGAGGGGAAAAATCGCCGCCAAACTTCGGACGTCCGATCCGGGCGCGTCCGGCGGCCGTTCGCCGTGAAATTTGGAGGTTTTACCGGAAATGAGGTGGGCAAGCTTTCTGTCCGGCGCGTGTACAGTAACTCAGCCGGAACAGTGACAAAATCCGGTGGCCGGCGGTGGCTCTTTCTCTCTCCTCTCTCTCTTTCTCTCTCTTCTCTCTCTTTCTCTCTCTTCCCCGAGTGTTTTAACAAATAAAACCCCTGCATGACACTGTTCATGCCACGTGGACCAATCAGAAACTGACACGTGGCGTTTCACTGTTCACCGACCCAAAAAAATATTAAAATAATACGGTATCCGGTAAACTTCAAACGTCCATAACTTTTTAACCGGATGTCCGTTTTGAGCGTGCCGCTAGTCTGTGAACTCGTATCGACGAGTACTTTACAACCATACAAGAGTCAACTCACAATTACATCACAAGAAAAAGTCAACTCCCGGCACCTTTTAGACAGTTTACACTTCAACTTGTTTTACCCATAACTTTCAAACCGTAGCTCCGTTTCCGACGTGCTACTAGTCTACGAACTCAGGGCGTCATGCACTTCGCCACGGTACCCTGGTCAACTCGAAATTCCCACCGAGTCAAAAAGTCAACTTTTGACCCCTTCGGTCAACGGTCAACGTGCACGGATTCCGGTGCGATTCGGGACGGGGTGTTACACTATTACTTGATACGATCAGTATATTACCAAATCATCCTTATCAGAAGTTCCATTGGGATCTAGTTTAGTTTCTTAGCTTATTTAGTTTGATTATGAATATCATTATTTTCTTTTTCTGTATGCTGTGCCAATGGATGCTCACTTTCTGACATCTGAACAACAGATGACATTGTCAGCCCATCCGAGGGACACAATTGCATACAAAGGAGACTGACTTGGATGCTATGCAACACTTCTAATTCAATGCAAAAGTTCCTAATATTTTCATCAATCAGTTCAAAAGGCCTTCATTCTTTCCACAATCTCCATGCATATAACAAGTAAAAGGTCATTTTGTTTGCATAACATACAAAGATCAATTGCGTTTGGTTCTTAAACTTACATGTTCAATAAGGTTAACCTGTGATTCATAAGATAGAAGCCTCTGTTTCTCTTTCCACTTATTATCTACTGTATTATTATACCAAAGCTAAAAACATTGGATTTGATTGAGAAATTCCCATCAATAGCATATGTAGTTGTCATATCATTATAAACAAACATCATATAAATATAGCACATTAGTATATAAACAGAAGTGGACTAGTAGAGAGCATTTCATGTCAAAAGTATTTACTAAGTTCCAACTACCTTGTTTGTGTTTCCTTCAATTTCATCTCTACCAAAAGTTCTAGCCAACCCAAAATCTGAGATTTTTGAGTTTAACCCCATTAAATAGAACATTACTTGCTTTGAGTTCTCTATGTATAATTCTTAATTAGGAATCTTGATGAAGGTATAGAAGCCCCCTAGCAACCCCCTAGATAATGTTGAACTGCTTAGACCAATCTAACAATTTACCTTGAGTTTGATCCGGAAAATTTAAGTTTGAGAAAAGGACATAGCATTTGTAATAAACCTGTTATTCAAGTAAAGGACATAGCATTTGTAATAAAACATGTTATTCAATCTCACCAAGAATGTATAGCTTATTATGGGAGACAAACCAAAAATAAAAAGTCTAAGCTTTTGTTTGGCATGAATTCATAAATCAGCAAGTTCTCTTCTCCTTGAATGCAAAATCCAAGAATCCTTACAAGATTTCATTGTTAAAGTTTGGCAATTAATATTATTTCATTTTTTAATTCCCCTAGTTCTTTAAGGCCCTTTCATAGCTGTTTCTTGTCCATCTGCTAATCTACCTTAAAAAATCAATTTTATATTGTTAATACAAGATGTGGTCCTCTTTTTTTTTTTTCCTATCCTCATATTAGCATATTACAAACTCACTTTGTATACAGGCTCAAAAACACCTTCACCAAGTTTTCTGCTAAGTGAGATGTTATCTATGGCACTAGCTATTACTGACATGTCAAACGATGGGAGCTTGAGGTCTTTCTTTTGTCCATCAGTTTCTTCACCTAATTTTCCATTAACTAAACAAATAAATGAATAATGAAAGAAGATGGAGTTCGATCAATTTAAACATTAAACTGGCAAAAATTAGTATGCTATTAACCCAATGAAATCAGTAAGCCCTTTTTTTTTTATTAGCGAAAATTGATCATTTGTTTTAATGAGCCAACCAAAGCATTATAAGCAAATGAGTCCAAGAAAAAGATCAGTGTCATATCATTAAACAATATATCCAATCCCATTATTAGAACATAAAGGTCAATTAAGTAAATTACATGATTATGAACAGTATACATAAAAAAATTTTAACATTCTCCCATTTGGACTGTATAATCATAATATAAATAAAAACTTAATTCGCAAAATCTCTCAAAATATAAGACAATTTCACCTAAGCATATTGAATATTGATAGGATACAATAATATACATAGTCTAGGTCATAGAGATTCATTGTTATAGTACTACTAGATCCAAAATATACGTATACAGAGACAAAATGTCTCACGCAGGCCTGCACATAAAGTGCTCTAAATAATGTGTATAAATATCTCATTAATGATTCACACGCATGTATATATTCCTCAACAAAACAATAAATGATGCAAATTATTATGCTCCCACTAACACTCTGCAGCCAATATCCCTATATGACATATATATTCCTCAAATAAATCTAAAGAGGTAAACCTTTGGTTAGTGGATCTGCCAACATATTGTAAATAAGCATGTACTCAACAAAAATGAGGCCTTTTACAACTTCCTCCTTCACTCTTTAGAATTTTGTATGGATATATTTAGCTTTGGATGTGTATTCCAAATTATTAAAGAAAGATACGGTTGTGAATTATTATAGTCCTTATAAGCCTTCAATCCTTCAATGGAGTAAACTCCCAAATCATTCACAAAATTTTGTAGCCAAACTGCAACCAATTGCTTTAAAACATGCCACATACTCTACCTCCATCATTAAGGATGCTGTAATTGATTGCTTGGTACTTTTTTAAAACACAGCTCCTCCTACCGCAACAAACATATACCCAGTAGTGAACTTTTTATCATCCACATAGCCACCATAATCAACAACAGCATATGCAACTACATCAAGTGAGTTGGTGTGTCGATATGTTAACATATAGTCTTTTCTACCATGAAGATACTTGAAGACCTTTTTGGTTACTCTTCAGTGCATGAGAATGGGATTGCTTAAGTATCTACCAAGCACACCAACCGCATAAGCAATATTAGATCGTGAGTAAACTTGAGCATACATCAAATTGCCAACTATAGAAAAGTATGATTTCTTTCTCATTATATTTTACCACTGGTGCATTAATAGGAAAACAAATGTACATACAGAACTTTTTTAGAATTCTATTAATATTCACTCTCTGAGACAACTGTAATACATAATCAACCATATCTTGAAGAATTTTTACTGCTAAAATAAATCATGCTTCTCCAAGGTCTTTCATATCAAAGTGACTGAATAACATCTGCTTTGCCTCAGTCAATAGGTCAAAACCATTGGATGCTAGTGATATGTTATTGACGTACAATATCAAGAATATAAAACTACTCCCACTAATCATTGTATATATGCACTAATCAACACTATTATCCTCAAAACCATTATTGGTGACAATTTCATCAAGTTTCAAATACCATTGTCTCGAGCTTTGCTTCAATCCATAAATCGATTTCTTGAGCTTATAAACTAGGTTCTCATTCCTAATAGCTCGGAAGCCTATCCATTGGACCATATAAAAATCCGCATAGAAATTATCATTCAGAAAAAGAGTTTTGACATCCATTTGATATAATTGCAAGTCAAAGTAAGTATGAAAGACAAAATGATTCTGAAGGAATCCTTTATAGATACTGAGAAAAAGGTTTCTCTGTATCAATTCCCTCTTATGGCTAAACTTTTGACAATAAGTGAAGCTTTATATCTTTCCACTTGATCATTGGAGTCACATTTGGTCTAGTAGACCCATTTACATCCAATAAGTTACTACCATTTAGTAACTCAACCAAGTCCCAAATATTATTCAATGTCACGGGTGTCATCTCATCTTTAATAGCATCTAAACAGAAGTTAGAATGTGAACTGCTCATTGCTTTGTTGTAAGTGACTGGATCAGACTCATCTTATACCAAACTCATGTTCTTGCAAATAAACTGCATAGTCCTTGCATATATCATATCTTCAAATCCTCCATGACCTTTAAAGAGGCACATTAACATTGACTTCATCTCAAACATCTTCTTATTCCTCAATGGTTTCATTTTGATCAACCATTGGTAGCTCAACAATTGCGTCAATTATATCTTTGGCAAAACCATAAACAGTAGGAATGAATACACTTTCCCCTCTAAATTCAAGCTTTATTGGTATTTAGCTACAATAACACCAATACAATCCTCAAAATAAACTACCCTATCTAATTTAACAATCATGGTGTTGTAAGATGAACAGTGGAACTTAGAACCCCTGGATCCTATACGATAACCAATGAAAAAAGCTACTAATAGTTTTAAGATCCAATTTTTTAATTTGAAGATTATAGGGTCTAACTTTAGCTTTACAACCCGATACTCAAAAGTGATGTAAACTAAGCTTTTTACTTGACCACAATTTATATAGAATTTGTAGAATAGATTTAATTGATATTTGATTCAAAATGTCAGCTGCATTTTTTAAAGCCTCTCCCCATAAAAAAAATTGGCAAATTAGAATTTATAACATACATAACACCATATCCAACAATGTGCAGTTTCTTCTTTTTGCAACACCATTTTGCAAAGAAGTACCGACATTATATTTTGAGCTTTAATGCCACAATCCTGCAAATATTTTGCAAAATGAACTAGGTCTCTTCCAGTCTTATCATATCTACTATAATACTTACCACCTCTATTATACCTGACAGCCTTTAACTTTTTATTCTTTTGAAGCTCCATTTTGGCTTTAAGCTTTTTAAAGGCTACCAAAGAATCAGACTTCTCATGAATAAGCATAACATATTCATAATAAGAGAAATCATTAATAAAGATGATAAAATATCTGTAGCCTCCTTATGCAAATGATGTGAAAGGTTTATAAATATCTGTGTGAACTACTTCTAAAGCATCTACATATCTACCAATTTTATTCTTTCTAACTTTAGCAGTTAGCTTACCTTTCATGCATTCAATATAAGTTAAGAAATCAAGATTAGTGAGTATACCATCCTTCATCAATCTTTTCATTCTCTATCTAGAAACATATCCTAGATGTTTATACCATACCATAGAAAAATTGTTATTAATTTTGGCACATTTAGAAGTAACCACAGGAGCATCAATAGTGTTAATAGAAGAATTAACAAAAACATCATTATATAAATTAAGTTGATACAAATTGTCACATAAAGATCCACATTCAATCATGTTATGATTTTTATACAAAACAATTTTTCTATTTCCAAAATCAAAACTATAGCCACAATTATACAAAAGGGATATAGATGTCAAATTTTTCCTATTGAAGGTATGAAACAAACTTCTTGCAACTCCAAAAAGGGTCAAGTGGCGAGTTTCAACTTAATTATACCTATGATGTTCACCTTCCCTTTTGATCTATCACCTATATATACATGCTATATATTCAAAATTGGTTGGTCTTCTTTGGTTTGTCATTCCCTACAACAAATTAGTAACATGAATTGTTATTCCAATATCCAACCACCCAAGTATTTACAGGCACATTAATAATATTGATTCCAATCATATTAAATTCTAAGAAAACCAATACTAAGGAATTACCTTTCTTCTCTTGTTATGCCTTCAATTTCCAACAGTTCATCTTTTCATGACCAAACTTGTGACAGTAATTGCATTTTCCACTAAAAAAATTCTTTCTTTCCACCCATTGATGAGGAGCTACCTTTGTGCCCATCAGACTTGACACCTTGTCCTTTCTTCTTGAATGACTTAGATTTTTTACCCTTCTTTGAAGATTCCTCTTAGATTGGTTCTTATAATCTATTACCATAACAATAACATTTAACCTGTTATGCTTGATGTCATCCCTTTTTTTAAGAAGTATGGTTGTGATCTCTTCCAAAGTCTATGCAATCTTTTGTGCTATATTCAACCTTTTGAGTGTTATAGCTTGATCTAATGTGATCAAATTGAGATAGAAGGCTTTTTAATACTGTATAATTCAAAACGGTTTCACCCAAATTCATTTCTATGTCATTGACTTGTTATAAAAGGAGGAAAGCTTCAGTATATCCTCTTTTATGCCACTGACTCCATCATATATATTAGATGTAAACAAATCTAAAAAGTGGTGTTTCTCATTCTTGTCAAATCTAATGACTTTCTCGCTAATCACATCCAAAAGCTTTGCGGTAGTATCCTCATTTGGAATACTTGAATATATGAAATCATCCATATAATTCTACATAACCATCATGCAACATTTATTTTAGTGCTTCCAATTTTCATACAACTTTATAGCCTTGGCAATGCTCTCATTACTAGGAGTTAGTGGTGAATCTATCTCCAAAGCTAAGTCTAACTTCATAAGATTCAAATTCATCATTAGAGTATTTCTACGCCTACGATAATTAATCTCATTCAAAGTTATCATGGAACTTATTGGTAGAGTATTTCCATAAATGCTAATAGCTATAAAAGTAGAAAACATCATAAATGCATAATAAAATTATGTAAATGTTATCTTCCCAACCTTTTTATCCATATTATTTCAAATAAAATTCCTAGAGTCCTTGTAACACAAAGGATACCCATAAAGAGGCTAGAGACAAATAACCAAATCACCATAATCAATGCATTGAACTAAGTTATCAACAGGGTAACTCAGAACCTGGGATTCATAATAGTTATTCAACTTCCGCTAGCAAAGGAAAAAAAAAAAAGGGAGAAAAAAGTTTCATTGACAATTTCATAACATAGGCAAATTTTAGATTTACGACAGATAAGTACTTAAATATCCTATTTACAATGCCGACTTGTATAATTGTATTATTACATTGACAATTTCATAGCATGAAAAAGTAAAGTCTCACAAACACATGAAAAATTTCATAGTATGAAAAAGTTAAGTCTCACAAAAGGTCACTAGTTGACATTCATACCATTATGTTAACTATGGCATAAAACCTAAACCAAAAAAAAAAAAAAAAAAACATATTTGACCAGGGGCTTGCACCGGTTATCATCAAATTCTCATTTAATCATAAAAAAGAAAAAGAAAAAAAAAAACCTCTTCATTTCAATTGAAAAAATAAAAAATGAATTTTCAACAAAAGTCATGTCTAAAAAAGTTCAAAAAATTAACAATTTGGGGGGGAAAAAAAAACAATTTCGGTACTCACTGTGGTAAGACAAAGAACTGGCACACTCACATAGATATAACCTATGAACTTGTTATGTATGCTTTGAGACCAATCGATAAAAAATAGCATGCTGTTAACCCAACAAAATCAATAAACTTTTTTATATGATTATTTAATAATCAAGCATGCATGTTTTCCCAAGATCAACATACCAATTCCATAAGCATATATCATATTTTAGAAATTTAAATAATTCAATTACATGCCTAAAGTAGTAGTAAATGAAGAAGTTATGATCTGTAACTTGTATTTCAAAAAACTAGAATTCCCAAATGAATTGAAGTCTGCTCTTTACTGTCAAATTTTCTCACATAGCTCACCAAGCCATAAGCATGATGGCCACCAAATTTTAATGAACCTTTATATAGTTTTTTAACACACACATATACTTGACACATGTCCACATATATGTCACAATGTACACATACACTTGACACATGTTAACACATGTCACAGTTTACAAATAAACTTGACAAATGTCACAGTTCCATAATATTATAATAAAATAATATAAATATATATATATATATATATAAAATAATGTTTAGAAAAAAATTTGTGATACTTATCTACTTAAGTTCACAATGGAGCTTAAATTGAAAGAGAAAATTGATTATTTGGTTTGATAGGTCAATCAAAGCATTATAAGAAAACAAACCTAAAAAAGACTTCTTGTAAATATCAATAAACAAAATGTCCAAGTTTATTATTGGAACGTAGAGATAAATTAGTGAATTATATGATTATAAACAGTCTACATAAAAAAATTCTAGCATTAAATATTATGCTCCATCATATAGGTTGACCCTTGAAGAAAAGTATAAAATTTATCATAATCCACACTAATTTTTTGAGTGGCTCTTTGGTCTTCTGTTCGAGTTTTGTCTTCTTTACTATGAATGGCTTCTTATGAGTATTGGCTTGAAACTTCATTTAAAAATAGTAGACAGAAGAACAAACTTTTCTGCAGCACTATCCTTTTTTATTATCAATTTGATCACAAATTCAACACCACAAAAAGGATTTCATCTAAGAACTTTCATATCAAGATGAATCTTTGTACTGGCAATTGAATGGCTTATTCTGAATACAACCTTGAGACCAGTTCATGAAGTTTTCTTTTGGTTTGAAACCTTTTAGACATTGGCAAACAGGGCATTTTCCAATGATACAGTTTCCATAGGCACCACAAAGAGCATACTAATCACAGTTATCCCTTGGCACTGTTGCAAACACATCCCAACTTTGAGCCATCGCATTCCAAGCAAGGCTTGATATTGAGAAAGAGAAAGGAATTAATAAATAAGGAAAGGAATGGATCTGCTGGTTGACTTGCTGTGCAAGGAAAATTATACCCATTAGGAATGGTTGACTTCTACATAAGGATTTAATTTGAATTATTATTTGTGTATAGAAACTTTCTTAAGACACTTCTTAAAGGCCTTTTGTATCCAGTCTTATTGAGTAGTCTACCTCTTTTGTATAAATACCACAGTATTCTTTCATAAATATATACAAGTATTATAAACCTTGTCAAAACTCTTCTTCAATTTCTTCATGATATCATAGCGGGTCTTTTTTTTTTTTTTTTTTTTTTTTTTGTTTCTTCTACATTTTTCTTTCTCTTCCTGCATGTTTGACTATGGCTGATTCAGATCCTATTCTAAAGCTTTCATCTATTCCTTTGAATGGATTTAATTTCATATCTTGGTCAAGGGCTGTTACTCTATCACTTGGTGGCAAGTGAAAATTGGGTTGTATAGATGGCAGCCTTAATTGTCTAGCAACAGATAACGCCAAATTTGAAGATTGGATAGCTACTAATCAACTTGTTAGATCATGGATCTTAAATTCTATGGATCCACAAATTAGTGAAATATTCACCTATTCAAAATCTGCATGAGAGTTATGGGAAGCTGTCATAGAATTATATGTTAACAAAAACAATGCTTTTCGCGTTTATGAATTAAAGCTTGAGATTGCAAAACTAAAACAAGGTGACAAAACATTTAGTGAACATCTTGGCCATCTTAAAAAATTATGGGACGAATTGAATCTATATCGTCCACATACTACAGATGCAAAAACGTTGCTGCAGAGAGCTGAGGAAGGTAAAATCTTTGCTCTACTTAGTAGTTTAAAACCTGAGTATGAAACATTGATAAGCAACATCCTTATGGATGTTACACTCTTTCCATTATCTACTGTGTGTTCAAGCATTCAACAAGAAGAAATCCATAGGCGAACCATGAACGTGACTGAACCAATCCCAGATGTAGAAACACATGAATCTCATGCTTTGATAACTGAAAATTTTAATAAGAAAATTTTCCAGTTTCAGAAAAGAAAGATCATTCGAGATACAAAGAAAAGAAGGAACTCTTCTAATGTGAATATTGTGGTAAACCCGGACACACAACGGATTGATGGTGGGAGCTGTATCCACATCTTAAATTAAGTTTTGAGAAAAATAAAATGGATCATGCTGCAATGGCTGATGCATCCATCTCTAAAAATCGAATGAATCAATTCAGTCAACTCTTTCAACAATTTTGTAGACCATTACTGAATCAACTCCTTATTCTACATCATCTACTCATCTTTTAGGTAATTTGCAAGCCTATTTCACTTCTTCTCCTAATGTCTTTTCATGGATTATTGATTCTGGAGCTACAGATCACATGATCAATAATTTTTCGTCTGTATATAATTTTACTTCAAATCATAAAGTTTTTGAAGCCAATGGTTCTGCAGCTCCTGTCATAGGAAATGGAAAAATAAGTTTCTTTCCTCATTGTCCCAATTCAGATGCTTTAGTTGTTCCATCTTTCCCTGTTCAACTTTTATCTATTGGAAAGATAATTAATTCCTTGAGCTATAATGTTATTTTTTCTCTTACTGGTGTCATTTTTCAAGATCAAAAAATGAAGAGGAAGATTGGTAAGGGAACTTACTATAATGGATTATATCTATTGAATTCAAACCTTCCTGAAAAAGCCTGACATATAAAGAGTGTTAAGGAGAGTCAAGTTTTACATAAAAGATTTTGCCATCCATCAACTCATGTTTTATAGAGTCTTTTTCCATCCATTGTTGTTGAGTCAGATGTTTGTCAATTCTCTAAACAATCCCGTTTACCTTTTCCTAAGTCTTCTTCAATTTCAAATCAATGTTTTAAACTGATATTCTAATTTATGAGCCCAGCACCTGTTGATTCTTATGATGGATACAAATATTTTATCCTGTTCATTGATGACTGATCTAGAGCCACCTGGATCTATTTACTAAAATATAAAACTAAAATAGCTTCAATATTTCAAGAATTTCATAACATGGTGACTACTCAATTTGATGCCAAAATTAAATTGTTTAGATTTGATAATGGAACAGAATATACCAAAGGTCTGTTACCTGAATATTTACGTAGCCGTGGTATCATACATCAGACTAGTTGTGTTGGAACCCCATAATAAAATGGAGTGGCTGAGAGGAAAAATAGATATATTCTTGAAACCACATGTGCGATCATGTTTCAAATGCATGTTCTAAAGAGATATTGGTCCCATGGTGTCCTCACTGCAACATACTTAATTAACAGACTGCCTAGTCGAGTGCTTAATGCCAAGTCACCATTAGAAATTTTGAATAATCGTAAACCAAATATATCATATACTTGTGTTTGGTTGTAGCTGTTATGTGCACCAACAGGCAACTCATCGTGATAAATTGGATGCTTGAGCAATTAAATGTGTATTTCTTTGGTTATTCCTCCACAAAAAAAGGATATATATGCTACAATGTGAGTAATTGAAAAATTCTCATATCATGTGATGTTGTTTTTGTTGAATCAAAATCTTTTTTTTCAAGCTACAAAAGATTTAGAGAATCAGTCTCGCGGAGAAATTATTAGATTTGGTACCTCGTCCAATTATCTCAACTATAGAAATAGAAGCAACAAAGGATGGTCATGCTACGGTACAAGAGGATGTTGTAGAACCAACAATAGAAGAGGCTCGAGGTGAAAATAGAAATGCTACAGAGATAGAAACAACATCATCACCATTACCTCAACGTAAATCAAGCAAAGTGACTCATCCTCCTGAAAGAATGAAAGATTTCTTTACATATCAAAGTGTTTCTTATCCTATTGAGACTCATTTGACATATGATAATATCTCTAAGTCTCATGTATCTTTTTTAAAGGATATATTTGGGAATCATAAACTAAAACTTTCAAAGGATATTTTCAAGAATCATGAACTAAAACTTTCAAAGAGGCTAATTCTAGTCCTATTTGGAGGTAAGTAATGAAAGAAGAATTATAGGCACTTGAGGACAACCAAACATGGGATATTGTTAAACTTCCACCAGGAAAGAAAATAGTTGGTTGTCGTTGGATATACAAAATTAAATTTAAAATTGATGGATCCACTGAACGACACAAGACCAGACTTATTGCAAAAGGTTTTACTCAGACCTATGGAGAGGATTACACAGAAATGTTTGCTCCAGTTGCAAAAATGAATACAATTCGAATTCTTCTCTCGGTAGCTGCAAATCTAGATTGGAAGTTATTTCAAATGGATGTTAAAAATGCATTTCTTCAAGGTGATTTTATAGAAGAAGTCTACATGAGTATTCCTTCGAGTCATCCACAAGAATCCAGAAATGGTTGGCTTGTAAATTAAAGAAGGAAATATATGGACTTAAACATCACCTAGAGCATGGTATGCCAAGCTCAGTTTCTGTTATGCAAGCAAATGGACTTAAAGGAAGTGCTGCAGATTCCTTATTGTTCATTAAGGAAGGTACTTTCGAAATCACTGTTGTACTGGTATATGTGAATGATATAATAATTACAGGTGATGATCATTCTGAAATTCTAAAACTTAAGGACTTGCTGCATAAAAGATTTGCTATTAAATATTTGGGAGTATTAAAGTATTTTCTTGGGTTAGAAATTGCTTATTCAAAGAAAGGCATATTTCTTAATCAACGAAAATATGTGTTAGATTTGGTGCAAGAAAATTGGAATCTAGGAGTCAAACCAATAAACACTCCTACATACAGCAATAAGCTTGATAATGATGGTGAATTATTTCCTAATATTTGACAATATCAAAGATTAGTTGGCAAAATAATCTATCTTACCATCACACGTCCAGATATAACCTATGCAATTAGTCTAGTGAGTAGGTTTATGCATGCACCAAGAGTTAATCACATGGCTGCAATTCATAGGATTCTACAATATTTGAAGGGATCACTGGGAAGAGGCATTCTGATGTGCAACCATGGTCACTATTCCATTTTAGCCTACACTGATGCAGATTGAGCAGGTTGTCCAGTTGATAGAAAATCAACAACAGGATATTGTACATTTGTTGGTGGTAACTTGCTAACATGGAAAAGCAATAAGTAAAATGTGGTTGCAAGATCAAGTGCTGAAGCAGAATATCATGCTATGGCATCAGCTACTACTAAAATTATTCGGCTTAAACGTTGCTACAATATTTGAGCTGTCATACATCTCAACGTGTCAAACTATTTTGTGACAATCAAGTTGCTATTCATATTGCCTCAAATCCAGTTTTCCATGAACGCATAAAACATATTGAGGTGGATTGTCACTTTGTTAGAGAAAATGTTTACAATGGTGTTATTAGTACTCCTTTTGTTTGAAGTGGTCAATAACTTGCCAGGTATCTTCATAAAAAGCTTATCTTCTATTAAGTTCCATGAGATTTGTCCAAGTTGGGCTCTGTTGACATCTTCGCACCAACTTGAGGGGGAGTATTGACAGAGAGAAAGGAATTAATAAATAAGGAAAGGTTCTGTCTGAATGGATTTGCTGGTTGACTTGCTGTGCAAGGAAAATTATACCCATTAGGAGTGGTTGACTTCTACACAAGGATTTAATTTGAATTTTTATTTGTATATGGAAACTTTCTTAAGACACTCCTTAAAGGCCTTTTATATCCAGCTTTATTGAGTATTCTATTTCTTCTGTATAAATACCATAGTATTCTTTCATAAACATATGCGAGTATTATAAACCTTGTCAACACTCTTCTTTGATTTCTTCACCTGAGCTCCCAAGTAAGGTCTCCAGGAGAAGGGTCGTCTGAGCGCTTCCATGATACTAAATGCCCTAGAAGACCAGTTTTCAGGTCCCATCCCAGCTTCATACATGGTAATAATGTATCAAAAGGATAATCAAAACTCTGCCACAAATACTTCTCTGAATTCTCATCTTTATCATCTCTTACTCCTAGATTTCCACAATCCAGAAGTTGTAATATCGGGTTCTGGGTAGGTTTAGTTGGGTATAGTGACCAAACAACACTACTCTTCTAACTGAGAACAAGCTTGCCTGTGCTATTTATCATCAAAATACCAGATGAGACATTGATTGGATTCTGCCGGTTTGCCAACCGAATAATAGTTTTAACTGGGATATCCTTGTACCAGATTCCCATGTACCTGTTTTGGGAACTACCTGGACTGAAGAAACCCAGTTCAAAGTTTCCATCCTTTGAAACTAAGAAATGGTGTCAGCAGCCATGGAGATATCAGTGAAGAAGAGAAATATTAAAATGGTACTCAAAAGTGCAAGAGAAAGAATCCCTATTTCATCAAAATCTTAGCCAGAGCTCTCAGCTTAGAAGCTATTTAAGCACACAGTGGAACATTCGAAAGGAAATAAAGTCACGCTGATGTTATACCTTCACTGTTTGGCCAGCTGAAATTCTACGTCTCAATAGTACGCTAGGAACTTCTAATTAATTCAATACTTAAAAGTAAGCAATGGCAAGCAAAATTTATATACATATATACACACACGTTGACGTTCAACAAAGGAAGAACGCGTTCGTTGGGAAGCGAAAATAAATGAGGGACTTTTGACTTCATGATGAAACTAAATTGTACTAAATTACATCAGTTGGATATGCCGTGTCTTTTTGGATGTATTTTCTTCCATTCTTCGTCACCGTCCAGCACTTGTTTTTGCATCATTTTTCTTTGTTTGACGGCTTGTTTACATCATCTTTTATTCCTTTAAAAGGAAAAATTGTATGGCGGTAAGAAATGGAAATTGTAGAAAATAAGTTACCATATAAAATAATATTACTTCTTTGAAATGTTCCCCATTAAAAAGATACTTATGTATATGTTTATTAGTAATTGATTATAAAATGGTTAACTTGGTATAATTTCCCTTTTTTTTTTTTTTTGAGAAAATTCTTGTTTTGATGGAACATCACATGAAACGAAATCTGGTGGGTTAAAAATTATTTCCAATTGAGTCTAAACTTATATACCTAGGTTTATGGCTTCTCCAATTAGGTTATTGCTGGTGTTGGTTTACCTTACATGTAGCTCGAGGCTGGCAAGTCATCCAATAAAAGTAATAAAATATAAGGCCGGTCAGTGAATCTCTTAATTAGGCAGATATTTTGGGTAACAACATGAATTTAAATATATTATTTCTCTAAGGTTTTAATTTCTGATTCGGATTATTATTGTTTTTAGCATGCTTTATTTTGTTTGGCAAGCACACTACTTGTTTGAGGAAATTCCTCACAGAAGATGCAATTACAGTGAAAATCAACGAAAATCTTCTATTAAAATCTCTTTGAGTACCCGGGTAAAGGTTTTTTCTTATAAATATATATATATATAAATTAGGTGACAGATGAAGCCGAGTACTAACAATTCAATGCTTCTTTAATGTGATTGCATGTTGTCTCATGGGTAAGGTCAGAGCCAAAATTGTGACAGACATTGACAAGGTCTATGAGTCTAGACTGTATAGTGGTTTGATTCTGAGCCCTATGCTAGACTAATATCAAGACTTGTATTGATAAGCAATATGTTGATGTACATATTAGGAAAACGAATACTATCTTGCATCTAAAATACTTATGGTTAATTCATTGGTTGAAGATATTTCCTGCTTGATTGAGGAAGAATCTGCTTCAGATGAATGTTTGCCTATAAAAAGCCTCGGTTTTTTAGGCCGTGGCAAAGTTTTTTCATCACCTAACATGAGAATCAAAGTTGACATACTTGGTCTGTCTTCAGGAAGCTTTTGTACACATAAGAGGCTAACATGGATGCAACGTAATACTTCTAATAGAGTGCAAGAGTCCCTGAAGCATTCATCTACCAGTTCTTGAGACCTTTCTTCTTCCCACAATTTCCACGCCTAATTACATTTTGAAACATGAAGTAATTTTCATTCAACAGCTTACTATTATTAACAAAAGAGAAATGCAGAGATTGTTACTCACATATCCAACAAGGTCAAGGTTGTCACCATGATGATAAAATCCTCTATTTTTCTTTCCACTTATTATCTCTAGCATTAAAATGCCAAAACTAAAGACATCGGATTTTACCGAGAATTGACCATCAATAGCATATTCTGGAGCCATATAACCACTGTAGAACATGACAGCAACCAAAACACCGTCAAATAAATTTTAGAACAAAAGAAGATTAAAGATAAGAGAATGTAATGTATTCTATCAACTTACAAGGTTCCAACCACTCTTCTTGTGACTCCTTCTGTTTGATCTCCTCCAAATGTTCTTGCCATTCCAAAATCTGAAATTTTTGGGTTCATCTCTTTATCAAGTAAAACATTACTCGGTTTAAGATCTCTATGTATGATTCTCAATCTGGAATCTTCATGAAGGTATAGAAGCCCCCTTGCAACACCAAGGATAATGTTAAACCGTTTTCTCCAATCTAAAAGTTTGCCTTGTGCTTGATCTGGAAAGTTTCTCATCTAAGTTATAAAGTTTGAATACTCAAATGGAAAAATTGAGTTTTGAACCTATGAACATAAAAGTGAATATAGTAACAAAGGATATTAGGGGTTTAAGGTATTCGAACCAAATATATAAAAGTCCAAGCTTCTGTTGGGCATGTATTCATAAATCAGCAATTTTTCTTCACCATGGATGCAGTAACCAAGAAGTCTTACAAGATTTCGGTGCTGAAGCTTGGCTATTAGTATAACTTCATTCTTGAACTCATTTGGTCCTTGTCCAGAGTTTGGCGAAAGCCTTTTCACTGCAATCTCTTGCCCATCCATGAGTACACCCTGAAAAATATGTTTGTTTAAAAGAGAAAAAAATAAAACAATAGAAAAAGAAACAGCTTTGTATTCTAAGTATCTATTTTCCCCAGATTCTTATGCAGCATTTTGAACATTTACCCTGTATACACTTCCAAATCCACCTTGTCCAAGTTTGTTGTTGAATGAAAAGTTATTAGTGGCACTAGCTATTGTAGATAGCTTGAACAAAGGCAATTCCAGATCCTCCTCCGGGCCATTGTTGTTCTGACCTGTTGTTCCATAGATATCCATTTTCTCTGTTGTAGGCATCGAGAAAAAAAGATCAGCTTCTCTTTGTGCATGAGAAAACAGGGGGAAAATATTTATGTATTTGCGTAAATACATAAAAAGTGAAACTTAAAAAAGAATTAAATAAAATTGAGCCGTGATAATCTCGATTTATGGTACAGGAAAAGAAGCATACAAGACATGCTCTAGGTCAAGCCACCAGGGCAGATTTTAGAGATGCATCAACTTTGACCCACTAACCAACGTTCTATGAATTCATCAAGTACCCAATGAGTCTCAGATCTTGATAATTAACCTCAAAATCCAGACGCTATTATCATTGTTCATATGCTGTGATGGACAGAGAAGTAACATACCTTTAGACATTTTCCTGTTTTTTCGAATGTAGTAGGCAGCTAACAGCAGGCCCGAGACAGTGAAAACAACAGCTACAATAATCACTACAATCTTAACTTTGACTCCATTTTTCGCTCCTTCATGGTTGAAATCCAAAGGGCAAAGCAACTATAGTTAAAACTTTAGCTAGATATAAAAATAAGAGAAAAACCTAATGCAGGGAATAAGAACTTGAGCATAAAAAATAAAATAAAATAATAATAATAATAATAATAATAATAAAGCCCATAATAAGAAAACACAAAACCATAGGCCAAGCAGAAGATCAATTCAGAAAGCTCAAAAGTAGCAAACGAAAAAGTCTGTCCGTACCTAACTCTGAATCAGGCACTCTAACATACAGATCCTGGCCACCACCATTCAAGAGACGCCGAATGTCAATTAGATCACTAAGCCAGATAGTACAGGCACTGCCTCCTTTGGCATCAGAACTTGCAAAAGCTATACAAGAACAGTTGCTCAAGCATTTTGCCTTGCATTCCTTCATATCCATACCTTGACTGACCCAACCATTTTTGTTATCTGGCAATTTCAACCCAACATATTTTATAAACCCAGTGTTTTCCTGGCACTTCAATGGTTTATTTCGTTCACAACCTTGTGTATAGTCCCTTTCTTTCCATTTTTCTGGCGAAACAGGTTTAAACCCTTTCAAACATTTGCAAACTTGTAATTCATTGATGGTACAAACTCCATAAGCGCCACAGAGTCCATAACTATCACAGACATCTGCTGAAGCTGACAGAGAGACCCTCCTTGCTGATAAACCCACGGTCCCAATAGGACAATCAAAGCTTTGCCACAAAAAAATTCCAGAATTTCCATCTTTCCCATCTCTCAGTACCAGGTTTCCTGAATTCAGGAGCTGCAATATGGGATTCTCAGATTGTTTTGAGGAGCTGGAAGACCAAACAACGGTAGTATTCTGACTGAGAAGGACGGCATTGGCAGAGCCATTTATCATCAATATGCCAGATGAATCATTGATGGGTTTATGCACATTTGCTATCCATGAAACAGTTCTAAGTGGGATTTTCCTGTTCCATATTCCCAAGAATCTACTGCTGGAATTAGCTGGGCTAAAGAAACCCAGTTCAAAGTTTCCATCTTTAGAAGTTAAGCCTCTGCCATCACTGATGAACTGGGCTTGAGTGATGGCATCAACAGCGGTTGAGAACTTGAAGAAAGAAAAGAGCAAATGGATTCCAATGAAAGCAAAACAAATATTGTCCATGCTTTTACCATACTATTATATCTTTCACACTGCAACTTGTAATAAGTCCCAACCACGCGAAATGGTAGAAGAAAGACACAACAATGGAGGGGTTTAGGAAACGCAAGGAATGGACCAAATCCCCGAAGTACACGGCTAACTGACTTTGACGCAAACCCACAAAAAGTTGGAGATTTTTCTTTTTTCAAGTTCCCTATTGATTAGCGAGTAACATATTCTTACCATCATCATCATTGTTGGGAGACCACTTCGGCTATTTTGGGAGCCCGTGGTGGTGGGTATGCTTGGACCAAAAGTGATTTATCATATATGGGCAGTTTTTCAACCCAAATAAATAAATAAATAAATAATACTAATAATAATAAATAAAATATATGGGCCGATGGAATTACGGTAATATCTTTTCGGGTTTGAAATCACACCATATTGAAAGATGAAATGAGGACCTGACTTATTAGAAGACAAATCAGTAAATAGTTGGTTAATTACATTTCATGCATAAAAACTTTTGTGGATTACGGTTTTCTTTTTTTTCTTTTTTTTTTTTGTGGGTCCCAAAAACATATATATTGTGGTTTGGTTTGTACTCTTTCTTTTAATAAATTTTCACTCCACATTTTGTCAAAAGTATAATTTGGAATCGGGGATAACCATTGTCCATGGTCATGGGACCACAAGGCAATTATATCTTTATAAGTAGTCAAGGTCGCATTGGACATTTTCAAGTTTCCATGAAAAAAGTCAAAGACAACAATTTAATGTCTCCTCTGCTTTCTAGTGGCACCAAATAATTCCGCTAGCTTTGTGCACAGGGGTTTGGAATTTTATGTTAAAAGATATTTCTAATAGTATAATAAAAATGATACTTTGGGAGCAATCCACCAAAAAAAAAAAAAAATAAAAAAAATACTACTTTTGAGGAGCAAATCAACAAGATAATAATAAAAAAAGTACAAATACATAGGAATATCATTAATATTATTATGGTTCATGAGATTGTTAAGTACCATTTGGATCTAGATTAGTTTATTTGTTTATCTTTATTTAGCTGTTTTTTTATTTATTTTATATTACTGGAGCTCTCTAGAATCCCATGACTTGGAATGATGTTGATTCAGCTTGGTAGCATTTAATTCTTTACTAATAAAGTCAATTTTAGCAATTAAAAAAAAACAAAAAAAAAAAAAAACTGAAAAGTACAACTAAACCACTGTCATGTATGGTTGTCTCGCTTATTGCGTCCCTTTGAGCAAAAACAAATACTATTTTTAATCATCACAAGGAAACAAGAAAATAAAATTGAAATTACAATATATCAAAAACTGCATGTTGCAAGCTTATGATAATATGATCAACAGATCCTTATCGACCTTCAAGTAGCGTAATGGTAACTTCGTTGGCAGAAGGCGGTTGTGTAGTTGATGCAGAATCTCCTGTATTTTGGCCTAAACAAAATCCAGGTTCTGTAGGCTGTGGTAATGGACGCTCACTTCCTAACATCTGAACTACAGATGACATTGTCGGCCTGTCCTCGGGACGCAATTGCATACAAAGGAGACTGATTTGGATGCTACGCAGCACTTCAGATTCAATGCAAGAGTCCCCAATATTTTCATCAATCAGTTCTAAAGGCCTTCCTTCTTTCCACAATCTCCATGCCTATAACAAGTAAACAGTCATTTTGTTTGCATAATATACTAATAGCAATAACATTTGGTTCTTAAACTTACATGTCCAATAAGGTTAAGGCTTTGGTTCATATGATAGAAGCCTTTACTTCTCTTTCCACTTATTATCTCCAGCATTAATATACCAAAACTAAAAACATCAGATTTGATGGAGAATTGCCCATCAATAGCATATTCAGGTGCCATATAACCACTGAACAAACATCACATAAACATAGCATGTTAGAATATAAACAGAACTGGACTAGTAGAGAACATTTCATGTCAAAAGTACTTACTAGGTTCCAACTACTCTGTTCGTGTTTCCTTCAGTTTCATCTCCACCAAAAGTTCTAGCCAACCCAAAATCTGAGATTTTCGGGTTCAACCCAGTATCAAGTAAAACATTACTTGCTTTAAGATCTCTATGTATAATTCTTAATCTGGAATCTTGATGGAGGTAGAGAAGCCCCCTAGCAACCCCACCGATAATGTTGAACCTCTTAGGCCAATCTAACAGTTTACCTCGAGTTTGATCTGGAAAATTTAAGTTTGAGTAAAGGACTTAGCATTTGTATTAAACCTGTTAATCAACCTCACTAAGAATATATAGCTTCTTATGGGAGACAAACCAAAAATGAAGAAGTCTAAGCTTTTGTTTGGCATGAATTCATAAATCAGCAAGTTCTCTGCTCCCTGAATGCAACATCCAAGAAGCCTTACAAGATTTCGGTGTTGAAGTTTGGCGATTAATATTACTTCATTTTTTAATTCCCTCAATCCTTGTCCAGAAGTCCTTGAAAGCCTCTTCACAGCTATTTCTTGTCCATCTGCCAATCTACCCTGAAAATTCATTTTTATATTGTTAATATAAGAAGAGGTCCTCTGTTTTTTACCATCCTCATGGTAGCATATTGCAAACTCACTTTGTATACAGGTCCAAAACCACCTTCACCAAGTTTGTTGCTAAGTGAGAAGTTATCTGTGGCACTAGCTATTACCGACAAGTCAAACGATGGGAGCTCCATGTCTTCCTTTTGTCCTTCATTTCCTTCACCTAATTTGCCATTAATTAAACAAATAAATAAATAATGAAAGAAGATGGACTTCATTCAAATGTTAAATTAAATTAATTTGATCCACTTTATCCAGGCTTACCCTTGAAGAAAAGTAGAAAATCTATCATAATCCATACTAATTCTTTGAGGGGATCTTTTAATTTGTTTAGTTGGTCTTCTTTTGATTTTGATATATTTTTTTTTTACTGTGTGTGGCTCTTGTTATGAGTTTCAGCCTGAAACTTCATTTAAAAAATAGCAGACAGAAGAATAAAGCTTTCTACATAGACTATCTTTTTTTTTTTATTATCAATTTGATCATACATTCAACACCACAAAAAGGACTTCGTCTGAGAACTTTCAAAGAGGACCTCCATCATAATTTCATAAACCTATTAAGACTTTATAAAACTTTATTTCAATTCCCATGCATACTGTATTATCTGCTTGCTTTGTACTCCAATTTTATATTCACGAAATTATTTTCCAGATAATTGGAAATTCTCAATACCATGTGATTTCACTAAACTATATAAATTAATTTATGTCACAGAAATCTGCAGAGAAAAAAGTACGTAATCTTTACCTTCAAAGTCTGTCCTCCTCCTCCTCCAAATGTAATAGCCAACTAAAAGCATTACAAGTATTAAAGCAGCCGCAGCCGCAACTATTACTCCAACCATCCACTTCTCATCTTTCGCCTCTTCATGAATGATTTTGAGACAGCAAGGAAAAAAACTAGTCACATGGAGTAGAGAAATATTGAAAGAAACTTCCAAAATCAATATGAAAGTTTGTAACTTCAAAACAAGGAAAAAAAAAAAAAAATGCAGAAGGGATTTCTGTACAAGCACAAAGCAAAAGTAATCTCATTCTCATACCTAGTTCTGAAGCAGAAACCCGAACATAAAGATACTGTCCTCCACCGGGAATCTGTTTGATATCGATAAGATCACCGAACCAGATGGCGCAGCCACTCCCTCCTTCTCTAACATCTGTGTTTGTATAGGCCATGCATGTGCAGTTGCTCAAGCATTTGGCTCTGCACTCCTTGAGATTCATGCTCCTATTGATCCAAGTATGTGTGGTGTCTGGCAACTTTAGCCCTTCATATTTGGCAAACCGATCATTGATCTGGCAGTACTTTAGTGGCTTGTTCCTAACACACCCATCAGACCAATCATTTGTGTTCCATTTCTCTTCCAATTTAGGCCTGAATCTCTCTAAACATTGACAGAACGGTGAGGCACTGAGGACACAATTTCCATTGGCACCACAGATGCCGTAACTATCACATTGGTCTCTTGGAAATCCTGCATAGAGAGTCCATTTCTTATCCGTTTCTGACCATATCAAGAACTGGCGAAGAGACCTGCTGCTCGTCCTGTTCAAAACCATTCTTCCAATCAAAGAATTGTTTACCATGTGGATTATCGTGTATACCTCATCTTCATTGGAGATAAAACTGAACTTCAAAAGAGGAAGTGATTTTGTGGGTTTGCCACTGAATTGAATACCATTCCATGGTCCACTTCGCAAGAATTCCTTTGAGCCCATCCACATTACTGGCTCAGGAAAGCTATGAAGCTCCATTTCCCAGGTAAGGTCTCCAGGGGATGGATCATCTTCACTCTTCCAAGATGTTAGCCGCCGATTAAGGCCGGTCCTCAAGTCCCATCCAAGTTTCATCCCCGGTAACAATGTGTCACAAGGATAGTCAAAGCTTTGCCACAGGTAGTTCTGTGCATTTTCATCTTTCTCATCTCTCAGGACAAGATTCCCAGAATCCAAAAGCTGAAGTATAGGACTCTGAGCTTGTTTGGACGAGTTTGTAGACCAAAAAACAGAGTTGTTGTTCTGACCCAGAAGAACAAAATTGCTGCCTGTGGTGTTCATCTTAAGTATCCCAGATGAATCGTTGATCGGCTTGTCTCGGTTGGCCACCCAAACAACTGTTTCTTCTCGGATATTATTGTACCAAATTCCCAAGTAGCGGTTCTTGGACTTGCCGGGAGAGAAAAAACCCAGTTTAAAGCTTCCACCTTTGGAAACCAAGGAGGACTT
Source organism: Ziziphus jujuba (assembly GCF_031755915.1). Lineage (NCBI taxonomy): Eukaryota > Viridiplantae > Streptophyta > Magnoliopsida > Rosales > Rhamnaceae > Ziziphus > Ziziphus jujuba. Next base: position 35,901,532 of record NC_083379.1, on the reverse strand, counting down.
TCCATCTGAAATGGAGTGGGTTTGAGCGATGAGATCGACTGCAGAAGCGGTTTTGAAGAAGGAAACGAGTGTGAAAGTAGTGAGAAACAGAGAAAGAAGGTTTTCCATTGATGACCAGGATGTGGTAGCTTGCGAGTTGGAAGTGTGATAGGCAGTGATATTGTCTGATTAGCAGGGAATACAGGCCAAACCAGACGGCGTTGACTCGTGACTTCCATTGGGATAGTAAGTCAAAAGTTGATCTGTGGCGATATTTTTCCAACTCCATTAACAGCAATTAACAGTGATTTGGAGTGGCCCTTGTTAATATCAACCAGTGAGCAGAGACAATTCACATGTTAGGTCAAATTCATCCCCCCAAATAGTGCGTAATTGGACCATAGAATTCAGCTCCACTTCGAAACTCATATCGCTATGTAAAACATGGTATATATTTTTTTCAACAGCACTTGTCATGGTCTTACATATGGATGTCCCAACGACAAATATATAATAAATAAATTTGAAAGGAAAAATTGAAGAAAGGAGCTTCTGGTCATTTTACTCAAAATGCAGTGCAAGATGAAGTTACAGTCGTGCAAATAGCAGCACTTAATGAAATTGGGCTATTAACCAACTTGGGCCTTCAAATTTTCTAGGCCTTTTCAGGTTGTAGGCCGAATTTAAAGGGCTTAAATGATTTAATTGAATTAAATATCATTTTAACATATGGTGCTTCTTTATTTATTTATTTATTTTTACTTTTTTGCTATGCGCTCTGGCATCCCTTCCCCTGAAGATTTGAACCTAGCTTCCATTGGCTGGGCTGTGGTGTACTAACCACTGAGCTTCCACGCGAGCCTATATGGTGCTTCTTTATACGCGATCAAAATTATCACATCTACATACTTCTCAATTAAATTTACTAGAAACCTCTTTTATTTTTTATTTTTTCATTTTATGTTTTTGGTCTTTCTTTTTACTCATACCACTATTTCCGATCAAAAGTAGCATTATAAGGTAATTGTAATAGGTTATAGCCCTTGCTGGTGGAGCAACCATTGATTATTTAATATGAATATTTTTTTCAACTAATTAACCCTGCAAAAGTGATACATCAATCCCTGCATGTATAACAACTAAATAAAAAATGCACAAATCAAACACTAAAATTCCTACTAACTCCATCACTCCTATCAAACATAATCCACCCCCTTTAATTTTCTCAATTAAATTACGAGGTGTAACATCTTTATTCATATTCTTCCTTCTTATTTGCATCATATTGCCGGATCAGAAACAAAGCGGGAAAAAAAAAATAAAAGTTTTAGGGACAAGAAGTAAGAGCAAATTCAGAAATTGAAATCCATGGAGATTTAGAGAGAGAAAGAAAGAGAAGAATTTAAATGAAATATTCTCTCTGAATTATATTGGATTTCGCACGTTAAATTCTAAATATATATATATATATATAAATATATATATATATTTGCCATTTTGCATTGCAAACTTAGTGTAACCTTGCATCATTTTATCCTTTTTTTTTTTTTTTTTTTACGTACTTTTTGTTTAGGGTTTAGGGGGATTACCAGGTGCTGGGCTCGTGAGCCTCTCAGAAGAGCATTTGTTTTCTTTCGGCAGTGCAAATCAACACCTTTACATTTTAGAGATGTTCACTCACTCCTTCTGTTGAAATTTTTTTCAGCTTGAATTAGTGGATCTTGGATTTTCCCAAGCATTGCAACCCTTCTATGGAAACCTATTGTCTTCAACAGTAGGATATCAATGTAGATGGCCAATGGATACTAGTGATGGCTTTCTTGAAAATATGTTTCTGTGCACTATGCATTAAGAGCAACCATATGATGGTTGTTGGGTTTTTCCTATTAGGTTGTTTCAGTGGTTTGTTACCACGAAGTCAATAAATCCCTATTGTTAAGGGATTGCTTTATCTTAACTTTAGGAACTGTGAGTAGTGGGTTGTTTTATTTTGTTTCTATTTGTTTTGTAAGGCTATGAAATGGCCACATTGGTTTGCAATTGTATAATAGAATTCTTCTTCAATTTCAAAAAAAAAAAAAAAAAAAAAGGAAAAAAAAAACAATATTATCATAATTCCTCTCCTAAACTAAACATTACAAATATTCAATTTATATCAAACTCAGAACAAACCCCCAAAAGGCTGATCATCTTTAAGAAAACATCAAGTTTGAGTGGCTTAGTCATCACATTAGCTAATTGTTCCAGTGTACCAGAATACACCAACTCAACTGTACCAGCCTTTGTGAGCTCACGAAGAAAATGGAAACGCACATCTATGTGCTTACTACGACCATGCATTACTGGATTTTGTGACAGCTTGATTACAAAACTATTATCACAACAAATTATAATTGACTTATCTTGAATCTGACTCATCTTTCCCAACACCCTGTTTAGCCATACTACCTGACATGCACATGAAGCTACAGCAATAAACTCGGCGTTTGTAGTAGATAGAGTTATCACTGGTTGCTTTCTTGATGACCAGGATACTGCTACTGAAGATAATAAAAAAACATAACCCGAAGTACTCTTTCTATTTTCCAAATCTCCAGCATAATCACTGTCAGTGTAGGCAACAAGTTCCTCATCTCCTCCTTTCTTATAGAAAATTCCATAATGAGTTGTTCCCTTCAAGTGTCTCAGCACTCTCTTTACTGCCTGTAAATGAATCTCAGTGGGATTTTCCATGTATCTACAAATAATACTACTACAAACATCATATCTGGTTAATTAGCTGTGAGATACATGAGACTACCCACAACTTGCTTATAAAAGGTTTTGTCCACTATAACTTCTCCTATATCTTTTGTAATCTTAAAGCCAGGAACAATAGGATGTGAACAGGATTACTATTGTCCATTCTAAATTTATGGAGCATTTCCAACATATACTTTTTCTGACTAATAAAAACACCATTAGATCTTTGCAAAACTTCAAGACCAAGAAAGTATCTCATCTTACCAAGATCCATCATGTCAAACTCACGCTTCATGGAATCTTTAAACTCTGCAAACATCAGCTCATCATTTCCAGTAAAAATGAAATCATCAACATACAGACTTACCAACAAAACTTTGCATTCTTTTCTTGTCTTGATGAATAAAATGTGCTCATAGTCTTATTTCTCAAAACCTACATTTAAGAAATAAAATGAGATCATCAACATACGGACTTACTAACAAAACTTTGCATTCTTTTCTTGTCTTGATGAATAAAATGTGCTCATAGTCATATTTCTTGAAACCTTCATTTAAGAAATATGCTTCTATGCAAATGTACCATACTCGTAGTGCTTGCTTAAGCCCATAAAGTGCCTTTTTTAACTTGTAAACCTTCTGTTCCTCTCCTTTTTGCACCTAACAAAAAGGCTGTTCTACAAAAACCTCTTCATTCAAATCATCATGCAAAAATGTAGACTTTACATCTAGCTGGTAGATAGTCCATCCTCTTTGAGCTGCAAGAGCAATCATCAGTCGAATTGTCTCCATGCGGCCACAGGTGCAAAAGCTTCTGTATAATCTACCCCATAGGATCGATTCTACAATTCACATGTGTTCCTAGAACATTGACAATACGCAAACCGATTAAATTAATATTTTAATCGGATAAATTATACACGGTTATCCGAAAGATTTAACACAAACATTAACCAAAATTCACAAATAGTATATCAAAATGAAGCTTACAACACGAGGATTAAGGATTGATCCTTACTTTTCGAAGGTCTGACCCAAGGTGGCTGGAATCTCATCGGGAATGTTTTGGTCTTTAGGTCCTCAGATCTCACAAACTGCAGTGAATTGGAGGAAACTGATCTCGGATTTGGATTTAGGGGGGATGGACTAGTGGGAAAAGGTGGGCGGTGTGATCGGAAACTCGCCAGAATCAAGTTTTCGACCAGCTGTGTGGCCATCGGAAACCATCACCACCGACAGTGCATCCTATGGTCATTGGTCGTGATATTTGGAGGAAAGGTAGATCAGGGGACGGGTGAATGGATGGGACCAGCAGTGCGACAAACGGATGCCAGGATAGGGAGAAATTTGGGTTTGAAGCAATCGGCACCACCATAAAAAAGCCTCGATCTGGGAGCGTCGGCGGTCGATTGGCTGGAAATAAGGAGGCAAAGGTGGTGGGGTGGCACGTGTATGGAAATGGTGGCAGGAAAAAGATGGATATGTGGTGGCCGGTGGTGACGCTCTCTCATCCTTTCTCCCTCCTCTTTCTCTCTCCTCCACCTCACTCCTCACACGCCCTACACAACCATTTGCCCAATCAAAATGCCTCCCGTGGGTGTCACTGTGCACTCACAGGTTGGCCAGATTTTGATACATGTCACATACTGTTCACATATTCAATAATAATATTAAAATATTACGGTATTCGAAAAACTTTGTAGGTCTATAACTTTTCAATGAAATGTTCAAATTAGACGTGCTGCTAGTCTATAAACTCGTATCAATGAGTAAATCACAGCCATGTATGAGTCAAAGCTCAATTTTACAAAAATAAAAGTCAACTCCGACATCCTTGAACAGTTTGAACCTCAACTTGTTTTGCCTATAACTTTCAATCTGTATCTCAGATTTCGACGTACTAGTAGTCTACAAACTCGGTGTGGATGCGTACTTCACAACGGTTACTCAGTCAACCTAGAATTCTTGCAGAGTCAAAAAGTCAAAGTTTAATTCTTCTTGGTCAACGATGGTCAAACCCAGTCAACTTCGACCAATTTGAAAAATTTTCCACGTACTTCGGGACAAAATGTTACAATTTTCCTCAAAAGGAGAAAAAAAAGAAAAGACAAGTAATGCTTAATGTTATAAACCTATAAAAGAACAATGATTTAAACATGTTTTCATTGAAGAAAAAAAAAATAAATAAAATAAAATAAAATAAATAAATAAAAAAACAAACAAACAAACAAACGATTTAAGCATGTGTGTTGTATTTTACCCCTTTATAGCCTTCCTTATCTCCACATGCATGCATGTAGATGATTTATTTGGATCCACCAGGAGGACCACAAATTAACGGTGATTTATTTGGATCCACCAGGGAGACCACGAATTAATGGTGACTTCCAATTCTGCTGTTGTTTTCATTGCGTTCCCTTTCATTTACACCACACTACCACAATTTAATTAATTAATATATCGTAGAAAAAATAAATTAAAGAATTTACTTACTATATGCTAGTGAATATATTAAATTAAAATAAAATCTCTCTACAATAATTTTATTACTATGATGACGTTATAACTTATCATCGGAAGTAGTGCAGTTCCAAAAATTATTATTTTGACTTAGCTATCTTTATTAATAAGGCTGGAATAAAAGTAAAGTTTACACTACATAAATAATTAATTAATAGAGTATGTCAAATTTAAGATGTAGAAACTGACAAAAGAAATAAATATAGTTTCAAAAAAAACTAATAATTCCATTCATACTATAAAAATTATTAGATACATTACATTCTACATATGAAAATTTATTTTTGCTTACTATACTAATAATATGTCTATTTTTCTAATAAAATTATATAAATTACATTCTTAATTTTTCAAAAACTCCACACGCTTGCCTAATTTTTTTCACTTCAAATTTTCTAAGAGACAAAAATGTTTTATCCCTCTCGGTGTTTGGATGGAAACAAAAGAGAGGACATGTTGAAAAAACATAAAAATGTTAAAAAATTTATGATACTTTTTGAACTTTAAAGCTCTATATATATTTCAAGTCTAGCTCTAAAGCACCATGGTAGAGGAAAAATAGCATCAATTGGATTCCACTGTTAGTGTTTCTTCAATTCGCTTCTGCTCCTATGTTATTTTAAATCAAAAAAGGTTTTCCTTTTTTGTTTGAATTTGACGACCTTGAACTAAATTTCAAAGGGGCTAAAAAATTTGGGGTTTGTCCGCAAGCAAGCCGCAAATTATTCACTGTATGTATGGATAATGGAAATGGATTAAGATAGGTTACAATCACCGCTTTCTTTTATTTGAATTGAGCACCAGTCGAACATATAAATATTGGATGAACGCAACCCACTAAGAAAGCATATTGAGCTAGTGCTCAGGAATTGGCCAACGGCAATAGCCAGAGTGCATCCTTGATTTTCTTACAAACAATTCTATGTAATAGTCATATTTAATTATATCTTTCCTTCTTTTTCTTCCAGGAAAAAATTAAAATAAAGTGCAATAAATAACCAACATTTCTAAGAGGAAACAGAAAGAAAGAAAGAAAAAAAAAAAAAAAAAAAGAAGTAAAAACAGGGAATCAAAAAACCATTTCAAATAAAACAAAAATAATAGAAATGGAAATGGAATTGAACAAAAGAAAACAAAAAGAAAAAGAAAAAGACAAGGGCTGTTTAATTTTATAAACATAAAAAAGAAGTCCAACGATTTAAGCATGTTTTCGGTGAAAAAAAAAATTTAAAGAAAAACGATTTAAGCATGCGTGGTCCATTTTATGTCTTTATAGCGTTATCTCCTTCCTTATCTCCACCATGAATGCACGTAGATGATTAGTCTGGATCCGCCAGGAGGACCACGAATTAGCGATGTCTTCCAATTGTCTTCCAATTAATTCTGCTTCCTTCTCATTTACACTACGCTTGCACAATTAATTAATTAGTATATTGCATAAAAGATTTAGGAATTTCCTTAGTATATGCTAGTGAATATATTAAATCACAATAAAACCTTCCTACAGAAATAAGATTGATCAAAATTATAAGAAGTAGTGCAGCTATAAAAATTATTATTTTAATTTAGTTATTTTTATTAATACAAGTGGTATTAAAAAATGTATGAACTATATTAATAACTAAATATTAATAAAGTATTGCCAAATTTAACATACAGAGATCGACAAAAGAGTATATGTATAGTTTCAAGAAAACTAATGTTTTCATTTACATTATGAAAATTGTTAGATACATTACATTTAATATGCAACCATATAAAAATTTTTTTTACTTCTTATACTAATAATATATGTCTATTTTACCTTTATAAAATAAAATAAACTTAGATAAATTACATCCTTAATTTCTCAAAAACTCCACATATTTGCCTAATTTTTTCACTCAAAATTTTTTGAGAGAAACAAAAATGTTTCATCCTCCCAGTGTTAGAAAAGCATGAAAATTTTAAGAAATTTAAGATACTTTTTGAACTTTAAAGCTCTATATTGCAAATCTATGGCTTTAAAGCACTATGATAGAGGAAAAATAACATACAAATGGATTCCACTCGTAGTTAGTGCTTCTGCTTCTTCTAATTATAAATCTAATATTTATCGTGTCTCTTCACTATGATAGAGGAAAAATAGCATGCAATTGTATTCCACTAGCAGTTAATGCTTTTGCTTCTTCTAATTCTAAATCTAAAATTTATTGTGCCTCTTTATTTTGCTCTTTGATCTTGTGTTCTTCTAAAACGAAAAGGTTTCTATTTTTTCTTCTTCTTCTTTTTTTTTTTTTTTTTAAATTTTGAAGACCTTGAAATAATAAGTTGCAAAGGGGCTAGAAAATTTGGAGCTTTTGATTTCGCTCCTATTTGCCCATTTGCTCCATCCTTATATAATGTGCACAAGCTACATATCTAATTCTCAATCAAATAATTTTGGCATGAATGATTTTTAGAAATCTTACTACCGATTGGCAATGTTAAGTTTTAACTTGCAGAGCTTCTTGATTTGGATGAATTTAATTTTAATGTCTAAGGGGTTATCTTTGACATATTGTCGTTGTTGGAAATTATATTCTTTAATATTCGGAAATTATATTCTTTAATATTCCTTTGTGAAAATTATACTCTTTAATATTTCTTTTAAATTTTCATATTAAAAATATGATTTGTTAATCATTCTCTTCTATCTTTTCATTTTCATCATTAAACTCCATGGTTAGCGTTTATAGTTTTTCTTAAAATGTATTTTACTGTAAGTGTAATTTTGATTTTTTTTTTTTTATTTAAGTGTTACAGGATATTTTTTACTATTTCTCAATGGATATTTTTGAGATATAAAAGTATTGTTAAAATTATAGTGTGACTAATAATCTTGGAGTATGAATATAACCACCCTATATGTATTTATGTAGTATAGTGAATATGCAAATTCATCTTAACTAAAATTTTGCATTCCCTGTAATATTTTCCTCTCAGTGTAAAAACTATAAATACATTGTCTCAAATAATTTTAGATAAACATTTTATTTCATTTTATACCTTTAATATAATCTAACATATATTTTTTGCAATATCCAAATAAATATTACCATGTGGAGACAGAGACAAGTTTCCACAGAGAAGGAATTTAGAAAAATTATAACTTATTATAATATAAAATTTATTCTTATTTATAACTTATTCAAGTAGGGATCAAAATTTTCTTATAACTATTTGAGTAGTGGCGGATCCAAAAATTTTGTTTAAAGGGGACACCATTGAACCATCAAATATATTTTTAAAAGCTAGGAAGGGTAAATTGTTGTATTAAACTAACAATTATGTATAAAATTTACATATAAATTAATTTAAAATTTCAAAAAATGATGCGTTTCCCACAATTTTAAGTCAGACTATATAGTATAGGAAAATTTAACATGTTAAAGGTGGAAAATCCGGCAGAACCTCCCCTAAGGGTTGGACTTACCACAAATTTCCTGCACTGAAAACACACTTCTATATACATCTCCTTATTCCTCCCACATTACTACAATTTAATTCCACAAATTTGCAGCACTCCAAACGAATAAAAGTAAATCAGTGCATAATTAATAACTAAATGTCCAATATAGTATACAGAGCAGTATACAAATAAACGTGGAATTAATACAATGTCAGATAAAGAAGCAATACAAGATGAAGAGGAAAAATGGGAGAAATGCTTCTTGGACTTTCGGCAATGAACCGAGACGTTGGGCTCCCCCCGGACGATCAACGTCTCCCTACCTGGACCTAGGGGAACGGAATTTAAAAATATGAGATGCTAATCATCTCAGTGAGTGACCCTATCTACTGTACACTTTTAATATTAATAATATAACAATAAAAGGAATTTAATTACTCAATACCAAACAATTAAATAAGTAAATAAACAATAATTCTTTGAAATTAATATTTACTCTCAAAACCCTCACTATTCACTCCGTTGGAAAGGTTCCCATTTTAAAACATTTTCGCAAAACCCGTTACTCGTATTCCCCGAAAACCAAGAAATCAATTAATTTAATAAATAATAATTAAATAATCCAAATATAAATAAAACGTAATAAAATATAATAAATAATTTTAGAACACTTTAGGATTTGAAATTTCTATCTGAAAAATTTATACTTGACGCACCACACCATATACCAGTGATGTCCTCCGATACCCAGCGTCCCGAGCACCGTCTGGTGGGGGGGGGGGGTTAAAGAGATAAACTTGCATACAGTCGCTTCGGCGTCCCGACAGCGCCGCTGCTGAAACTGTCATCCCGGCCACGGAGAGGGGCGGCTGATGTGCGTTACATAAAACTTGTCTGCCTTCGGTCCAATGGCAACTCATGGGAGACATTATAACTTGCGCGCTCATCCACATATACAGTACAGAACACCAGTACTGTATGAGTGCGTCTAAAATAAATATCCAAATTTTTATTATAAAAAGATACGCAGACTTTTCCAAAATCCACCGTGGGAATTATACCATTTTTCAAATTCACCATCCCATATATTTTTTTTAATATCACCAGCATGAATATTCGATAATATATATAATTTTCTCATATCAAAAAATCCGTTAATACAATTATTTAATTTTCAAACCCATCAACTTTCATTTTCATCAACTCAGATATACAATTTTCTAATGGCATAAATATTTTTGAAACATAGTTCTTTAAAACAATATTTTTCTCCAATCCTCAAAATCATTTAAATCAACAAATCTTTAAAACCACATAAATTTCATATATAATTAATTCATATAATTGTGCACAATAATTGAATAATAACCATAGCAATAATTAAAATAAATCAAACCACAATTTCTTTAAATTCCCAAATATATTATTTTGGCACCAAAACATATATTAAAAATATTATAAATTAGCAATACAATTTATATGGAAATTCTCTTAATATCAAATGCATAAAACATATTTACCAAATATTTAATTATGAAATATTTCAACAATGAAATTTGATAATAATTACCAAAATCTCAAATTCCTTAAAACCAAAATATTTTATAATGCACAAATATTCAATTCCATTCAATTTTGACACCAAAATTCCAAATATAAATTTACTAAATATTCAACACATCAAACATATTTTTCAAACAACCAATTTACACAAAATATATATATTTTAACATCCCAAAATAATTTTGAAGGTGGGTCACTCACCTAGAGCACGCAATTAACCTAAAATCCTTCAGGGGATCAATTCCATGACGCACATGTGCTCCTAGAACAACAATTCGCACACAGTCAAATAAATTAATATTTTATTCAGGTAAATAATACCTGGTACCCGGGGGGACTAACACAAACGTTAACCAAAATTGACGAATAATATACCGAAACAAAGCTTATGGAACGAGGATCGCATTACCGACCTCCATTGATCCCAATTCCGTTGGTGGTGGTCGGAATTTGCCCGGGAAGTACCGGCCGAACTTGAACTTTAGAGATCTCTCAAATGGTGGGGGTTTTGGGCAATCTAATCACGGAAATGGACTCAGAGGGGTCGAAAATAGTGGGGTAGAGGTATGGGTTGAGCTGGGTTGGCCGGAAAACACAAGAAAAGAGGAAAGAGAAAATTTTCGGCCGTTGTGCTTCTCCGGCCCGATCTGGGCGCGTCCGGCGACTGGTGGCCGTAAAATTTTGCGGCCGAGCTCACCTCCATCCCCCGCTCCTCTCTGGCCGGCGCGTGTAGCAAGGTGGTGGCCAGAATTAAAAAAAAAATGGCAAGAACCCGAGAGGGAGAAAGGAAGGGAAAGGAAGAAGAAGGAGGAAGAAGAAGAAGAAAGAAGAAGGGGCCCGTGGTCCTTTTTTCCACGTGGGGGAAAGGAAAAAAAAAATAAAAAAGAAAGAAAAGGGAAGAAAAGAAAATAAAATAATTAAATAATATTATTATATAAAATAACAATAATAAAATAATATGGTATTAAGCATGGTTGACATGTGGCATCTCATCATAGTGACACATGGTCACATTTATTAAGTCACACGTGGCACATTGTTATACGTTTAAAAAATAATATTAAAATAATACGGTATTTTAAAATTTTGCAGGTCCATAACTTTTTAACCAGATATCCAATTTAAGCGTGCCACTAATCTATGAACTCGTATCAACGAGTACTCCACAACCATGCATGAGTCAAATCTCAACTTTGCATGAATAAAAAGTCAACTCCGGCACCCTTGGACAGTTTGGACCCCAATCTTGTTTTGCTCATAACTTTCAAACCGTAGTTCCGTTTTCAACGTGCTACTAGTCTACGAAGTCGTGCCAACGTGTACTTCGTAACGGTACCTCAGTTAAGCTAGAATTCCATCCAAGTCAAAAAGTCAACTTTTGATCCCTTCGGTCAATGGTCAAAGTCAATAGTCAACATCGGTCAAAGTTGGAAAATTTCCATTGTATTTTGGGACGGGGTGTTACAAGGTAACCCAAGTCCATCATTAAATAACGGGTTTTACAGTGGGGAATTTGGCCCAATGACCCTCTTTTAGAAGGCCTGATGAAATATACCATCTGCACTCGAATACTTTTTGTTTTACTCATCAACTTTTTAATATTCCTAAATTATCCTTATTTCATATAAAATCAAGTAAAAATATCAGCTCCACTTTGGTTCTTCAAACCGTTGTTAGCATTCCTTTCGTCAATGATGCCTTTAAACTCCTCAACCTGCCATTGAAGCTTTCGAAGGCGGCCTTTATAACAGAATCTTCATCCCAAGTAGCCTGCGACTGATCGCCAAGGTACTCTTCATCCTGGGAATGGTTCGACAGAATATCCAAAACTGCTTGGTTCTGAGAAGGGAATATCATCACGCTCATCGCTTGGTTCTGAGAAGGGAAGCACTGTAGAAGCGCCTCTTCGGGTTTCTTCACGAACTTTTGCCAAACTTCCTTCGAGTGTCTCTTGTGGGCATGTTGGTCCTTGCCATCATGGGGCGATTTGGGAAGTAGCCTACGTACCCGTACTGTCCAAAGTTGACTACTGCATGGTGACCCAATGTCACTCAAACGATGATTGTGATGATGCCTATCAGGTCCTGAGGGGTGCTCAACTCCGGCCACCACGGTTCATCCTTCTTGTCCGCGTGACCTACGGTTCGGATCTCCATCCACCATGCTTGAAGCTCTTCGTCTGGATTTGGGTGCGTAGGAGTAGTAGTGGTTAAAGTAGTCGAAGACCCATTGTTTGATGGAATCCCATAGGATCAAACCGTCGTGGGCAAAAGGGTAGTCTTCAATTGTTAGCTTGAGACCGTGTGGAGCAATTGGATCTTCTATGGCCAATCCCCTGCCAAAGAATCCCAATTAATTAATTAACTAATAATACGCATCATAAATATTTAATTTAATTATCAAGATTCAATATTTTTATAATTAATTAATAAAAAAATTAATTACCTGCTGATAAAGTCAGCTGGCAAGGTTTGGATATCGAACTAACACTAGTTGTCATAGGCAACAGAACAATATCCACAGCAATATTTATAATATACACAGCAATATCCATGTATCAAGCCTTTTTTTTTTTTTGGGCAAATAATCCAATTAAAAAAAAAATACACATATAACTAAGGTGAGGTGTCAGGACCCGTCCAAAGTTCCCCACCGGAACCCTAGACAAGCCATGATCCCAGGGAAACCCTACCGGACCCTCCTATGGAAAATCCGGCAGAACCTCCCCTAAGGGATGGACTTACCACAAAATTCCCTGCACTGAAAACGCACTTCTATAATTGTTCCCTAATTCCTCCCACAGTACTACAAGTTGGTTCCACAAATTTCAGCACTTCAATATAAATACAGTAATCCAGAGCAAAATAAATACATAAGTGTCCCATACAGTATACAGAGCTTTATGAAGTACTACAAAGTATAGAATACAGCAAGAGTGAAAAAAATATTACAACTGCAATAAAAGAAGAAACAGGTACTGCCGAACTAAAACAGCGAGGAAGATCAAGTCCGCTCCGAATGAACACCGACAACCTGGTACCTAGAGGAACGGAATTTAAGAGTGTGAGATGCTAATCATCTCAGTGAGTAATCCTATCTACTATACGATATAATACCACGGTAATACAGTAGATAGATAATAATTAATTGGAAAATAATAATTTCTCTCAAAACCCTTACAAGTCTCTCAGTTGGAAAAGTTCCCCTTTTAAAACCTTTTCACAAAACCCTTTATTCGTATTCCCCGAAAAACCAAGACATCAGATAAATACCAGAAACAGTAATAATTATATTTTAAATTCCAATACAGCTTTAAAACGTTTTATTTTTAAAACACAGTTCTGAAAATCATTTGATACACCCACTATATACCAGTGGCGCCAACAGTACCCAGCATCCCGAGGTACCGCCAGATAGAAGGTTATAGAAAGAAATCGGCATACGGTCGTGTGGCGTCCCACTGCGCCGCTGCTAACCTGGTGTCCCGGCCATGGAGGGGTGGCCACCATCGTCCGATGGCAACCACAAGACAACCTCATAATATCACCTGCGCGCTACTCACATCCACCTGCGCGCTAATCACAACCGTGTTCACACTAACCATATCACATATAAACAGAACACCAGTACGTGCACGGTGCACCTAAAAATCATAAAACTCACAAATTTAATTTATATAACAATTTCACATTTTTGCATAAATATAGCGGGTATAGTCCATCCGCTTGAACCCGGAAATTCTCCACAATTTCTTTATAATCAACATCATAAATTTCATGATTTTCAAATCCACCAACTCCCAAATCCATCAATTCAACTATCCACATTTTCCCAATAGCATAAATAATTCTCGAAATATAATAATCAAATCTCATAATATTGCATGGGCATATTTTATAAAAATTGAAATCACCAACATAACCAAATATTTTCTTTGAAATATTTGAAAATCAAATCATGCCCAATTTAATATTAAAACCACAAGAATTTCAAAATTCTCAAACCCATAAAATAATTTCACATGGCATAAATTTGTAAAATGCACATTTTCTTAAATCTAATAAATTCACAAATAATTCCACAATAAATCAAATAAATATTTAGCACGTAGAATTTAAATTCCAATATTTAAATCACACATAATATTCACCAATTAAATTCCCAAAATCAATTTGAAGGTGGGTCACTCACCTCAAGCACGTATCTCAATCAAGATCCTCCATAGGATCGACTCTGCTACTCGCACGTGCACCTAAACATCCACAGTACCAAACCACAAATATTAATATTTTATTCGGGTAATTCCCAAATGGGTACCCGGGGAGCGAACACCAAACGATATCTAAAATTTACGAATTATATACCGAATCGAAGCTCGAGTGATGCTGATCACGGATTCGGTCTTAATTTCCGGTGATCGTACCTGACGGGGTCGGAATTTCGCCGAAAAGCTTTTCGGGTTTCAGCTCCGCAATTCTCCCAAACCGTCGCAAATTGGTGGAAACGGATTCCGGATTTGGGTTCAGGAGGTCGAACACAGTGGACTGGAGCCGGCCGGGAAACTAGGTACTCACCGGAACAGTAACTTCCAGCGAGCCGCCGCGGTCACCGGCAACCGTCGCCGGCAGCGGCGCGTGCGGTGGCCGTTGGCTGTGATGTTTTTGCAGAATTGTAGATCGTGGGGAGAGCAATCAAACGGGACCGGCGGTGAGGCAAACGGAGGCCGGACGGCGAAGAAATCACGGTTTGAAGATTTCCGGCCCCTCGCCGGAAAACGCTCCGATCCTGGCGCATCGGTGGTCCGATGGCCATGAAACTTGGTGGGTCGGCCGGACTTGAGGAGAGGATGAAGGGTGTCAGGCGCGTGTGGCTGGAAACTGGCCGGAAGTGGGTCGATCGGCGGTGGAGGGAAAAACTCGCTGTCGATCTTCAAACGTCCGATCCGGGCGCGTCCGGCGGCCGATCGCCGTGAAAATTTGAGGTTTTGCCGGAAATGGGGAGGGGAATCTTGCTGGCCGGTGCATGTACAGTAATTCGGCCAGAAAATTTGAAAAATTCCGGCGTCGATCGGACTCTCTCTCTCTCTTTCTCTCTCCTCCCTCTCTTTCTCTCTCTTCCCTCAGAATTTTATCAAATAAAAGCCCCTGTGTGACACTGTTCATGCCACATGGACCAATCAGAAGCTGACATGTGGCATCACTGTGCACTTAAGCCAGATATATTAAAATAATACGGTATCTGGCGAATTTCAAACGTCCATAACTTTTTAACCAAACATCCGATTTAAGCGTGCCGCTAGTCTATGAACTCGTATCGACGAGTATTTTACAACCATACAAGAGTCAACATAAAATTACATCTCAAGAAAAAGTCAACTCCTGGCACCTTTTGGACTGTTTGCACTTCGACTTGTTTCGCCCATAACTTTCAAACCGTAGCTCCGTTTTTTACGTGCTACTAGTCTACGAACTCGGGGCATCATGCACTTCGCCACGGTACCCTGGTCAACTCGAAATTCCAACTGGAGCAAAAAGTCAACTTTTGACCCGCTCGGTCAACGGTCAACCTCGATCAACGTGTACAGATTCCGGTGCGATTTGGGACGGGGTGTTACATGAGGGATGCTTTTTCACGGAGAAGGAAGAAAGCTAAGAGAAGAAAGCAGAGGTTTTCTTGTTTTCAATGGGAGAAATTATCTGTGGAAAGAAGGAAGAAAGAGTACAGGAATTGGGAATTGGTGTGGGTCTCTCTAAGGAAAAAAAAAAAAAAAAAAAAGGAAAAAAAAAAAGAGGACATCCAAGTTATTTTAAATTTTTATTAGGGACAAATAGATATAGAAGGATAAATAAAAAAAAGTATGAAATGATATGGGTATATTTCATTAAACCCTCGAACAAAGGGTAATGGGCTGAATTCCCCTTTTACAGTCTAAGTCCAAGCCCAAGTCCATTTTATTCAAACAGATCAAGCACAGGCCTAAGCTCGAGCCAAAGTCCGTTCAAAATTAAATGACCTGTCTGTATTTTTCCACTCAGCCAAACTTCTTCCACCAGTTGACCAAAATAAGTATATTGTTCAAACTTTGACCAAAATAAGTATATTGTTCAAACTTTTCGCAATAACTCTCACATCATCAGAGATATAAATGAGCGGACTGTAGAAAAGCTGGGCTCGCATAGTTTTAAAGTGTTTAGATTTGATTTAAATTTATAAAATTTTGAAATTATTTAGTCAAGTACAATTTGATTTGGTTTGTTCATGAAAAATTCAAATTTAATTTACTTCGTTCTATTACATTATAAAAATTTATAAACTTAAATATTTAATTTTTTAAAATAAAAATTTTAACATTAATAATTAACAAATTTCAATAATTATATTAATTTAATTTTAAAAAATTTAAAATTTTAAAATATAAAAAATATTGTTTATGTATTATAAATATTTTAATTTGCTTAAATTTATAATATAATTTTATATAAAATACATATAAATGATAAATTTAAAATGCTCGTGAGCTACTTAGGAATATAATTTATTACTTAAAATTAGTTTGAGAGTTTTATTTTTTATTCGAACTCAGTTCGTTTTTTTATGAATTGGATTCGATAGAGTTAAAATTGAGTCCCGCTCAAGCTAATCAGTTTTATATATCATTGTTTTGAAAGCTTAAAAAAAAAAAAAAAAAAACTTTTTTCTTTTTGCTGCATTTTGCTTAATACATGAGATTTTATTATTAGAAAAACAGTATAGCTAAGATTGCAAATATTTTTTTCACCTTAAATTACACAAACTGCAGCATGTAAGTTTTGGACCTTAAATGAGCCCAAGCCAATGTTCAGGATTTTCCTTTATATATATATATATATATATGCTAAACATTCAGTTTGGATTTATATCTAAAAAGAAATGAAGACGTAATAAAAATAGTACGTCTTATCCACGTCAAAATAAAGGAAATCAATTTTGCTTATGACTGTCCGCTACATATGGAAGCAAGTAGTAGGCTAAAGACTAAGTCGTTGTTGACAGCCGTGCTTGCCTTTCCTGCATACTCTGTGATGGAAGCATTGTGGGGTGCATGCAGGATCTATTCAAAACGTACTCGTTTTATATAAGGAACATGGGTTAGCTAGGCCGGTGAAGAAATCCCATAGACCAACCAGTCCCACCCTATTTGGTTCTTCCATTTGTGAGAAATATTGTTGCAGTATAATTTCGGAGAAATGATTGAAATGGGTCTGAAAAATAGTAACTTTACCAAGCCATGTGGACTTGCAATTTGTCGATGAGATGAGGTAATTGAGTTCAAACCGTGAAGATTAACAACTTTGCAGCATTTATGAGACGGTTAGACGGTAGGTGTGACATGATAAAAAGAAAAAAAAAATCCGAATAGTTTTGTTGAGTTTTGTTACATGCTCTTGTAGCAGGACGGCTCATATTTGATACATGACACAGTGAATTTGTGTACCATTAATTTTTTTAGATTATGATACATAACTTTTTTTACTTATTTAGGTATTAACCGTGAAATAAATAAACATGATTAATGTGCTGAAAATACATACGTTTATGTATATATAGAATGTAACAAAACTGATGCTAGAAGGAAAATCAGATGAAGTAATTGATCCATGCGTTGGAGATTACAAGGAAAAGGAGCCAGAAGTGTTGCGTTCCATATTTAGCCTGCTATGTGTGCAACAAAGTGCGGTGGATAGGCCAAGCATGTCGTCTGTGGTCATGATGCTGGGTAGTGAGGTTGCGTTGGTTCAACCTAAACCACCTGGTTATTTCATGGAAACAAATCATAATTTAGCAGCTGCTGAAGCAGAACATTCTCCCTCAACTAACCGTGTGTTCGCGTCCACCAATGAGATGACCATATCGGTATTGGAGGCACGATAAAATGGACCCCTTAAGACTTTATGCAGTCGCAGACTCTGCTTTCTATAAAATCTGTGATGGAGCATTGTGGGTATCCAACGGATTAGTGAAATTCATTTAATCAGCTATCCAAACGTACTTATATTAAGCAAGGAACATGGATTAGGCTGCTAAAGAAATCCTAAGAACAAACAATCCCACCCTATTTGATTTTATTGGAAAATATGCTTGATATACATTATGGGCTCTGTTTTATACTAGCAATAGTTTTTGGGATTTAACAGATTTTTTGAGAAATGTTGCAGGTAATTTTTGAAAAAATGATTGAAATGGTTGTAAAAAATAGCAACTTTACCAAACAATGTGGACTCGCAGAGTATAAATATGGTAGTTGGGCTCCAGCCCTGAAGACTAAAAACTTTAAAGCTTTTTCGACACGGTCAGACAATGATGTAATTGGTGATGGAAAATTTCGTCCTAGCAGTAAAGGTAGGATATCCTACCATTTGAAAACCTGCACACTACTCGATAATTAACCTTATTCTTTTCTATCCTTTTTTCTAAATGCTAAATCTCGTGGATATATTTTTCATTCAAGCTGGTTGAAGGCACAGGCCACTAAGGCTTATGTCTAAAAGTTTCCATATATTATTTTCGAAAAAGAAAGTATATATATACTTATATATTTTTTTATGGTTAAAAAACAAAATCATTTTAAAATTATTATATGTGCTTATATATTTTTTGATGGTTAAAAAAAAAATTTCATTTTTCATACAATACATTTTTTTAGCATTTTTCATTTAGCAAATAAGATAGAATAATTTTTTTATTTTTATTTTTTGCAAAAATAAATTCTTCACTTTTTTAGAACTTAACATTAATTTTAATTTATTATTTTTAGCTTAATTGTTAATAATATATTTTTAAAATTTTTAGAAAAGAGTATCAACTAATTATTAGATTCTCTTTATAAAAAACCAATTGAATTCTTTATTTTCTATATTTGTCTCAAATCTAAGTATAAAGAATAATAATAAAGAAAAAGGTTAAAAACCTCCCAAGTTTTTCTATCTTTTTTTTTTTTTTCATTTCTTTTATTTATATTTCACATTTAAAGTTATTTAAATTTACTTTGACCTTATTTGTTATTATTTATTTAATAAATTTATATTCATGGTCCATTCTCATATCCTTCTTTATTTTATTTTTTGTTTTTTACCATGAATTCATTTTTGTAGTTATTCATAAGTTTTTGTTGTAGTTTATAATATAGATTTTTTTATTTTTATTTTTTATTATGGAAGTTCATAGTGTAGAACTAATCAATCCTTTTTAGTGCTCTTACATTATTGTTTACAAGTTGAAAAATATTTATCATTAAAAATTGAATATGAAAAATTAATCAATAGTTTTGCATCTTAAAATAAAAAAATAAAAAAAGATATATAAAAAAAAATAAAATTAGTTTTAAAAATTTATTGTTATTTTTGCCTAGCCTTTAATAAAGGTTAGGATGGCCCTGTTTTCATTAAGTTGTATGCAGAAAGCAAACAGCAAAACGCGTAGGAAGCGATGGCGATTCATTCTTTATGTTTATCGGGGCTAATTTGCTCTTTTACTTGTTCACTACTTCTCTGGCACTTGAGAGCGTTCGTCAACACCAATCTCTTAGTGAAGACAGAACTATGGTTTCAAGAGAAGGAAGCTTTGAGCTTGGTTTCTTCACTCCAGGCAGTTACTTGGGAATCTGGTACAAGAACGTCCCAGTAAGTAGTGTTGTTTGGTCCACGAATCTATGCAACGCAATCACTGATTCGTCCGGCTTGATGACCAGCACAGGCAATATCTCAAATTCAAACTAATAGATTAGGTTAATTAATATAATTAATGAAACCCACCATTTCTGGTATTTAGAAATAGACAGGTCAAAGCGTCATAAAGAAAAAGGTAAATATTTTGAGACGGCACGGTATGGAAAAGAAACTTTTATGCATTGGTGAGACTGAATGGGAATGGCATTGACTTGAATTGGTCGTTGGTATCTTTTATGAGAATTGCGTATCAAATTAGGTCGTCGTAAGCTTGTTGTAAGCCAAGTTCAATACTTAATAAATGATGGCAATTTTGCAAGTTAATTTGAATCTGTCGAAAGTCATTACCCAAAAAAATAAAAAATAAAAAAAAGATCTCAGAAGTTGTAAGTCTGTTACTAAAGTTGGGAATAACCATAAAGTTAAGGGATGCTTTCATGAAGAAACATTGAAGCAGTTGGAATTGCGTGTTTATGTAGGTGGAGCCTGGAGTCATGAACTTCTATAGGTGTTTCGTGGAAAAATGCTTTTGTATTGCTGTTGATATTATTATTATTATTATGTCAATAATCTTCTATTCGAATTTATTACCGCTTGACTTGATAAAAAATAAAATTTAAAAATATAGTTATAATTTATTGGATATTTACAAAGTTTATATTAACTAGTTTTACATTCTAATCTTAAAGCAATTAAAATACTAATAAAGAAAAATATAATTCTAAAATCATTATGCTCATCTGATGAGTTAAATTTGATTCAATACGTCAATATATTTATATATATATATATATAGTTTTGATCTATTTAGAATATTTTAATTTTATAAAATCAGCATAAAATTTAAATTAATTAGGACAACTTGACCATTTTTATTTCAGCTGATTTTTTTTTATATTGTATCTTAATTGAATAATTATTCTCTATATATATATGAACAAAAAAATCTTCTTTTTTTTACTCATAATATTTATCCATAAAAAAATATATCATAACTTGGAAACTGCAACTCAATTGGTATCCTAACTCTTCTTCCATGTTGCATGTATGAAACAAAATGGGATACCAGGAAGAACAATTTTTGCTATGTCTCCTGCCCAAGTGCCAAGCTGGCTGTGGATGGAAGCAAAAAAAAATAAAAAATAAAAACATAAAAACATAAAAATATAAATAAATATAAATATAAATAAAAATTTTAACTAAGGAATTTGGTACAAACATAATTTTTACTAAAAAAAAGAATTATATATATATATTTGGTAATAATAAAGTATTACCATCTGTACATTAATAAAGCAAAAAAAATTTTGACTACGTTCTATGTCAGGACCCGTTCAAGATCTCTTATCGGAATCCTAAACAAGCACTGATCACAGAAAAACTTATCAGACATTCCAATAGAAAATCTGACAATATCTCCTTTAAGGGTTGAACATATTACAAATTCCTTGCACATAAAATACACTTCTAAAAGTATCGCCTTATTCCTCCCACCTTACTACAATTTATTTCCATAAATTTCAACACTTCATAATAAGTAATAACATATAGGGAATAAGTGTAATAATAATTAAATAAATATCTAACACAGTATACAGAATATCATAAGGTTACAACTAAGTATGAAATTTAACATAATAAAAGATAGAAAGAAATATTACAGGATAGGATTAAAAAGAAGAAAAAGACTTCTTGGACTTCGGAGATGAATAAAGATGTCGAACTCGCCCTCGGACAGTAAACGCCTACTAAATTGGGCCTAGGAGAACAAATTTAAAAATATAAGATGCTAATCATCCTAGTGAGTGACCTTAAATACTAAATAAACAATAACAGTATAAAATAAACTTGATTAATTAATAACAAGTAAATATAAATAACAATAAATTAATAAAATTAATATTTCCCTCAAAACACTCACAATTTCACTAGTTATGAAGGTTCCGTTTTTAAAACAATTTTTACAAAACCCATCTTTTCATATCCCAAAATCAAGGAAATAATTAAATAGATAAAATACTATAAATTTAAATTTGTATTTAGAAAATTGATATAAAGGCAAAATTAATTTCAATATGTAATTTATAAAATTTGGGTTAAATAATTCAATAAAAATAAAGAGAAAAATATTTTAATTAATTTAAAACATTAACTTAAAATGGAAATAAAATACCATAAAATTTATGTTAAAATCTCAAATTTAAATAAATAATAAAAATATGATAAAATGCATTGTCAATTATCAATCTAAAATAAATAATAAAAATATGATAAAATACAATTTGAAACATCAATTTGAATAAATGATAAAAAAAATTTAAATACATTTAAATTTAAATACGATTTTAAAACATTTTTTGTTTCAAAAATTTAAGTCGAAAAACATCTTGACGCACCACACCATATGTCAGGACCCGTCCAAAATTCTTCACCGGAACCATAGACAAATCCTGATCCCACGGAAACCCTACCGGACCTTCCAATGAAAAATCTGGCAAAATCTCCCATAAGGGTTGGACTTACCATAAATTTCCTGCACTGAAAACACACTTATATACACATCCCCTTATTCCTCCCACGTTAGTACAATATAATTCCACAAATTTGCAGCACTTCAAAATGAATAACAGTAAATCAGTGCATAATTAATAACTAAATATCCAATACAGTATACAGAGCATTATACAAATAAATGTGGAATTAATACAATGATAGATGAAGCAATACAAGATGGAGAGGAAAAAGGAAAGAAATGCTTCTTAGACTTTCGGCAATGAACTGAGACGTCGGGCTTGCCCCAGACGATTTACGTCTCCCAACCTGGACCTAGGGGAATGGAATTTAAAAAAATATGAGATGCTAATCATCTCAGTGAGTGACCCTATCTACTGTACAATTATAAAGTAACGATAATTATAGTATACTGGTTAATTAAGAATAAATAAATAAATAATTAATAATTAATTGGAAATAATATTTTCTCTCAAAACCGTCACCATTCACTCCGTTGGAAAGGTTCCCCTTTTAAAACATTTTCGCAAAATCCAATCTTTTATACTCCAAACATCAAGGAAAACAATTAGTCAATAAATTTCGAATAAAATACAAGAATTTAAGGATCCAAATTTATAATGGAAATATAGAATAAGACATCATTAGATACCATAAATAAAATCATAAATAATACTTATATTAAAGAAATTTGGCAGAAGAACAAAAATAAATCCAATATATAAATTATAAAATTTATTGTTTAAATCAAGGAAATAACCAAAGGAATATTTTAAATCAATTTAAACATCTATATAAAACAATTGGTAAAAAAAAATATAATAGAATTTAATTTAAAATATCAATCGATTTAAATGATAAAGTCAAGACAATTAACTCTTAAACATTAATGAGAATAGGTAATAAAATTACGATAATAATTCCATAAAATTTGTGTAAAGCTTTAGATTTAAATAAATAAATAATAAAAACAACAATTTATACAACATATACAATGTACCATACGATGTACCAATCTGTAAACCGTGGGATACACCCACCTCACGACCCTCAATATATATGAAAGGTGTCGTGGAAATAATAAATAACTGTCGGGACATACTCAACCTCATGGTCCGTGGCAATAATAAACCGTTGGATGATACCAACCTCACGGCACCATGGTAATAATAATAAACCGTCGAATAAATCTGACCTCACTGTCCGTGGTAATAATAGATAACCGTTAGATGAAACCAATCTCATAGCACCATGGTAAACCCAGCGCGCGGTAATATAAAACTGAACCAAACTCTGGTACTATATGGTGCATAAATTAAAATTAACCAACACAGTATCCTACTGAATCATAATTATAATTTAATTGTCAAGTTCAACCGCTTGCTTAAATATTTCAAAATTTTCAAATTGTCATTTTATACGAAAATCAGAAATACCACAGTGAAATATATTCACCATAAATCAATTTTTAAACCCATAAAAGTATAAAATATTTGATCATGCTTAAAATTATATGATTTTCAATCTGGTTTCTCAAACCAAATAGTTTCCAAAATGATTTAAAATCTCAATTTAAATAACAAAATATTTAACTACTCCAAGTTCACTTATGAACCCATTAGAATATAAAACCATTTAATACAATGTCAAACCTTACGTAAAATGACAACTCATATTTAATAAGGCAAATTTTTATATCCATAATTCAAACATTCAATGAAATGGTATATAAGCCAAATTATTCGAACACATATATATTATATTATACCCCAAAACAATTTTTAAAACTAATAACCATAGCAATAATTAAAATAAATCAAACCATAATTTCTTTAAATTTCCAAATATATTATTTTTGCAGCAAAACTTATATTAAAAACGTTATAAATTAGCAATACAATTTATATGGGAATTCTCTTAATAACAGATACATAAAACATATTTATCAAATATTTAATTATGAAATATTTCAACAATAAAAATTTGATAAAATTTACCAAAATTTCAAATTCCTTAAAACCAAAATATTTTATAATGCCCAAATATTTAATTCCATTCAATTTTGGCATCAAAAATTCCAAATATAAATTTACTAAATATTCAACACATCAAACATATTTTTCAAATAACCAATTAACACAAAATATATATATTTTAACATCCCAAAAATAATTTTGAAGGTGAGTCACTTACCTCGAGCACACAATTAATTCAAGATCCTCGATAAGATCAATTCCACGACGTACACGTGCTCCTAGAACAATAATATTACACATCTCAAATAAATTAATATTTTATTCGGATAATTAATATCCGGTACCGGGGGCCTAACATAAACGTTGTCCAAAATTGACAAATTATAAGTCTATGGAAAGTTTGTGATATGAGGATCACATTACCGACCTCCATTGAGCTCAATTCAACCGGCGGTGGCCGGAATTTGGCTGGAAAGCTTCGGCCGGTCTTGATTTCCTCGTATCTCGCAAATCGACTAGAGTTGAGTTAATCGGAGCTCAGAATCGGAATTAGAGGGTCCAAATTAGTGGGAAAGGACTGGTTGCACAACCGATGGCTGCCGGAAAACCGACAAACCAGCGACACATCGACCGCCGGTGTTGGAGGTTGATCCCGGCGCATCTGCTGGCCATTCAGCCGAAGATTTCGCCGCTGATGTCGCCAGCTGCATGCTTTCACGTCTGCCAGTGCGTGTGGTCGTCCGGTGGCCGGAAACGGAGAAACGGCAAGGGCCTGAGAGGAAGAAAAGGAAAGGAAAGGAAGAAGAAGGAGGAAGAAGAAGAAGAAGGAATTCAGGTGGTTGGGTGTTTTTCCCACATGGGGGAAAAGAAAAAAGAAGAAAAAAGAAAAGAAAAGGGAAGAAAAGAAATAAAATAAAATAATTAAATAATATTAAAATTAATATTATTATATAAAATAACAGTAATAAAATAATATGGTATTAAGCATGGTTGACATGTGGTATCTCATCATGGTGACACATGGTCACATTTATTAAGTCACACGTGGCACATTGTTACACGTCTAAAAATAATATTAAAATAATACGGTATTTTAAAACTTTGCAGATCCATAACTTTTTAACAGGATGTCCAAATCAGGCGTGCCGCTAGTCTATGGACTCGTATCGACGAGCACTTCACAACTATGCATGAGTTAAAGCTCATTTCCTCATAAATAAAAAATCAACTTTGGCACCCTTGGACAGTTTGGACCCTAATCTTGTTTTGCTCATATCTTTCAAACCGTAGCTCCGTTTTCAACGTGCTACTAATCTACAAAATCATGCCTATGTGTACATCGTAACTATATCTCAGTCAACCTAGAATTCCATCCGAGTCAAAAAGTCAACTTTTGACCCCTTCAATCAGCGGTCAACGGTCAAAGTCAACGGTCAACGGTCAACCTCGATCAAAGTTGGAAAATTTTCGTTGTACTTTGGGACGGGGTGTTACACCATATACTAATGGTTCCAGATAGTACTCAATGTCCCAGGTGCCACTCTAATGAAGAGGTTAAAGAGAATTTGCATTCAGTCTCCTTGGCATCCCAACGGCGTCGATGCTATCAACAGTCATCCTGGCTATGGAGGGGGATGGTTGATACTCACTCTGCATTATAGCTATCTAATATCAGGTTCATGGCTCCCATAGGAAGACCCTATATACTTATGTGCAAATCACAATCACATATACAGTACAAAACACCAGTACTGTATGGTACATCTAAAATCATAAAATCTTATATCCGACAAATACCACATTTTACTAAAAACAACAGGTTTAAAATCTCATTAAACCCATAAAATCCCACTTTTCCTTTTTATCCATCAGTGTATCAATCAAGATCTTCCACGGGATTGGTCCCACGACTCAAACGTGCACTTAAGATATTAATGTTACACAAAAACGATTAAATTAATATTTAAATTGGGTATAACAGACAGGGATACCCAAGGGAGCTAACAAAAATGTCATCCAAAATTTACAAATAATATACCGAAATGAAGCTTATGAAGCAAGGATTATGGATTGAGTCTTACCTTTTAGAGATCGGACCTGTGGTGGCAAGAATCTCACCGGAATGGTTGCATATTTAATATCCTCAAATCTCTCAATCCGTCAAGAATTAGGGAAAAATGACCTCGAAATTGGATTTAGAGAGGTCAAATTAAGGGGAAAATGTAGGTGGGATCACCAAAAACTCACCGGAACCAATCTTTCGGTGACCTGCTGTGCCCACCAGAAAATGTTTCCGCCGATGGCGTGTCCGTTGGCCAATGGCCATCATTTTGTTGTATGGAGGTAGATTGAAGGATGGGTAAGACAATGGGAATGATAATGTCAAAAATGGGTGTTTGGTTTAGGAGAAATTGGCTGGAAAATCCAACTGGTCACTCGTTGGAAAAACAACCGATTTGGGTGCGTCGCAGGTGAGTTTGCCGTGAAAGTTGGGTGGCCGATGGGTTTTCAAGAAGGCTTGCCAGTGGTTCGGTGCATGTATGGGTTGGGTGGTTGAAAATGGGTTAACCGATGAGTGACCCATTAGATTTACCAGCCATGAGTGACACTGTGCATTCATGAGATTGGCTAAGAAGGTGGCATATAACACAATGTCAATGGGCACTGTGCATACGTTTTACACACATACATGATTACACATAAAATAATATTGTCTTCGAAAAATTTTGCTAGTCCATAATTTTTTAACCAAATGTAGAAATTAGGTGTGCCACTAATATATGAACTCGTAACAATGAGTAATTTACAATCATACATGAGTCAAAGAAAAATTTTACAACAATAAAAAGTCAAACTCAGCACTTTGGACAGTTCAGGCCGTATCTTGTTTTACTCATAACTTTCAAATCATAGATTCGTTTTCGACATGCTACTAGTTTACAAAATTGGATCAACGTATACTCCACAATGGTACCTTGATCAATGTAAAATTCCATTAGAAGCAAACAGTCAAAATGTAATCCCACTCTGTTAGCAATGATCTAACCAGGTTAAACTAGGTGAGCGTGAAAAAATATTTTGGTGTACTTCAGGATGGTGTGTTACAATCTCCCCTTTATAAAAATTTTATCCTCGAAATTTCACACATCACTAGAACAAATAGAGGTACTGTTTGCGCATTTGTGCCTTAGGCTCTTATGTTGCCTCCTCGACTCAATGATTTCGCCATAGGACTTTGACTAGAAAGATTGTCTTGTTATGCAATATTCACTCCTTGTGATCTAAGATTTATATTGGCTGCTCACATATGATAGGTCCTCTCTCAACTCAACGTTGGGAGTCTCGAGCAGGTGTGATGGCTCTACTATGTACTTCCTTAGCATTGAGACACGAAACATGTTGTGTACTCGAGCTAATTCCTTCGGTAATGCTAATATGTATTCCATATGGGCAATTTTCTTGATTATCTCATAGGGACCTATGTAACGAGGACTTAGCTTCCCTCGTTTTCCAAAGCGCACTACGCCCTTCCACAAAGACAGCCTTAAGAAAACCCAATCTCCAACTTCAATTTCAAGATCCTTCTTAAGCATGTTGGCATAACTTTTCTATCGATCTTGAGTAGGTTTCAACCTTTCTCAGATGATTTTCACCTTTCTCATAGTTATCTGTAGTTATTCGAACCTAATCACATTGTTCATCATAAGAAGTCTCTCCTTTCCCACTTCACTCCAACACAATAGAGTCTAGCATTGCCTCCCATATAGGGCCTCATATGAGGGCATTTTGATGCTCACTTGGTAGCTATTATTATAAACAATCCACCAACGGCAATTGTTCATCCTAGTTCCCTTGGAATTACATGATGCATGATCCTAGTATATCTTCCAAGGTCTGAATTGTACACTCTACTTGCCCATCAGTCTGTGGATGGAAGGCAGTATTGTAGTTGAGCCTTGCTCCTAATGCCCCTACTAACCTTCGCCACAATCATGAAGTAAAATGCGGATCCTAGTCAGACGTGATGGAGATCGGTACTCCATGTAGACTCATGATATGTTGTACGAAAAAATCGACCAATTTTTCTTGTGAGAACCACTGTTAGATAGGCAGGAAGTGTGTTGACTTGGTGAGTCGATCGATGATCACAAAAATTTCTGTCATATCTTCGCGCTATGGGAGGAAGTTTGAATACAAAATTCATATTGAGGTTTTTCCATTTCCACATGGGAGTAGGCAAGGGTTGGGGTTGCCTTGAAAGTTTCTACCTTTTTGCCTTCACTTGTTGGCAAATTAAGCACTTTAACCGAAAATCCGCAACTTCCCTTTTCATGCTAATCCACCAGTATTACTTAATGAGCGTTCAACACATCTTGATACTTCCAGGGTGCATCACATACATCGAACTATGTGCCTCCTCTAGGATCTCTCATTTGAGTTCAGGAATATTAGGAACGTGGAGCCTACCTTTGTACATAAAGGCCCCAACCCTCCTTATAGAGAACTCCAGATCAAGACCCTCTTGCGCCTTGCTCTTAATTGTCCTCAATTTAGGATCCTCCATTTAAGTCTGCAATATGCGATCCACTAATACTGGTCGCATATGAAAACTAGCTAAGAGGACTCTGGAAGGATGCATGTGCATCAACACTTCCATTTTCTTCAACTTTACCACGAGAGGAAGTTGGACCGTTCGTATATGGGCAAGGGATCCCATAGCTTTTCTACTTAAAGTGTTAGTTATAACATTTGCCTTGCCCATGTGATGATTAATCACACAGTCATAGTCCTTTAATAATTTTACCCACCTCCTCTGCCTCAAATTTAGCCCTTTTTGAGTGAAAATGTACTTGAGGCTTTTGTGGTCAGTGTAAATCTAGCACGTGGCCTCGTACAAGTAGTGCCTCCACTTCTTTAGAGCACCAACTACTGGTGCTAGCTTTAGGTCATGCGTAAGGTAGTTTTGCTCATATTGCTTTGATTGTCATGAGGCATACGCTACCACCCTTTGATTGTACATTAATACGCAACCCAAACCTTGATGGGATGCATCACAATAGACCTCGAAGCCTTCATTCCCATCGAGTAAAGTTAAGATAGGTGTGGATGTCAACCTTCGCTTTAATTCCTAGAAGCTCTGCTCACACCTGGTCGTCCATTCAAACGCAATTCCCTTTCGAGTTAGGTTATAGAGTGGCTCTACTATCTTTGAAAACCCTTTTATGAAATGGTAGTAATATTCTGCTAAGCCTAGGAAACTCCGCACTTTTGTCACTGTAGTATGGCGCTCCCAATTTGACATCACATTCAGTTTCTTAAGATCTATATAAATGCCATCCGCTGAGGTAATGTGACCGAGAAAACTCACTTGATTCAACCAAAGTTCACAGTTATCGAACTTAACATAAAGTTGATGCTACCTCAAAGTCTGGAGCACTCTTCTTAAATGCTTCACATGCTCCTCTTGATGCCTTGAATAGACCAAAATGTCATCTATGAACACGATGACAAAATTATCTAAGTACGGGTGAAACACTCAGTTCATCAAGTCCATGAAAGCCACTGGGGCATTGGTAAGCCCAAACGACGTCACTAGAAACTCGTAGTGCCTGTGCCTCGTCCTAATGCAGTCTTAGGAATGTCCAAGTCTCGAATCCTCAATTGATGGTACATTGACTTTAAGTCGATCTTAGAAAATACCTTAGCACTTTGGAGTTGATCTAATAGGTCAAATATACTTAGCAACAGGTAACGATTAAGGATGATCACCTTGTTAAATTGTCGGTAATCGATGCATAACCTTAGACTACTATCCTTCTTCTTTACGAACAAAACAGGTGTTCCCCAGGGCTTGAGTCAACTGGGAGACAAGATTTCTGAGACTCGACCTACTTCCAGAACTCTCGATCGAGCCTTTTCGAGTACTACGTGTACCCCGCCTACTCATCGCAGCTAATTATGAATAAATAAACAAGAATTTAGAAAAAGAACACTTCGATAAGGCTGAAACAATTGAATAACTTGCAAATGGGATGCACAACAATGCATAGTCCCTTAAGGATACGAGAACCTAACACTTTGATACCACTCTGTTAGGACTGTCCAAGATTTCTTACTGGAATCCTAGACAAGTCATGATCCCAAAAAAATTCCGGACCTTGCAATGGAAAATCCGATAGCATTTTCCCTAAGAGTTGAATATGCCACAAAATTTCCTGCATATAAAACACACTCTACAAGCATCGCCTTATTCCTCCCATCTTACTACAATTTATTTGCACAAATTTCAATACTTCATAATAACATACATGGAATAACTACAATAATTATTAAGGTTACAATAAAGAGAATCATAAGGTTACAATAAAGTATGAAATTTAATACAATAAAAGATAGAAAGAAATATTATAAGATAGGAATGAAAGGAAGAAAAAGACTTCTTGGACTCCAGAGATGAACAAAGACATCAAGCTTGCCCCCAGACAATCAACGCCAACTAACCTAGGCCTAGAGAAACGAATTTAAAAGTATAAGATTCTAATCATTCTAATGAGTGATCCTAATTACTACATAAATAATAATAATAATAATAACAATATAAAATAAACTTGATTAATTAATAACAAATAAATATAAATAATAATAAATAAATAAAATTAACATTTCTCGCAAAACCTTTACAATTTCACTTAGTTGGGAAGGTTCCCATTTTAAAACAATTTTTTCAAAGCCCAGCTTTTCATACCCCAAAATCAAGGAAATAATTAAATAAATAGAATACAATAAATTTAAATTTGTATTTAGAAAATTGATATAAAGGTAAAATTAATTTCAATATGTAATTTATAAAATTTTGGTTAAATAAATCAATAAAAATAATGAGAGAAATATTTTAATTAATTTAAAACATTAACTTAAAATGGAAATAAAATACCATAAAATTTATGTTAAAATTTCAAATTTAAATAAAAAGTAAAAAAATGATAAAATGCATTGTCAAATATCAATCTAAAATAAATAATTAAAATATGACAAAATACAATTTGAAACATCAATTTGAATAAATGATTAAAAAAAATTAAATACACTTAAATTTAAATATGATTTTAAAACATTTTTTGTTTCGAAAATTTAAGTCGAAAAACATCTTAATGGACCACACCATATACCAATGGTGCCGAACAGTATTCAGTTTAAAGAGAACCTACATCCGGTCGCCTTGGTATCCCAACGACATCAATGCTATCAATAGCCAGGAGGGAGGGGAATGACTGATGGACCACAAACATCAAAGTGTACCAAACTAAACAACTATGATCTTCTCATTGAAGAGGATTAAATGAGACTCTGTGTTGCTTATCATATAAGCAATGATTACAAAGATCTAGCACAGCATCCTTAGAAATAGTGATAAACTTCTTTTTCATCAAAGTAACAATCCTTCTCACTCATGTGACCAAGTCTCTAGTGCCATAAATTTTGAGATACCTTTTCTTTTGTAATATTGAGGATATCTACACAAATCTTCACATTACCCTTGTAAAGCATTCCATAAATATGTCATTGAGTGACAACTATAGCACCTTTTGATGAGAATCCGCCCATACTCGTACAACAGACTACCCACTGGGGTGCTGATCCTTTACATATGAAGTCGGGACCAATCACTAGTGACAAGCTAGGAAATTCAAAGAAAATCTAATTAGATTCATCAAAAGAGTGATTCAATCTCAAAAGGGCATGACATTATCCAAAGATCCAAAGCCCGTCTTGTGTGTCCAAGTTACGAAGGCTGAAATGGACCCAACAAAATGTTTTGGTACATTTTTGGATCCCGGCCAGTAAGGAATGGATGAAACACTTCATGAACTCAATTTATATCACCAAGAGGCCATGAAATCATGTCAAGTTAGAAGCAAAAGCAATCAAAAACCACATTTGGGCATAGACAACTTTTTGGTCAAAATTTCTCACTGTTGGTGTTGACTTTGACTTTTTTGGTTGTGCAAGCAATTTTGACTTATTTGAATCAAGGAGCAACATATGGGAATCATTATTAATCCTATTTGGAATCCTATATGGCATATGGGAGCTGATTTGGATCCTAAACTAGCTGGAGATTGGATAAAGACAACTTAGTTGTCAACTAGTCAACTAGTTTTCTAATTTGAGTTTGATTATTATTTCAGGAAACTATCTTTTATTTGGTTTTTATTTGTTTTTTTCTGGATAAATTAACTTAGGAAAGTTGATATTTCATTATTTCAATTGTAAATTAATTAATTTATAATTCAAAATAAAAAAATTAATTAATCCAAATTAGATTAGGAAAGGAGGAGAATTCGGCCACACCTTTAGTTTCCTTATTGCTGGCCAGTTTTAACCTAGTTTTCTAGGATTTTATTTTGTTTATTTAAAACCTAATTAAGGCTTATTTTTCAATGAAAATTCAGTATATTATTGATACAAAAAAATATTTGTGAGAAAGAATTCTTTTTGTTCTCTTTGAACACCTAAAACAATTAATAGAAATCAAGTGTTTTAGTTTGACTTATCAATAGGACATCCATAACCTATTATGGCATCTTCATCATATACCAAGGTTTCTCATCATAAGTTAGTTATGGGTTAAGGTAACCATTAGAATCTGAACTTAATTGTGATCCAGACTAAAGTAATACAGGTTTAGGAGCAAGTCAACCTAGGTTTGTATCACCTTTTATCATTTTTCTTGTGTCGTTATAAAAGTGGTTGCCAAAGCCTTCCTTATCAAAGGATACTCTTGAGAGATGATTGAATGTTTTGAAAAACTCTATATGCGGAATAATATGGTAGGATACTGCAAGATTAACTACCCACTCAACTTCTTGGCTTGAAATATGAAGGCATGGTTCTTCATGTGTGGAACAATATGCCATTTCTCTTTTACCAGTGACTAAAGTTTCACCACCATCCTTTTTCGATTGATTACTTTTTTGTCCCTGCTCTCGAAACATGTTCCTACAGTACTTCTTCAAATGACCTTCTCAACCATAATAATAACACTTACATGTTGGCCTTCTTCCATCTATGGATTTGTCTTTGCTCTGGCTCCTACCTCTCCCATTGTCATGACTACCTTCTTGCTGTTTCTCCCATTTCTCTGTGACAAGGCATGTAATTGATAATTAAGAATTTTCTTTCTCTTGGCCTCAGTAAATAAAGCATCCATTACCATAGCCATAATAAGTTCGTTGTTAGGAACCAAATTGCTGAGAGGTCAAACAAATCTGCTTCCATTCTGCTTCTTTGGTGGGATTAGGATTCCTTCCTTTGGTATCCAAGAGGTCAAACAAATCTTTACAATTTAGGAGATCTTTTATCCGAGGTCTCCAAAGTGCATAATTAGTGGCAGTAAGCTTGATCATAGGTCTTGAATATGATTCGTCTATTGACATCTTCCTCTGCAATATTTTGATAAAAATTGGAGTTGAATTTGACAAAATAGAGTCCACCAATGCATCCAGAATGGTAAAAAACCATTGGATTCGACTTTTCTTGTATCAAAATTTGAATCTTTAAAAATTTAGGGTCAAAGTGTAATTTTCAAAAGTTTTGGATCAAATTGTAAATATCAAAAATTCTAGAAAAACCTATAAATACCAAAAATATAGGGATGTTTTTACAATTTGTGAAAAATATGGGACCGTCGCTGATGTGGAAATTGACATGGTAGAGCCGATAACGTGTCTCCACATGGCAGATGAGCTGTCTACTGATGTGGCTTGCTATGTGTCACGGCTTAGCTCAATGTGTGAAGTCCTGCATCGGTTGGAAAGGGGAACGAAGCATGGGTTATAAGCATGTGGATACCTTTCTCTTGCAAACACATTTTAAACTTTAAGGGCTGGGTTGTAAGAGGATTTCCCAGGCCCAAAGAGAACAATATCTGCATGCGGGTGGTATAGGCTGGGTTGTTACAGATGGTATCAGAGCCAGTACTTAGTATCCAGATCGATGTGCCAGCGAGGACACTGGGTCCCAAGAGGGGAGGATTGTGAAGTCCCACATCGGTTGGAAAGGGGAACGAAGCATGGCTTATAAGCGTGTGGATACCTTTCCCTTGCAGACGTGTTTTAAACCCTTGAGGGCTGGGTTGTAAGAGGATTCCTCAGGCCCAAAGAGGACAATATCTGCATGTGGGTGATTTGGGCTGGACTGTTACACAATGGCTCGGGTCACGACTCATCTTGTGACTCAGCTCGGCGCATGGAAGGCACATGGCGTGTTGACCGGCACGTGAAAGCCTATAGAAAATTTTGAACGACACATGGGGGCATGTGCGGTGGTGGGTGGAGATCTGGTTAGGCTTCCTCTTTTCGACTTGACAAGAACTACTTCTTGGTATGCTCAAATTTTTTGTTTGAGCTTGTTGACGATGTACTGTGATATCACTTATTGTGATCTTCTGATCACAAAAAATACAGAAAATCAATACAGAAAAATAAAGAAAGTTAAAACACAAAAATCTTGAGAAGAAATGTATGTATTATTCTCTCTGAAATTATTACACAAAAAAACTTCTCTAAACACTTTTTCTGAAATCTCAAAAAAATTGTATTATTTCTGACCTGTGTGATATGATATGAGTTTGAAAACTATATACCTATTTATAAAGTTTTAAGGTTACCTATTTTACAAATCAACTTGTCCACCAAATAAACTTAGAGAGCAAGTAAAAAAAATCCTAATGGGTCGGATTTTAGAAAAAGGCTGGACCATACAATTGTTTGGTGCCATTATAAAGCAGAGTAGTCATTAAATTGCTGTTTTTCTCATGGAAACGTGAAGACGTGCACTAAGACCTCGACTACATTACATCATATCTAGTGGTGGTTGTAAAAGGATTTCTAGTATAAAAAATTCTATGAATTTAACATTATATAGTGCTCATGTACAAAGATGGATCCCACCCAAATAAGACTTTTCTGTTCAAATATGGTAGACTTATCACATAATTTATTTATCTTACATAAATATTTTTAATACTTTTGAAATACGTGCTCCTTTTTAAATATAAGATGAGACACTACTCTTGTATTTTTGTATTAAAGGGGATCATAAATTCCTGATGTACTCTAATTAATTTCCTACTTAAAAAAGGGAGAAAAAGTAAATAAAAAAAAAAAGCAAAATGGAAGTATTTTGGGATTATAGGAAAGGAGAAAACTTTAATATATATACATACAAACATATATATATATATATGTATATATATGACCAGTAGGCAAAATGAGATTGTCTACATTGCATGACCACTCATACCCTCTTTGAAATTATTAAAAAGACAGTAGAATTTATTAAAAGGTAAAGTACAAACCAGACTCACAATATATATATATATATATATATATTTCCTTTTAACCAAAAACATAATAATAATAATCAACCGAAGTTTGAATGGGTGACATGTAATTAACAAACTATTAACATTTCTCTCCTAGCAAGTCAGGTCCTCGTAAATAAGCTGTGTGTATTACGTCAAATACATTTATATAATTGTACAAAGTTCACTTAAGGCAATAAATCAAGCTAATAAAATCAAATATACAAATATACCAAAATAAATATTCTAAAAATCTTCATCAGTACCTTAAATATAAAAAATAAAAAATTGTGGGATTGCATAAAAGTCAGTTAGCCGTGTAATTCACGGATTTGTTCTACGCTTTGCGTTTCCTAGAAGCCTCAATTAATTGAGTCTATCAGAGGGTTTTACCGTAGTAGTCTGAGATGTACAACTCTCTATCCATGTTCGCTATCCATGTTTGAATCGATTAGGGAAGTTTTTGGTCGTTGTAGTGAAGTAGAAAAATTTCACCATTTGAAAACCCCCACACACTAATTTAATTCTACATGCAAAATCTCAAAGTATTTAATATATATATATATATATACACATTATTCTGTAACCAGAAAAATCAGAGAGCTGTGGGAATCAATAGTCAATGGTGACTCCTTTTATGTTTATCGGAGCTAATCTTTTGCTCTTTTTGCCGTTTACTATTTCGCCGGCAGTACCTGACAGCATTCATCAATTCGATTCAATCACTGATGGCAAAACCTTGGTTTCAAGAGGGGGAATCTTTGAGCTGGGTTTCTTCAGTCCAGGCAATTCCAGTAATAGCTATTTGGGAATTTGGTACAAGAACATCCCTGTCAGAACTGTTGTTTGGGTTGCAAACCGATGCAGTCCAATTGTTGACTCATCTGGTCTCTTCACCATAAACAGCACAGGCAATCTTGTAATATTGGGTCAGAATAGGAGTGTGGTTTGGTCGACAATCTCGGTAAATTTAAAGCGACATCTGAATCCATTGGTACAGATCCTAGACTCTGGAAATCTTGTCATAAGAGAGGAGAAAGATGAAAATCCAGAAGCTTATCTGTGGCAAAGCTTTGATTATCCATCTGATACATTGTTACCAGACATGAAGATGGGATGGAACTTAAGGACAGGTCTTAAAAGGGGTCTATCAGCATGGAGGAGTCCAGATGATCCATGTCTTGGGAATTTCACTTATGGGATTGAACTAGGACCTCTTACATATCCTGAAGGATATATCAGGAAAGGCAATGCAAAGTACTATCGTACGATTCGATGGGATGATTTTAGATTCAGTGATTCACCAGGACTGCCTCTTTATGATTTTTACTTTGTTATTAACGATGATGAAGTGTATTATATGTACAGCCTCGTGAATAACTCTCTCCTAGCAAGAATGGTTCTGAACCAAACATACAGTTTGAGCAACCATTCTGTATGGATTGAAGCAAAATGAACTTGGGCCGTATATTCTACAGTACCTAGTGATAGTTGTGATATTTATGGCTTTTGTGGAGCCAATGGAAAATGCATCAGTGACCAGAGTCCGTTCTGCGAATGTCTACAAGGGTTCAAGCCTAAATCTCAAGAAAAGTGGACTATTATGGATTGGTCTCAAGGATGTGAACGTAGTGTACGACTGCACTGCCAGAAGAAAGACAGGGATGGGTTTGTCAGATTTGTCGGCGTGAAATTGCCAGACACTACTTTTACCTGGGTGAACAAAAGCATGGATCTCAATGAATGCAGGGCCAAATGCTTGGACAATTGTTCTTGTATGGCTTTTGCAAATATTAGAGGCTGTGTCCATTGGTTTGGTGATCTGGTAGACATAAAAGAATTTCCAGACGGCAGAGAGGATCTGTACATTCGAATGCCATCTTCAGAGAGAGGTATGGATCTCATTTTGTAACTATAGTTCATGGTAAATACTAAAATTTGTATTTTGAGTTTATTGTTGTTTTCATTATTCTTTTGGTATCAAGTTCATCTTGTTTAGTTTTAGCTTTAAAGTTAAATACTTTTTACCTAGCTTTTAATATGATCTAGCAGCAATGTCCCAAAATTTGATTTTCTGTGTCAAATAACTAGAGAGTAAGGTGGAGGTGACGACTGCAGTGATAGCTGTAGCTGTAATTTCAGTAGTTTTTGCGATGCTCTATTTGGGGTTTTACATTCGCAGAAGGAGGAGAGCCGTGTTGAAAGGTAATATTTATTGCTGAAATCATAAAAATTGACTAGTAAGTTCATGGTATCCCCATCTTAAAGAGTAATTTTGCTATAGTGGCTATAACGTGGGTGGGCATAGGCACTCTCTCTTCTGATAGAGACTGTCATTTTTACATGAACTATATGTAATCTAATCATGTGGATGTGCAAACCCACTATTTAAGAACTACTTAAAAAGATATATTGGAGTTGAGTATCATTGAGTTCACATACTGTAATTAAAGGGTATATCTACTCTTTCTGCCAAATTCAGAAAATCTTTACGCTATATGCTAATTTAGATTTAGAGTGGCAGAGGAATTTATTAGTAGATGCCAACAGTCATTTAAGTCGGGGTTTATATCTACAAATATAGTAAATTGATTTATTTTCTTATTTATTCATTTATATTTTATCCAGTTGCCTAATGCCAACAAGTACTATAGCACGGTGTTCAATAATCAATGCATTTTGGCAACATATTATAGTTTGCATTCAATTTACCATAGTACTGTACATGTTATGTATACATTGATATTTGTTATATGTAATATGACGTCCACTTTTTTGCGCTCTTACTATTTTATTTCGGCAGAAAAAACGAGGAAAAATGAAATATTACAATCATACATGAGTCAAAGTAAAATTTTACAACAATAAAAAGTCAAACTCGGCCTCTTTGGACAGCTCAGACAGCATCTTGTTTTGCTCATAACTTTCAAATTATAGTTTTGTTTTTAACATGCTACTAGTCTACAAAATTGGATCGATGTGTACTCCGCAATGGTACCTTGATCAATATAAAATTCCATTCGGAGCAAAAAGTCAAAATTTAATCCCACTCTATTAGCAATGATCTAACCAGGTTAAACTGGGTCAGCATGAAAAAATATTTTGGTGTACTTTAGGATGGTGTGTTACAATCCCCCCTTTATAAAAATTTTATCCTCAAAATTCCACACATCACTAGAACAAATAGAGGTACTGTTTGCGCATTTGTGCCTCAGGCTCCTATGTTGCCTCCTCGACTCAACAATTTCGCCATAGGACTTTGACTAGAAGGATTTTCTTACTCCTTGTGATCTAAGATTTATATTGGCTGCTCACATATGATAGGTACTCTCTCAACTCGATGGTGGGAGTCTCGAGCAGGTGCGATGGCTCTACTATGTACTTCCTTAGCATTGAGACATGAAACATGTTGTGTACTCGAGCTAATTCCTCCGGTAATGCTAATCTGTATACTACATGGCCAATT
Source organism: Ziziphus jujuba (assembly GCF_031755915.1). NCBI lineage: Eukaryota > Viridiplantae > Streptophyta > Magnoliopsida > Rosales > Rhamnaceae > Ziziphus > Ziziphus jujuba. The sequence continues at coordinate 35,862,277 of NC_083379.1, read as the reverse complement.
CTCTCAATTATCTCATAAGGACCTATGTAATGAGAACTTAACTTCCCTTATTTGCCAAAGTGCACTATGCCCTTCCACGAAGACAGCCTTAAGAAAACCCAATCTCCAACTTCGATTTCAAGATCCTTCTTAAGCATGTTGGCATAACTTTTCTATCGATCTTGAGTAGCTTTCAACCTTTCTTAGATGATTTTCACATTTTTCATAGTTATCTGTAGTTATTCGAACCTAACCACATTGCTCATCATAAGAAGTCTCTCCTTTCCCACTTCACTCCAACACAGCAGGGTCCAGCATTGCCTCCCATATAGGACCTCATATGAGGGCATTTCGATGCTCGCTTGGTAGCTATTATTATAAACAATCCACCAACGGCAATTGTTCATCCCAGTTCCCTCGGAATTACATGATGCATGATCCTAGTATATCTTCCAAGGTCTGAATCGTATACTCTACTTGCCCATCAGTCTACGAATGGAAGGCAGTATTGTAGTTGAGCCTTGCTCCCAATGCCCCTACTAACCTTCGCTATAATCGTGAAGTAAAATGCGGATCCTGATCATATGTGATGGAGATCGGTACTCCATGTAGACTCACGATATGTTGTACAAAAAAATCGACCAATTTTTCTTGTGAGAACCACTCTCAGATAGGCAGGAAGTGTGTTGACTTGGTGAGTCGATCGATGATCACCAAAATTTATATCACATCTTCTCGCTATGGGAGGAAGTTTGAATACAAAATTCATATTAAGGTATATCCATTACCACATGGAAGTAGGCAAGTGTTGGAGTTGCCTTGAAAGTTTCTACCTTTCTGCTTTCACCTGTTGGCAACTTAAGCACTTTAACATAAAATCCACAACTTCCCTTTTCATGCTAATCCACCAGTATTACTTAATGAGCGTTCGACACATCTTGGTACTTCTAGGGTGCATCACATACATCGAACTATATGCCTCCTCTAGGATCTCCCACTTGAGTTCATGAATATTAGGAACGTGCAGCCTACCTTTGTACATAAAGGCCCCAACCCTCCTTATAGAGAACTCCGGATCAAGACCCTCTTGCGCCTTGCTCTTAATTGTCCTCAATTTAGGATCCTCCATCTAAGTCTGTAATATGCGACCCACTAATACTGGTCGCATATGAAAACTAGCTAAGAGGACTTCGGAAGGATGCATGTGTATCAACACTCCCATTTTTTTCAACTTTACCATGAGAGGAAGTTGGACCGTTCATAAATGGGCAAGGGATCCCATAGCTTTTCTACTTAAAGTGTTAGTTATAACATTTGCCTTGCCCAGGTGATGATAAATCACACAGTCATAGTCCTTTAATAACTTTATCCACCCCCTCTGCCTTAAATTTAGCCCTTTTGAGTGAAAATGTACTTGAGGCTTTTGTGGTCAGTGTAAATCTGGCATGTTGCCTAGTACAAGTAGTGCCTCCACTTCTTTAGAGCATCAACTACTGGTGCAAGCTCTAAGTCATGCATAGGGTAGTTTTGCTCATGTTGCTTCGATTGTCGTGAGGCATACGCTACTACCCTTGGATTCTACATTAATATGCAACCCAAACCTTGATGGGATGCATCACAATAGACCTCGAAGCCTTCATTCCCATCGAGTAAAGTTAAGATGGGTGTGGATGTCAACCTCCGCTTTAATTCCTGGAAGCTCTGCTCACACCTGTTCGTCCATTCGAACGTAATTCCCTTTCGAGTTAGGTTATGGAGTGGCTCTGCTATCTTCGAAAACCCTTTTATGAAATGGCGGTAATATTCAGCTAAGCCTAGGAAACTCCGCACTTTTGTCACTGTAGTAGGGTGCTCCAAATTTGACATTGCTTTCACTTTCTCGAGATCTACATTAATGCCATCTGTTAACGCAATATGACCGAGAAAACGCACTTGATTCAACCAAAGTTCACACTTATCGAACCTAACATAAAGTTGATGCTGCCTCAGAGTCTGTAGCACTCCTCTTAAATGCTTCACATGCTTCTCTTGACTCCTTGAATAGACCAAAATGTCATCTATGAACATGATGACAAAACGATCTAAGTACGAGTGAAACACTCAGTTCATCAAGTCCATGAAAGCCACTGGGTCATTGGTAAACCCAAACGACATCACGTAGTGCTTGTGGCTCGTCCTAAATACATTCTTAGGAATGTCTGACTCTCAAATCCTCAATTGATGGTACCCTAACCTTAAGTCAATCTTAGAAAATACCTTAGCACTTTGGAGTTGATCTAACAGGTCAAATATCCTTGGCAACAGGTAACGATTAAGGATGGTCACCTTGTTAAATTGTCGGTAATCGATGCATAACCTTAGACTACTATCCTTCTTCTTTACAAACAAAACAGGTGTTCCCTAGGGCTTGAGTCAACTGAGAGACAAGATTTCTGAGACTCGACCTACTTCCGGAACTCTCGGTCAAGCTTTTTCTAATTCTAAATCTAACATTTATTGCATCTCTTTAATTTGCTCTATGATCTTGTGTTCTTTTGCTTCTTCTAATTCTAAATCTAAAATTTATTGTGCCTCTTCATTTCGCTCTTTGATCTTGTGTTCTTTGAAAAGGTTTCTATTTTTTCATCTTTTTTTTTTTTAAAAATTTTGAAGACCTTGAAATAATAAGTTGCAAAGGGGCTAGAAAATTTGGAGCTTTTGATTTCGCTTCTATTTGCCCATTTGCTCCATCCTTATATAATGTGCACAAGCTACATATCTAATTCTCAATCAAATAATTTTGGCATGAATGATTTTTAGAAATCTTACTACCAATTGGCAATTTTAAGTTTAACTTGTAGAGGTTCTTGATTTGGATGAATTTAATTTCAATGTCTAAGGAGTTATCTTTGACATATCGTCTTTGTTGGAAATTATATTCTTTAATATTCCTTTGTGAAAATTATACTCTTTAATATTTATTTTAAATTTTCATATTAAAAATATGATATGTTAATCATTCTCTTCTATCTTTTCATTTTCATCATTAAACTCTATGTTAGGGTTTATAGTTTTTCTTAAAATGTATTTTACTGTAAGTGTAATTTTGATTTTCATTTTTTTAAGTGTTAAAGGATATTTTTTACTATTTCTCAATGGATATTTTTGAGATATAAAAATATTGTTAAAATTATAGTGTGACTAATAATCTTGCAATATGAATATAACCACCCTATATGTATTTATGTAGTATAGTGAATGTGCAAATTCATCTTAACTAAAATTTTGCATTCCCTTTAATATTTTCCACTCAGTGTAAAAACTATAAATACATTGTCCCAAATAATTTTAGGTAAACATTTTATTTCATTTTATACCTTTAATATAATCTAACATATATTTTTTGCAATATCCAAATAAATATTACTATGTGGAGACAGAGACAAGTTTCCACAGAAAGAATTTAGAAAAATTATAACTTATTATAATATAAAATTTATTCTTATTTATAACTTATTCAAGTAGGGATCAAAATTTTTTATAACTATTTGAGTAGTGGCGGATCCAAGAATTTTGTTTAAAGGGGACACCATTGAGCCATCAAATATATTTTTAAAAGCTATGAAGGGTAAATTGTTGTAACAAACTAACAATTACGTATAAAATTTACATACAAATTAATTTAAAATTTCACAAAATGATTCGTTTCCCACAATTTTAAGTCAGACTATATAGTAGAGGAAAATTTAACATGTTAGAGGCCAATAATTAGATAATAAGGGAAAATTGAGGTTGAGAAATGATAGAAATCATTTTATTTATTTAATTTCCAAATAAAGTAGAAATAAAAATTTATTAAAAGGATATTTTGAAAATTGAAGAGACACTATTTAATTTAGAGGGGGCACACTATTAATTACTATTAAAACTTCATTTTAAAAAAATAAATACAATATGTAGTATTTAAAAAGAGAGATGTTGACGGGGGTACCACGAGGTCCTACTGTAATATTGATAGTACAATGATTACGGTCGAGTTTTGTCTTTATATATTTATCATATATGAACTCATGATTCAAGAATCTGAACTATTTTTTTGTTTTTTTTGTTTTTTGGGTCTCCACCCACACCCTTCTTCAATCCCTAGTTTTGGTTGTTTTGCTTCTCATTTACCCTAAAATTCAATAATTATTAATATAGGGACACTCTCAAAACCTCTATATAAGGAGTGTCAACCCCATGGCAAATACCATATCCAATTCCCATTGAACGATCACGTAAACACCACAAAATAGTTTGAGCGATCGTATTCATAAAAAATAAAAATAAAAAATAAAAAATGGCTCTTCATCAAGCCAAAGTACTTCTAGTGGCTTGCCTCCTATCCTCAGTCTTAGTCCAAATCTCTAAGGCTGACTGTGGTGGTGGTGGTGGCATAGCCATCTACTGGGGTCAAAACAGTAACGAAGGAAGTCTAGCTGAAGCCTGTAATACCGGGCTTTATGATTACATAAACATAGCCTCTCTTATCCAATTTGGCGGTGGCCGAGACTTGGGACTCAACCTTGCAGGCCACTGTGATCCAGCAAGAAATACTTGTACCAAAATTGGAAGAGAAATAAAGACTTGTCAGAGCCTAGGTGTTAAGGTCCTCCTCTCTATCGGTGGAGGTGCTGCAACCTATTCTCTATCATCTGCTGAGGATGCCAAACATGTCGCACGCCAAATATGGAATTCCTATCTGGGTGGTACGGACTCATCTGCTACACGTCCTTTTGGACATGATGCTATTTTGGACGGCGTAGATTTCCACATCGGCGGTGGATCCAATCTATATTATGACGATCTTGCAATTTACTTGAAGGAGCTATATGATCAGCAATGAACAAAAACTTACTATTTAGCAGCGGCTCCTCAGTGTTTCTATCCTGATTATTATCTTGATGCAGCCATTAAAACTGGGCTTTTTGACTTTGTTTGGATTCAGTTCTATAACAACCCTCCATGCCAGTATAATGCTAATGCTGGTGTGGATCTATTTTTGGATTCATGGAATAATGATTGGACTCCAGCGAATGCAAAGAAGATGTTTCTTGGGTTACCAGCATCCCCGGATGCTGCCCCAAGCGGTGGGTACATCATCCCTGAAATCCTGAACAATGAAGTTCTTCCCATCATAAAAAAGACGCCAAAGTATGGAGGTGTGATGTTGTGGAACAGGTATTTTGATCGTCTGACTAATTACAGTTCCAACATTATCGACCATGTTAAATCGGAAAATAGGCTATTCTCCATTATGTCTAAGTATGCATAATCTGCCATTATGAACTCTATATATACATATGTGTGTGTGTGTGTGTGTGTGTGTGTGTGTGTGTGTGTGTGAATGAGTGACTTGTACCTTGAAGTAATTATAGTACTAAATAAATCGGGTACTACTATCACTCCATGTTTTAAATAAATATTGGTGGGAAATGTTTATTTTCCTATTTCTTTTCTTGGGCAGCAGTACAGCATATTTTATTCCATAGAAGATACATCTGATACGTCCTTTGCACCAATACAAACCAAACAAAACATAATTATTGAGTATATATCTAATTATAAAGTTTTGTTCACCACATCAGCCATAAAGCAAGACAAGCTTATTCTGTTATAGGCTAAGGATCAGGTATTCCTCCTTACGTGCGGCTAATCAACATATATACTACCATCAATTTCAATTTCTTGAAGTAACGTTGGCAAGTTGCTTTTGGTGTTCAATTTTCCAATTCAACTTATTATGTAGGGTTCTATATATATATATATATAATTATTCTTTTGGAATTTTTTTATTTTATAAAGTTAGAATATAATGCAAATCAATATGAAGAGTATTAAATGAGCAATTTTTTTATATTTGGCTTTTATAAATTTAGAATATCCCAATAGAATAAGAGGACCATTTATATGTGTATACATATATATATATATATACATACTATTTATTCACATTGAGAATAATTTACTTCTTTTGTTCAAACTTAATTTCATTTTAAACATGTATTCATAGGTTATAGGCTTGGTGTTGTAGTAAAACTATTAATCCGATTAGGTTTGTATGAAATCCTCCCATCCTTTTAGTTTGAAATAAATTGTAATCTCTATGGGGGAAAATCATTTTAAATAATATTAACTTTTACTAATTATTATATTATCATAAATTGAATATTAAAAATACTACTTCTTTTTCTGAGATTTGAACTCAACATAATTGTATGAGAAAATAATATAACGTTACTGGAAAAAACAAAATGTAGTGTCTTGAATTCATGATTATATAGGCAGTGAACTAACAAATGTGGTACCGAATAAATTCCGACAGTCGCCAGTTAGTTTCCAGCAAAATAGAGCTGTTTTGAAATAATTCAATGTTATAGTCGTCCTCATCAATTTCTTTTGGTTACCAAGTTGCGAAGAATGACTTTTTTTTTTCTTTTTTGTTTTTCAAGATGGTAAGTGGTACATGCAAAAGAAAGGAAATTAACATAAACGATAAATGGTATGTGGAGAGATAAAAAATCCAAATCTTTTGTCCTATTTTATTTTATTTTTTATCCATATGTGATCAATAATATAATATCATCTCATAAAAAAGAGTACTCAAAAAAATAAACTAAACATATAAAAAGTAATAATTTTTTAAATGCGGTAGAGTTTTATTATTGATTGGATAAAAATGAAAATAGAGAGAAAAAAAAAAAAAGGAAAAAGATCTTCATCATTTATTTGGTATAAAAGAAACTACCATCAGTGTGTATTAGACTAATGTTTCATTAATTGATGAGCAAAATGTTAATTTGCTAAAAAATTTCTAGCTTTTTAGTATTCCCTTTTGAATGAGAACGCCTCTCTCTCTCTCTCTCTCTCTCTCTCTCTCTCTCTCTCTCTCTCTCTCTCTCTCTCTCTCTCTCTCTCTCTCTCTCTCTCTCTCTCTCTCTCTCTCTCTCTCTCGCTCTCTCTTTTTGAAAAAAAAAAAAAAACTGCAACACCTTTTAGCCAAATTCTGAACAAGTGTACAAATGTTTGGAACAAAAAAAATAAATAATAACAATAATAATTATTATTATTACAAATGAAATAAGTCATCTTCCAGCAATACAAACAGACTAAAGGTCACGTCCTTCTGACCAAGTCGGAAAATAAAAACGAGGAAGATTCCCTATCCATCAATTTCCACAAAAATTCATATGCTTATAAGAATTTATCACCCAATCATCACTATGTTTTGTGCAATTTTGTTTTCTTATAAAATTTGACTAACTTGTCAGGACCCATCCAAGATTCTTCACCGGAACTCTAGACAAGCCCTGATCCCAGAGAAACCCTATCGAACCTTCCAACGGAAAATCCGACAGAATCTTCCCTAAGAGTTGAACTTACCATAAATTCACTGCGCTGAAAACACACTTCTATATATATACCGCCTTATTCCTCCACCTTACTACAATTTAATTCCATAATAAACAGCACTTCCATAAATTAAACAGGGAACTAATGCAGTATTTAATAAAATATATCCAACACATTATACAGAGCATCATAGGGTACAATTAAGTATGAAAATTATACAACAAATGATGGAAAGAAATATTACAATAGAAATAAATGAAAAGAAAGAGAACTCCTCGAAATACGACAGCAACGAAGGTCAAGCTCGCTCCGGACAAATGTTTACCAATCCTTGTACCTAGAGGAACGGATTTAAAAATATGAGATGCTAATCATATCAGTAAGTGACCCTATCTAGTATACAATTATAATAGTAACGATAGTCATAGTACACTTGAATAATTAAGAATAAATAAGTAAATAATTAATAATTAATTGAAAATAATATTTTCTCTCAAAACCCTCACCATTCACTCCGTTGGAAATGTTCTCCTTTTAAAACAGTTTCACAAAACCCAATCTCTTATGCCCCAAAAATCAAGAAATAATTAATTTAAAAAAAATTTAAATAATCCATATACAGATAAAATATAATAAAATAAATTTAGAATACTTGAATTAACGAAATATAACATAAAAGTGAAATTTGATATATAATTCATAAAATTTGATTTAATAAATCAAAATAAACAGTGTAAAAAATATAATTAAAATAATTACAAACAATCATGTACAGTAAGTGGTAAAAATATTATAATATTCATTTTGAAATATTCAACCAATCTATATAATATTTTTATGGCAAGATCCATTTTAAAAACATTAATTTAAAATAAGTGACATAAAATATGAATAAATACATTTTATAAAGTACTAATTGGAAATAGGTGATAAAACAAGTTAAATACATTTAATTTAAATGCGGCTTTAAAATGTTAGGATATGAAATTTATATCTGAAAAATAATACTTGATGCAACACACTATATACCAGTAATGCCTTACGATATCCAGCGTCCAGAGCACCGTCAGGCGGGAGGTTAAAGAGAGAAACTTGCATACGGTCGCTTCGGCGTCCTGATAGCGCCGCTGCTTAAACTATCAACCCGGCCATGGAGGGGGACAGCTTATGGCCAATATCAAACTTACCTGCCTTTGGTCCAATGGCAACTCACGGGAGACATTATAACTTGCGCGCTCATCCACATACACAATACAGAACACCAGTACTGTATGAGTGCGTCTAAAATAAATAACCATATTATTTTAAAAAAAATAATAATAATTTTTCCAAAACTCACCGTGGGAATCATATCATTTTTCAAATTTACATTCCCACATTTTTTCTTTAATATCTTCAGCATAAAACCATCAATAATAATATACAAATAACTTTTCCCAAATCATAAAATCAATCCAATAATATTTCAAGGGCATAATTATATCATTTGAAAGCACCAAACTTAAACCAATATTTTTCTTGAAATATTTAAAATCGAATCATGCCCAAAAATAATATTAAAATCCAAATACAATTAATTAAATGAAGACACCTTGCTCATGCGTAATAAATTCAATTAAATCACAATAATAATAATCAAGAATTTCTTAATAAACCAAACTTTCATTTAGCATCAATAAGCATATATATATATATATATAGAAATTACCGAATTTGATAATACAATTTAGCACAGTTATAAATAAATTCCACCACATGAGCATACTTTCTAAATATTCAATTTACACAAAATAAATATAATTAATCACCCCAAAATAGTTTTGAAGGTGGGTCACTCACCTTAAGCACGTATATCAATCGAGATCCTCTGCAGGATTAACTTCACTACCCACACGTGCACCTAAAATATCCACAATACACAAAACTAATTATTTTAATATTTTAATCAGGTAACTCCCAAATGGGTACCTTGAGAGCGAACACAAATAACAACCAAAATTTACAAGTGATATACCGAATCGAAGCTTGTGAAATGAGAATTACGAATCTGGTATCACTTTTCAGAGATTGGACCCGAGGTGGCCGGAATCTCATCGGAAATGTGTCAGGTTTTGGATTCTCGGATCTCACAAACCGCCGCAAGTTGGAGGAAACCGACCTCAGATTTGGGCTCAAGGGGTTGAAACTAATGGGAAAAGATGGGCAGTGTAACTGGAAACTCGCCGGAAAGTCGATTTCCAGACGAGCCGTCGTGGTCACCAGAACTCGTCACTGTCGGCGTCGCATCAGGTGGCCACGGGTCGTAATTTTTGGATGAGATGTAGATCGGAGGATGGGCGAACGGATGGGACTAGCAGTGTGGCAAACGGAGGCCGGATCGGGGAGAAATATGGGTTTGAAGCAATCAACGACGCCGCCGGAAAAAGTCTTGATCCGGTTGCGTCGACGGTCGGGTGGCTGCGAGATTTGGTGGGCTGGCCGAAAATGGAAGGAGCAAGGTGGTTGCTGGGCGTGTGTATGTAACACCCCGTACCAAAAATACACATAATTAAATAAGTTTGACTAAGTTTGACCAAGTTTGACCAAGTGAACAATATGTGGGTTCGAGTTGACTTTTTTAACAGTTAATATTTTTGGTTTGATTGAGGTACCATTGTATAGATCTCATCGTTACGAGTTCATAGACTGGTGGCACGCCAAATTCCGAGTTACGGATAAAAAGTTATGGTTCTGAGAAATTTTAAACATAAGTTTTATATCAATGTCCAAACCAGTCCCCAATTTTTGTCTGTTAGTGATTTAGGCTCTATATAAGCCTCGGTAAGTGTGCCAAATAGGAAGAAAAGCCCAAAAATACCCATTTCCTCTCCAAAAACCGAGAAAAACACCCCAGACCCACGGGCTCCAACCGACCATTTTTACCTCCAGCCGGGTTTACACTGTTTGACCCATCTGCGGCCACCACTTGCTACATGCGCTGGCCAGAGAGGAGCGGGGGACGGAGGCGAGCTCGGCCACAAAATTTCACGGCCACTGGTCGCCGGACGTGCCCAAATCGGGCCGGAGAAGCCTGACGGCCGAAAATTTTCTCCCTCCTCTTTTCTTATGTTTTCCGTACTCAGCTCGACCCATACCTCTATCCCACCATTTTTGACCCTCTGAGTACATTTCCGTTGTTAGATTGCCCAAAATCCCCACCATTTGAGAGATCTCTCAAGTTCAAGTTCAGCCGAACCTTTACGTCAATTTTCCGGTCACCGGAGGAGTCGTCGGACCAAGGCACTAGAGTTGAGCCTGAAGGTGATCCTATAGAGGAGCAGGCGTGAGCATATACAGTACTGTGAGTGGTATATTATTTTTAAATGATTTGGATATATAGTATAGTATATATGTGGTTAAATATTTTACGTATATATCATTTGATTGGAATATTGTTTTATGCGTGTATAAATATTTGCTTCACATATATGTGTTATCATTTTATATGACTTTTGATAATATTTTAAGTGATTTTCAATTTTAATGGGTCCATAATGGACTTGTGGTATTTAAATATCTTGGTAATTAAATTGAGATTTTAAATCATTTTGGAAACTATTTGGTTTGAGAAACCAGATTGAAAATCATATAATTTTAAGCACGATAAAATATTTTATAATTTTATGTGCTTAAAATTGGTTTATGGTGAATATATTTCACTGTGGTATTTCTGGTTTTTGTATGAAATGATGTTTTGAGATTTTGAAGGATTTAATTAAGCGGTGGAAGTTTAAATGTTAAATTATGATTTATGATACAATATTGTTTGGAAAAATATATATATACAATCTTACAAGATTGTTTCATGTATACTGTATTGGTTATTTTAAATTGATGTACCATGTAATGACAATACCATGGATCAGTATTCTATTATATTATATTATCGCACGCTGGGTTTACCACGGTGCCGTGAGGTTGGTTTCATCAAACGGTCATCTATTATTACCACGGACTATGAGGTCAGGTTTATCCGACGGTTTATTATTATTACCACGGTGCCATGAGGTTGGTTTCATCCAACGGTTATCTATTATTACCACGGACTGTAAGGTTGGGTTTATCCGACGGTTTATTATTATTGCCACGGTGCTGTGAAGTGGGTATCATCCAACGGTTTATTATTGCCATGGACCGTGAGGTTGGGTATGTCTCGACGGTTATTTATTATTTCCACGACACCGTTCATATATTGAGGGTCGTGAGGTGGGTGTATCCCACGGTTTGTATATTTGTACATCGTATGGTACATTGTATATGTTTGTATATATTGTTGATTTACAAATATTGCGGTGATTTCTACATTTTCATATTTATTTGGTGAAACTGTATTTATTATAGTGTATGCTCAAATGTTTATATCTTGATTTGAGACATTTCATAATATTACAAAGATCGTTCATTCATATTTTTGAGTATCAGTTTTTATGATATTAATTGGGGTACAAGTTTGGGTTTTGGTGAAATGATTTTAAACGGGGAACTTTTCAAAATAGTGGAACGAGAGGTCTTGAGAGAAAGATTTTTCAGAAGTAAATAATTATTTTTCTATTATACTATGCCACTCACTGAGATTCTTTATCTCACGTTTTATTAATTTAAATTCATTCCCCTAGGCCCAGGCGACTAGTAGCAGTCTACCTCGCGCACAGCTTACCGCTTGTTTCCTTCCACTACAGTAGCCGTATTTATCCTTTCTTTATCTATTGTTATCTTTTGGACTTATTTATCACTTATTTGTACTCATAGACCTTGTTGACACTCTTAGAATGCTCTGATTTTAAATATGAAACTCAGTAGAAACCATAGTACTCATGTGTGTTGCTATGGCCTGTAGTACAGTAGGCCGGTTGTGGACTTATTTATATATATATATTTATATATTTGAGGTATTAATGTTAATGCTGGTGTTGATCACCTGCGTTGTAAGGTGAGGTTCCATTGGATATTTTATAGAGATTGTCCAGTGGGATTTCACTAGGCGGGATCACCTGGGAGATCCTGAGAGGGTTCCCGGGGCGGGTCCTATCATGTATAGGTGAAAGGGGCGGAGGATGGCGAACGGAGGGTGGCCGTGCTGGTGGCTTCTCTCTCTCTCTCCGGTCACACGCTCACACACGGGTTTAAGCCAATAAGAGGCCATGTGACGCACATTTTTCACAACAACACCATTTAATTAAAAATAATATAAAATAATACTGTATCTGAAAAACTTTGCGAGTCCATAACTTTTTAACCGGGTGTCCAAATTAGGCATGCCACTAGTCTATAGACTCGTATCGATGAGTAATTTACAACCATATAAGAGTCAAATCAAAATTCTACATAAATAAAAAGTCAAACTTGGCATCCTTGGACGGCTTGGACCGCAACTTGTCTTGTGCATAACTTTCAAACGGTAGCTCCGATTTTGACGTGCTACTAGTCTACGAACTCAGGACGATACGTACTTTGAGATGGTGCCTCGATCAATGAAAAATTCCATCTAGAACAAAAAGTCAAAATTTTGATCCTCTCGGTCAACGGTCAACCTCGGTCAATGTGCAAAAATTTCGACGTACTTTGGGATGGGGTGTTACAAACTCATACCCATGTAATTCTCTAAACTTTTAACATTTTCCATAAGTAGTTGTGGAAACAGAGATATTAAAGAATTCTTGAAGCATATGTACATTTGAGTGTGATGAACAACAAGGAAACAAAATTAATATATGATGATTCTGTGACCTAAAAATTAATATGATAGCAAGCCATTCTGAATCATCAAATAGATGGTCACATTCATAGTACTTTTAATTCAAAAATATTAAATTTATCAAAATATTTACTAAATTTATTAGCCAAATGATATGGCAGATAATGTATCTATATTTAATTAGTTTATTTTTTTAATTTACTTTTTCATTTAAAAGTTCATTCATTCATATTTATATTATATAAATATAGTAACCAATTAGATTTTAACACATTTTATTTAGTAACTAAATTTAGTGAATATTTTGATATCTATAGTGTCATTGTTCTTAATTATTAGCATATTTTGATCAAAATAAATATAGAGCGGAAAAGAAAAGAATAAAGATTGATTACACTTTGGTACCTTTAATTTTTAAGGTTTTACTATTTAAATCTTCAATATTTAAAAGTAACGATTTAGATTTTTAATTTTTTAATTTGTTACATATTGATCTATCTACAATTTGACCAAACAAATTAGTAACAATTTTATTCATGCAGTTGTTTTCTTCCCTTAATCACTCTATTTTTTTTTTCCCTTATAGACTCTACTATATGTTCTTGGATAGAATTGAGATCCATTTGTTTGATCAAACTGTGAATTGTATTAATGGCATACCACAAATTAAAAAATTAAATGTCCAAATCGTCATTTTTGAATATTAAATATTTAAATCATCAAAGCTTATAAATTAAATATACTAAAGCATAATATTCGCCCAAAAAAAAAAGTTTATTGAAGTACAATTATTCCAAAGCATATTATAGAGCTTTCATGTGAATGCATTACTCATTAGGGCTTTAGAAATGGAATTTATTATGAAAGAGTTTATTTCATTTTATTTTTCAATTTATCAAATTATAATAATGCATTTCAGTTTAGGGATTTAGGAAATTTTCTTTCCTATTTAACTGCCCAATTTCTTTCCCATTTTTTTATTTTTCAATAGTTAAGGACCACTGTTCTCTGTTATGTACACATCAAGTCCAACGATTGTTTAAATTTCAAAATAAATAAATAAATTGTACCTAATGCTATCTCTCTCTCTCTCTCTCTCTCTCTCTCTTGTGCGGTTGATTTCTTGTAATTTTAGAATATTGGAGTTGGTCAAGGTTTAAAATATCCGATATTTTCTCAAATTTTTTTCGATATTCTATTTTTTGAAGGGGTCGATATAAAATTTAGGTTCAACATGGAAATGGATAAAACTTCCATAATATCCATGGAAATTTCCGAAATTTCACGAAAATTTCCATGGAAATTTCCGTAAAATATCTACATATACTCCTTAATGATTTGGTTAAAAAATCTATAATTTCCATGTAAATTTCCAAAATTTCCATAAAATTTCCATGGAAATTTCAAAAATATCTATAAAATTTTTTTTAAAAAAAAATTCATAAATATTATTGAAGAAGACAATTCATAATTTTTTTAAAAATTCATAAATTTTATTTTTCATTTTCTTTTAAGAAGAAGACAATATATCATTCAATTATATCAATCAACCAAATATTCTCCATGAATTTCTTATACCATGGGGTATCTTACAATAGTATTATATAGTTTTAAAATTAAAAAATTAATTTTTTTTTTTAGAGAATCTTAGTACATTATTATATAGTTTTGAAAAAATATTTTTATGCTAAAGAATCTTAGTACATTATTATAGAGTTTTGAAATTAAAAAATATTCTTCATAAATGTGTGTTTGACCATTACTTGGGCACTTTTTTGTCTCTATATATTACACTTGCTTGTCCACTTTCTTGTTTTTGCATAATTTTACGTGTCTTTTATATTAGTACATCATTATATAGTTTTGAAATTAAAAAAATATTCTTCATAAATGTGTGTTTGACCATTGCTTGGACACTTTCTTGTCTCTATATATTACACTTGCTTGTTCACTCTCTTGTCTTTGCATAATTTCACGTGTCTTTTATATTAGTACATCATTATGTAGTTTTGAAATTAAAAAATATTCTTCATAAATATGTGTTTGACCATTTCTTGGGCACTTTCTTCTATATACTAGACTTGGTTGTCCACTCTCTTATCTTTGCATAATTTCACGTGTCTTTTATATTTTACCAGAGCCATTACATATTCTTCATGAGTCATAAGTGTGCTTTTGATTATAAAATATTCCATGGAAAAAAAAATTCACATTATTATTTTATTTAAAGAGCAAGTTTGATGCTTTGTTCTTAACATTTTTTCTTATACATATTTTTGATTCTCACAAAATTTCAAGTTCTTTCATACAACTTCTTTGGATATCCTTTTTACAGGTTAGTTTCTTTATCTTAAAAAAAAAGAGGTTTATATTTACTTTTATACTTTAAGATCTAAATTTTTTAATTCACTTGTATTATTGTTATTTGAATTATTAATTGTAAGCTAATTAATTATATATTAACATATGTATCTATCTCTATATATATATATGGTGAAAATGTAACATGTATATATGTATAGATATATATATATATATATGTAGTAATCATAAATGATTAGATTTACAAACCCAAATTTAATATATACCTTAAACTTAATGTATGATGTGTGATTGAAAATATAATTATTTTTTCTTATTGGATAAAAAGCATAACTTAAAAAACCCACTTTGTCATTTAATTTTTTCATATTGTCTTCTACGTAAGCAAAACTTCATAATATAATATGTTAAAACTTATAAACAATAAATAAAAACTTGATTAGAAAATAAATCTTATACATATATATATGTCGGCTAGAATATACATTGTTAAAGTATATTAAATTTGCCTAAATATATTGGTTATTTCTTTTTTTGCTTTGAAAATATTGGTTATTTTTTTATGTAGTGTTTTGTCCCTTTTCCAATTGTAAACATCTATACTCAAGGCATTGGAGATCTGTAAGAAATCATTTTCGTACCAGGTATATTCATTAAAAACAAATTATTTAATTTCAAAGATCTTGATTTTTTTGTTATACTAAATTATTTTTCATAGTTATAAGAAAATATTTTAATCAAATATCTCTATCCAATTCCGATCAAAAATTCAAATATATATATATATATATATATTCATAGACAAATATTAAAATTGTTATTGTTACTATTACTGTTACTCTTATTATTATTATTATAGGATAATGGCTAGTGGAGGAAGCAAACGTGATCCTGCATGGGAACATAGTTTTCCAATTGAAGGTAATAAAAGTGGAACAATATGCAAATATTGTAATCGCGTGATGAAGAGTGGTGGAGTAACACGATTAAAATACCACCTTAGTGGTATTGATCCTTCACACAATGTACAACCTTGTGGTCAAGTGCCTCCTGAAGTTAAAAACTTCTTAATAGATTTGTTAAAAGGAAAACAACAACGTAAGATCAGAAAAGCAAATAGAATGGAAGAGATTCGTGCAGATTTACGAGGACAACTGCATGCTGAAACATATGATGTGGATGATGAGGATGATGATGACATAGCATATCCACCTGGGATGGACCCATATGAGAAAAATGATTATCGAGAGGCAATTCATGCTTCTAAATAATCAGAGTGGGAAAGAAGTCATCTCCATAAAGTTCGATATCAAGCTGAAGGAGGCGAATCTAGCAGTCGTGCTAAACTTGCAGTACAACGAACACAGAGTCTTAAAGATCCACAATCAAGATTTGTTGCACCAAGCTTATACAAGTCCTCTCAAGCAAAGCAAAAAAATATATAAAAAAAAATTTCTAGAGGAAAAATAAAAGAAGGTATGAGAAGAATAATAAGTAAATTTTTTATTTATGAAAATTTACCAGCAAATAAAACATCATCCCATCATTTCAAGAATTTGGTAGCAGGATGCCAACAAGCAGGGCCAGTATAGAACCTCCAACCCCTTATAAGATCAGCACAAAATATTTGGATATGGAGTATGAGGAGATAAAAGACCATGTAAACAAAATGAAAGCGAAGTGGGAAACCTATGGTTGTACAATCATGTGTGATGGATGGATGGGAGTAGAGATGCAGGTCAAGGATTCGGTGCTGCTGGAAAAGACTATACACGTAAAGAGAAATCTATGATGGAGATGTCATAACAAAAAGAAGATTCAATTTCTATGAATTTTGGATCTATGAGGGTTGGAAGTCATTTTCATAATCCTTATTCTATGAAAAATTATGGAATGTCATCAAGTAGCAACTCATGGGTACCATCTCAAACTCAACCATCAGAGAGTAGTAGTCATGCACATAGTCAACCAATAATGCAAGATCCATATGGTTGGCATATTAACAATTATATGCAAAACTGTCATGGAGATACATCTTTTCATAACTACTTATCACATTTCACATCTCAAAATCAAAATGAGGAAGAAACCGATGATTTTCAACCAGCCAGAAGTTCTATGTGGTATTAAGATGACATTTATGAACTACAATGTAATTGTAATAATCGTTTTATATATTTTAGTTAATAAATAATTTTATCATATATGTATTTTTTGATATATTTTTATTAATAATAATTCATCTATGGTTATTAATGTTTAATTGCTCATTATAAATCAATTCACTAAGAAGGAACATAACATCCATTCAATAAGCTAATTCTAAAGTTTTAATAAAAATTTCCATTTTCTAAAACAAATTTCTATCGTTTTTTATAATTTTTTATCGATATTCGATATTTTCCAATATTTCCATGGAAATTTCTGTATTTTGAATTCTCGATATTTCCGTCGACATCGATATTTTGAACCTTGGAGTTGGTACAATAGCAAACAAAAGCAAATTAACTACGTACACTTTTGACAGTGAAATGAAAACCAATTGATGCTTCAGCTAAAAAAACTTTTCATTCCTATTTTTGTCCCGTTGTACTAAATAATTGAACAATGTGTTTCAATACAAAACATGCATCCAATAATTTATTGTAAAAAGACAAAAAAGAGCAAGCCAGTCTATTGTATCCTACGTTTTCTGGGAGAAGAAAAAGTGTGGTCCAATAAAACATTGCCATGTATAACATTGACAGATTTGCATGTGCATAAATCCACATTTAATATTTTTTTACTTTTCTTCTTCCTACTCATGTCTCTCTTTGAAGATCATTCAATACGGTTTTTTTACAGCATTAGAATATAGGCCAACCAATTAAAATTATCATATCATTAATTTAGTCGTTTTAGCTACTATTAAATCCACAGAATCAAATAGCAGCTGCAACTGAGAATTTTTCATAGGGAAATAACGTGGGCAAGGGGGGTTTTGGACCTGTATGCAGGGTAAGTTTATTATGATAAGCTAAGTTTATTATGATAAGCTATATATAATATAGGCTACATATAATGTAGGCCCGGAAGACAGAGAACACAACAAATATAAGAAAGACTTTCTACTTTTCTTCCTGATGAAGTAACATTTTCAGGGTGTGCTAAAAAATATTGCAGTGAAGGGCTTTCATAAAGTTCAGGACAAGGATTAAACGAATTTAAGAATAAATTGGCAGTGATTGCCAAGATTCAGCATTGGAATCTTGTGAGGCTTCTTGGCTGCTGCATTGAGGGAGAAGAGAAAATACTGGTTTATGTATATATGCCCAACAAAATCTTGACTCTTTCATTTTTATTTGGAAGCCTCTCAAACACAAGGGTCAAACCAAAATAAACCATTTTTCATACATTTAATTGGTCAATGTTTTGGGTTTAAACATTTGACTAATGTGATGAAATGCGTATTTTCTAGATGAGAATCAAGGTAAACTATTGAAATGGTCACAAAGGTTCAAGATTATATGTTGCTTGGGGGATTCTTTATCTCCACTAAAATTCTAGACTGAGAATTATACATAGAATCTTAAAGCTAATAATGTTTTTCTTGATAGAGAGATGAATCCTAAGATTTCAGATTTAGGCATAGCTAAAACCTTTGGAGGAGATCAAACAGAAGGAAACACAGAGTAGTAGAAACTTGGTAAGTACTATATTGTATGTACTTGCCATGCATCCTAGCTCGTTAATTTATTTATGAATTTATCCTCTTATATTGCTAAATTAAATAAAGTGCATTTATGCAGTGGGTATATGGCATTAGAATACCCTTTCAATAAAATTTATTGCTTCAAATTAAATAAAGTGCATTTATACAGTGGGTATAAATCTGACGTTTTTAGCTTTGGAATATTGATGTTGGAGGTTATAAGCAGGAGGGGAAAAAAAAAAAGGAAAAAAAGAAAAAAAGAAAAGAGCCGCATAATTTTATTGAGTTTTGTTACGTGCTTTTGTAGTAGGACAACTCATATTTGATGCAAAACACAATGAACTTGTGAACCATTAAATTTATAGAATATTGTGATCACAACTCCTTTACTTATTTAGGTATTAACCATGAAATAAATAAACATGATTAATGTCCTGAAAATACATACATTTATGTATAAATATATATACATATATGCATATGCGCACGGACACTGATGCAAGAAGGAAATCCAGATGAAGTAATTGATCCTGCATGGGAGATTACAAAGAGGAGAAGGCAGAAGTGTTGCATTGCATCCATATTAGCTTGTTATTTGTGCAACAACGTGTAGTGAATAGACCAAGTATGTCGTCTGTGGTAATGATGCTGGATAGTGAGGGTGCATTGATTCAGCCTCAACCACCTGGTTATTTCATGGAAATATATGGTAATTTTGCAGAAGCTGATCATTCTCCCTCAACCAACCTTGTCTTCTCTTCTACAGATGAGATGAACATATCAATAGGAGGCTCGATAAGGAGATCATGGAATGGACCACTTGACTTTTGTACTAGGTAACCCAAGTCCATCATTAAATAATGGGTTTTACAATCTAAGTCCAAGCCCAAGTCCATTTTATTCAAACAGATCAAGCACAGGCCTAAGCTCGAGCCGAAGTCCGTTCAAAATTAAATGACCTGTCTGTATTTTTCTACTCAGCCGAACTTGTTCCACCAGTTGACCAAAATAAGTAAGTAGGGGAATTTGGCCCAATACCCTCGTAGGACCGAGTTTAATGGATTTTACCCCCTCACTTCATATCTTTTTTGTTCTACCCCTTCAATCTTTTATAATCCCAAAATATCCTTATGTGTTTTTCTTTTATGTTTTTTTCTTTTCTTTCTTCATCCGACTTTTCTCCTCCATCTCTTTATCCATAACCAAACCATTAGGAGCCCTCTATTTCCTTTCGCATCGGGAAGAAAAAACGGCCTAAAAACTATAATAATATAACCAAAAAAAAAACCCGAAAATTAAAAAGAAGAAAAATGAAAAAGAAAGAGAGAACATAAAGCTTCTCCGGTACTGCTAACAGAGCGAGCCCAACGACATCTGACATCGCCACCAACAATCTTGAACGTCTCTCGCCGGGCTCAACTCAAGTTTTGTCTTCAAGCTCACTGACTTATGGCGATTCCGAGACTGAGTTCACTGTACCGAGTTTGGATTTTCATAAAGCTATTGCCTTCATTGGATCCACCTTCGTTTGCCGTTACAAAATGTTATAGCTCCTAGTGTTACTTTCTATTCAAGGTCTATGCTCATTGAAAGAGTGATCTCGCCGTTGATTTGGTATATTTCTTACAGATCTGAAGCGTTCAAGGTAATCGACGGCATTGGTGATGGCTGTCAACAAAGGAGCTCTCACTAACGATAAAAAAATTATAAATTTTGTTTTAAAAATTCTCATGTAATTAGCTCTCACCTTATGGTTTTGAGTGCTGTTTGATGCTTTGGTTGGTTGCCGAGAAAATGTAGGAAACGGAAACGGAAACAAAATAAAGTTGAGGAAATAAGTTATGGTTTGGTGGTAGCTGAGATAACCGATAAAAAATGAAGAAGGAATCCGTTAAGGAAAAACTTTCAATTTTACTGGATAAAGTGGAGCAAAGCGTTAATTTTTAAGTCCAAAGTTTATTATTTCTTGTATGTTCATTTAATTTTATATTTTCCAAACTACCGAAAATAGAAAGTGATTAAACTGTGAAATGTAGAGCAACTCCTTGATATTTTGACTGGAATTTGAAGTTGATTGAGCTAGGTTACTGGTAATGAAACTTATTGGTTTTTTAATTTACAAATTGCTTGTTCACACTGGGAACTGTTCATTTATTAGCAGAGAAAATTAAGTTTTATTTTATTTGGGGAAAAGAAAAGATAATAATAAGCGAATCTTTATTGGTAAAATTTAGGACAAAGGCTTGGTTGACCATTGTTGTCTTGGATATCTGAACAGTTTGAGCACAAGGTTGCTATTCTTTTTAAAATTTTTAAGATAGATGTTAGATCACGGGCGGTTTTATATGTATATGGATTTATACTCATGCCAACTTGTAGGAGATGATGATATTATGAGAAACAACACCAATGAAATTGCTTATAATTTAAATTTGGGCTATCATTCCGAACTCATTTTATTCTCACTGTGGTCGTAGCATACTGAACTTCCAGCTACTTGCTTTCTGCAGGGTTCATATATTTGTTCAACCAACAGTTAATCGTGTTGTCAGCAGGTGATCCTTGACTACCATGGCCGATGTTTAATTGCTGTGACAATTTCAAGCCAATCAATTTCTGATTTCATCTGTTTTATAGACATTTTAGATACTTTGTTGCTTTCATGATTTCTGAAATTTCCTTAGAATTTCTGATATGAAGTCAGTGAATGGAAATAGGATATTTAGATGGAAGACTTAATTATTTTGATTATCCAATTCAATCTTCGGGACAACATATCCATTTGCATACTTATTTAGATGGTAATGACCAATGCATCATCGGTAATTGACATTTGTACACCGTCGTAAAAGACTCACAACAATTCCATCTAGCAACTTCAATCATGTGTGTTCCAACCAATAACATGCTAAATGTAGCATTATTAATGATAAATTCTGGCAAAGTAAGTGATCAAACGGCATTAAAAAATGAAAACGTTCAATTTGTTATTGATTCAAAAATTACCGAAGGTTTCGTCAGTAATTACCGAAACCCTATGGCAATCACATTTTACCAATTTTTTGGTCCCCACAAGTCTCCTAAGGTGTGTTGAATGCAAAAAAATGAAAAATATGGATTCTAAAATTATCCTAAGGAGAGAAAATCCCAAAATTGCGTAAAAAGTTCTCAAATTTTCTAAAAAAATACGATGACTGTACCCCCTCGATAATTACCGAGGAAACCGTCGGTAACCAATAAATTCCTCCTGGAAAAATTACCGACAGTTTCGTCGGTAATTACCGAGGGTGTATAGTCCATCACATTTTACCAATATTTTGGGCCCCACAAGTCCCATAACGTGTGTTGAATGCAAAAACATGCAAAATAGGGATTCTAAAATTATAATAAGGAGAGAAAATCCCAAAATTTCATAAAAGTGTCTCAAATTTCGCAAAAAAATAGGATGACTGTATTCCCTCGGTAATTCTCGAGGAAATCGTCGGTAACCAACACATACCCTCTGGAAAAATTACCGACGGTTTCGTCGGTAATTACAGAGAGTGTATAGTCTATCACATTTTACCAATTTTTTGGGCCCCACAAGTCCCATAACGTGTGTTGAATGCAAAAACATGCAAAATAGGGATTCTAAAATTATACTACGGAGAGAAAATCCAAAAATTTCATAAAAGTGTCTCAAATTTTGCAAAAAAATTGGATGATTGTTCACACCTGGTAATTCCCGAGGAAACCGTCGGTAACCAACACATACCCTCTGGAAAAATTACCGACGATTTCGTCGGTAATTACCGAGGATGTACAGTCCATCACATTTTCCAAGTTTTTTGGGCCCCACAAGTCCCATAATGTGTGTTGAATGCAAAAACATGCAAAATAGGGATTCTAAAATTATGCTAAGGAGAGAAAATCCCAAAATTTCATAAACGTGTCTCAAATTTTGCAAAAAAATTGGATGACTGTACCCCCTCAGTAATTCCCGAGGAAACCATCGGTAACCAACCACATACCCTCTGGAAAAAGTACCGACGGTTTCGTCGGTAATTACCGAGGGTGTACAGTCATCCAATATTTTTGCAAAATTTGTGACACGTTTATGAAATTTTGGGATTTTCTCTCCTCAGCATAATTTTAGAATCCCTATTTTGCATGTTTTTGCATTCAACACACGTTATGGGACTTGTGGGGCCCAACAAACTTGGAAAATGTGTTGGACTGTACACCCTCGGTAATTACCGACGAAACCGTCGGTAATTTTTCTAGAGGGTATGTGTTGGTTACCAACGGTTTCCTCGGGAATTACCGAGGGAATACAGTCATCCAATTTTTTGGCAAAATTTGAGACACTTTTATGAAATTTTGGGATTTTCTCTCATTAGTATAATTTTAGAATCCCTATTTTGCATGTTTTTGCATTCAACACACGTTATGGGACTTGTGGGGCCCAACAAACTTGGAAAATGTGATGGACTGTACACCCTCGGTAATTACCGATGAAACCGTCGGTAATTTTTCCAGAGGGTATGTGTTGGTTACTGACGGTTTCCTTGGGAATTACCGAAGGAATACAGTCATCCAATTTTTTGGCAAAATTTGAGACACTTTTATGAAATTTTGGGATTTTCTCTACTTAGTATAATTTTAGAATCCCTATTTGCCATGTTTTTGCATTCAACACACGTTATAGGACTTGTGGGGCCCAAAAAATTGGTAAAATGTGATTACCATAGGATTTCGGTAATTACCGACGAAACCTTCGGTAATTAAATATTTGTGCCAATAGGAGAACGTTTTCGGAACATTTGGGGGCATTGATGAATGTATAATTTGCATGTTATTGTTGGAAACACTCCATTAGCTGAGTATTTGAGAAAAAAAAATGTTAATTCATATTACCAAAAGCGTTTCTGTAATTACCGATGGTGAATTGGGAATTATCGATGCACCATCGGTAATCATTATCGAGGGTTTTTTTTTTCTTTTTTTTTTCAACGGTTGTCATTAGTAAAGATAGGTTCAGCATATTAAGATAACATTAGTATAACATTAGTATAGAGTGTCATAACATTAAACATACGATCTACGTTGAAAGTTTATTAAAGTACAAATCAACAGCATATTTTTTTCTAAAAAACATAATGTCTTGCGGACCAAATGAAGGATTCTCCTCACTACTCATGTATTCAATAAATTTCAGAGCGTAGACGCCACAATCACCCCTGCAGAATAGCATTAATGAAAACCAACCACGTGTATTTTCACACGTAACCACAATAAAACAGCAGCACTACAAGTTGTTTGAAATGACAACACATTCATACCCATTATCTTGGCGGGGTGCATCTTTGATCATGGTCATCGTGAATGGATCTAAAATGGGAGGCACGTCCGGATTCTTCTCGTAATATCCCCCATCCCTCAATAGGTAAGGCAGCATATACGTAAGGCATTCCGCATTCTTCAACTCTCTATTCTGGACATATTTATTTCCCATATTTGGATTGTATAAATCAATATGTCGGGCCTTCAAGTCCACACATGCTGCCAACCAATGCGCGCCTCCATTGTTGACAGGGATGTACACTTGCAAATTAGAACATAACCTCACTATCCACAAAATGGGAAACTTAGTGAGAATTTTTTTCAATATATGTAGGGACTTACATAATCACATATCCGCCACGACACGCTAGGTTTGGGTGACTTCCCACGCACATAGCTACAAAGGGTTGCATCACATGAATATGTGCTATGAGATGCCCTCCATATGGGATAACACCCTTTGATGGATGACTGCCAAATAATGAAATATATACAATATAAAATATCATCAATATAACATTAAGCAACGTAGTAACATCCCATCATCTTACCCAAAATAACATGTCTAATATGGCACAGGTGTTGGTGAACATCTTCTCATTATCAAACCGCCTTTTTCGTATGAAATACAAAATAGTGTCAATATGCTGCAAAACCACATTAAAGGAAATAAGTAACAAGTGCGAGGTGATAAATAAAACATCATTCCTAACGTAGGAACACAATGATTTTACATGAACATAAAGCATATAACTTATATCGGAATTCAACCATCCTTCAGAGGTAAGTAGCTCAGTAAAACATTTCTTTCCCACCATCATATAAGATGTACACACGGTTACTTCCTTCGGTGCCACCCTATACCACTCATCGAACGCCCTCTCCTTTGATGCATCAATAGGTCAATTAAGATTAAATTTGACCTTCTTTTTACACGGGTCGATGTAAGGAGAGATGACGTGATGTGACTGGTGATAAACTCGACCGAATCGGCTTGTATCACCAACGTTATGCGTCCGATCTTCCACCTCAATCTCAGCTGATTGGTCATGATGTGGACTGTCAGCTGAAGCACCAATATCCCACCCGAAATGCAAAGGCCGATATGGCACCAAAGCCCAGGAATCCTCCACATAGGGTCCTCCAGGTATGATAGGCTCAAACGGTGTAGTACAATCATCATCCTCCTTCCTACCATTGGAACCGTCTATGGGTGCATTAAATTCTTCGGCTTGCTCTCCAAAAGACGGTGCCACAGGGGATGATGGTCTAACCGAAGATGACGATGAATGGCTGTGCATATGATGCTCGGCCTGCAAAATACAATGGTTATTTTTGCAGTTCCCAAACTCTAACAACAAATAATTGCTGAATTACAATATATAATTTAATAATGCTGAAGCACTAAAGTAAAGTATACTAAGTTGTCTAAATGATACCTGATGCTTTTGTTGGTCAATAACAGAACTAAGCATCTTCCTTAACGCTGCCATCTCTTTATTTAATTCATCAAATTTTGCCTCCAAGCAAGCAAGCTAATCAATATCAATATCCAAAACATAAGTCAACATATATTAGTACAACATATGAAATACAAATTTGCGTGCAAGTAACAATTGCATACCCTGAAATTATCTTCTGGAGGGCCACTAGAATGCTCCTCAGCTTTGGACGCATCTTTAGCACTAACATCTTTAGTGCCAACATCTTTAGCGCCAACTATTGGAGCTACAAGTGGAGGTGACGTGTAGCGAACTTCATGTATGTCAACTGCTATTGTTCGCCAGTAATCCATAGTCTTCTCCTCATCGGTAGTATCTACCAGTGCACAACATACTACATGAAATGAAGAAAAGAAAAAAAAGTAAATTTGGAAACTGACTATGGTAATGTAACTTGAATGTAGTCGTACCATGTAGTCTAAAAAAAATTTGCCTTACGTTGCTATTTGAGGTGAACCAATTATGGACAGCAAAATGGTTCGGTTGCCTTGGAGTATGCCGTCCAAATTTTATGGGGATTTTGCTGTTTAGGATCATTGATGAATGTATATTTTGCATGTTGTTGCACAAAACACACATTAGGGGATTTGTGGGAGTCAAAAAATTTGTCAACTGTATTTACCTTCATTTTTATAATGAAATAAAATTCCATTTAGCATGTTCTTGGTGTAAATAAAATTCCATTTAGCATGTTCTTGGTGTAAATATAGGAAAACAAGAAAGCAGTGATAGCTGTAGCTGTCATTGGAGTAGTATCTGGGATCCTCTTTCTTGGTTTTTACGTTCGCAGAAGCAGGAGAGCCACCTTGAAAGGTAAATATATGTTGCTGAAAGCAAAATAATTGACAAGCAAGAATATATATACAAGAATTCCTAGTTTTACTCAGTAATTGAATTCACACACTGTAGTAAGATGGAAACAAATCCTTTTAACGAAATTCAGAGAATCTTAATGCTTTATGTCTATGTTGTCTTAGGTTTATTACAGTGCCAATGGACGAATTTATTACTAGATGCCAGGAGGATTTATATCTACAATCATACCCACAAAATGTTTTTGTTTCTTCTTCCATTTGCTTTAACTTTTTCTGTTTTCTCCTTTTAATGTTGCCAAATGCCAACAAGTACTACAGCGTGAGGTTCAGTCACGTGCTCATTATATTATGAAAATTCAAATTGCTCTTGGTTAATACGCATTCATATATGCTTTCATGTACGCATTATATTTCCTATATGTCTTTGCATAAACCATAGTTAACATCTTGAAGACAACATGTATTTGAATTTTGAACAGTAAAGTAAATGTTCATCACAAACATGCAGGGTATATGGTATTTTTGAGATGTGCCTTCTATTGCATGACTCAAAACCAATCTCTTTTATGAGTTTAATTATCAAGGGGACTAAGTCTGATTTTTTGCTCACAATTATGTCATAACAAATTAGCATTTATTTTGAGTTTTATATGAGTAGTGTATTCTATGACATTTCTGAGACGTAATATGGAGTTTGCTTTTCGACCTCATTACTTTTCTACTTCAATAGAGCATACAAGGGAAAATAAAATAGAAAGTCGGCACAATGGCGACCAAAACGAAGACCTGGAGCTCCCATTGTTTGAGCTTTCAACAATAGTAACTGCAACTGATAATTTTTCATTGAGAAATAAGATCGGGGAATGTGGTTTTGGACTTGTATATAGGGTAAGATTATGATCAGATACGAAATGCCTACATATGGAACATGGAAAACATTAGAAACAAAAAATGACCTACAATCTCTTTGATGAACTAATCTCAGGGTTGGAAGCCTCAGAACTAGCTAACAAATCCTTATCTGTTAGCTAGTTCTTCATTCCTATATGAATCTAGATACTTGTATTTCTAATGAATGTGTTACTAAATGCAACGGCTATATGGCACCGAAATTTGCTTTTGAAGGGCAATTCTCAATAAAATCTGATGTCTTTAGCTTTGGGATATTGATGTTGGAGATCATATGCAAAAAGAGAAGTAGAGAATATCATTATCATAACCATGCAGTTACTCTCATTGTCTATGTAAGTGATAGCAAAAAGAGACCTTAACTTGTACAATTTTGCTATCCATTACAGATTATAGTTGAATGGCTCATATTTGCTGCACAACACTGTGAACCTGTAAGAACCATAACCATTTACTGATTGGGATGGGTTATTATTATTTTTTTAAATGATCTTGTTATGTTAGACTTGGGCAAGGACTTATTGATTTTCAATAATTTTTAGGCATGGACATTGATTCAAGAAGACAAGCCAATTGAACTGATTGATGCATGGATGAGCAATTTACTCACAGAATCTGTCGAAAATATTACGTTGCATCCATATTAGTCTCTCAACGTCCTGTGGATAGACCCAGCATGTCGTCTGTGGTTTTAATGTTGAGCAGTGAGGGTGCTTTGTCTGAGCCCAAAACTCCTGGTTATTTCATGGAAGCAGATCTTCATTTAGCATAAACAAATTCTTCCTCAAGTAAACTTGTAACCTCTTCCATAAACAATATGTCCATATTAGAAATGAAGGCACGATAACGATGAGAATTATTAATTGCTTTAGGCATTATTTAAGGTTTCGGATGCCTTTGTAGATTTAATTTGTTGAAATCAGTGGTCTGAAATGGCTAAAGGATACAACTCATGGTTTTTTTAACTTGTTTTACGAAACTAAAAAGGAGAAACATTTCACCATAAGATTTCATACTTTGGAATGGCTAAAACATTTGGAGGAGATCAAACAGAATGTAACACAAATAGAGTATTAAGAACTTATTAGGAACTCAGTGTGCAATATAATATACATACTTCCCATATAATGATGCTAATTAGCTTCTTATTTAATGCATGAATTTTCTTTTTGGTTTTTTTAAAATATCAAGGTCTAAACTAGATACTAAATGTGCATTGACTTGCAGTGGGTATTGTTAGAATCATACAACGGAAGTCAGGAATCACACAATTGAATATAATATGTGATAAATATATTTTCATCATCAATTACAAACCTGTAATAGTGTAGAAAATTTCTTTTTGAATCCACAGGACCTCTAAATTTTTTACATATCTGCGTGTAGGTATACCTGATCACAAAAGAAATAAGAAGGTTGATCACAAAAGAAATAAGAAGGTTAATCTGAAAAACACCCTGAAATCTAATAGTTTCTTCCCCCCCCCCCCCCCCCCCTCTCGGTGTTTTACTTTCTTTTGAGATTCTCAATCTTTAGAAAATAATATGTAAAACCTTATGTGACTGGAGGCTAGTAAGCAGTCTATTTATAGACTACTAACCTTAATCCTTCTATGGTTTTATAATAACTTGGGCCCAATTAATGAGCTCCTTCTTGTATCTTACTAACCAGTTAAATTGACTCCATCATTTAATGAGCTACTATGGGGATCCTACAGCCCATTATTAATTAAGGCTCCCAATCAATGGATTAGCTTACTCCAAGAGCATAATTCCAACAATCTCCCACTTACTCTTAGCAAGCCTAGGACATTTATCTAATCTGGTGCTACTCTACTAAAAGCCTAGATTTGAACTCCAAGATTAATAATGTTTAGATTAAATGTATTTTTCCTTTATAAGATATCAATAATTAATTAATAATAATTTCTATCAATCAATTAATTATTTATTCTCTTGAATTATCAGTTTCTCTAATAGATCTAATGCACTGGACAGTGATTTTCAATATCTGAGTACCGAAACATGTCAAGAGGATATTTCATATAAATTATATTTTATATATTTCATAAATACTTGGTAATCAAAAGACCATAATACCCAAATCATCAAGATATTGGCCGTTCAGAATAGACCTCACTTATTGATAACTCAAAAAACCATAGTCACTTAATTACCTATTTATAATATACTCAGGATTAAGAAAAATAACATATCAAATATTGTCGAGATTTAATTCCTTTCATAGAAATTTGTCCTCAATTAAATCTCTTTTGACCTTCTCAGAATGACCATAATTCATTCCAATATTTTATAATAACCAAGATAAATTATTTCATAAAATATTACAGCCTAAATAAAGTGCCCAACTTTATTTAACAATTATGAGACAATTCATTAATTATGAGAACCTATGATCAAGCCTTCTATAGACTTATCCATATGATCATATACTACATAATTAAACTAAACCTTATACGTAAAATATAATGCGCAAAAACTTTTAAAAAAATAACTTTATATTATTGAATCAGAAAATGAAATTATAACTTGTTTTGTTCCTAGAGCACAAATATATTTAACTCCCACTCACTCCAAAGCAAGTTTGGGAACCCTTTCAGACCTATGATATCTAGATGCTTCTTAAATACTTGTTGAGGTAGAGTTCTAGTAAAAGAGTTTGCCAAATTTTCTTCAGAAGTTATCTTAGTAACAACTATTTCTCCTCTCTATATGAAATCATGGTTCAAGTGGTATTTCCTTTCTATGTTTTTCTATCTCTTGTGATACCTAAGCTTTTTGAACTGTACTAAAGTCCCACTGTTGTCAAAGTAAAGGGTTATGGGCCAATCTGCACCTAATATCACCTAAAGGTCCATAAGGAATTTCTCAAGCTACCCAACTTCCGATGCAACCACATATTCAGCTTCAGTGGTGTAGTCAGCAACATAAATCTGTTTAATGCTTCTACAACTAATGGCTCCTCCATTTAAGGTAAACACATAGCCTGACGTTGATTTACTTAAGTCAATATCCCCTTGGAAATCTAAGTCTATATAACCAAGGGTTCTTAGACTTCCACTCGAATATACAAGCATATAATCACCCGGTCTCCTTAGATACTTGAGTATATGCTTTACTGTAACCCAATGTTCAACTCCAGGATTTGATTGGACGTGACTCACTACTCCCATTGCCTAATAGATATATGGCTAGTACACAACATGGCATACATGAGACTACCTACTGGAAAAGTATAAGGTTTCCTACTCATGAATTCTTTCTCCTCAGGAGTTTTTAGTGATTGCTTCTTGAAAAGATGTATTCCATGTTTGAAGGGTAAAAATCCCCTTTTAGAAGTTTCCAATCCGTACTTAGCCACTATTTTGTTAATATAGAAAGCTTAAGATAAAGCCAAAATCTTATTCTTATGGTCTCATAAAGGTTTGACTACACCTGATAACACCTTCACATCGTTGCCGATTATAAGGATATCATCTACATAAAGAACCAGAAAAACTGCTACTAAACCTTTAATTTTTTTGCACTCACATGGTTAATTGGAACTTTTCTCAAAACTGAATGTTTGTATGGTCTGATCAAACCTAATGTTCTATGACCTGGATGCTTGCTTAAGTCCATAAATTGACTTATACAACTTGCACACCATGTGTTCTTGGCCTTTTGCTATAAACCCTTTTAGTTGCTGCATATAGATTTCTCTTCCAACTCACCATTTAGGGAAGCTATCTTGACATCCATTTGCTAAATCTCATAATCGAGAGCTACTAATATAGCTAAGAGAATTGAGACAGATTTAAGCATGGCTACTGACAAAAGGGTTTCATCATAATTTATAACTTCTTTTTTTATATAACCTTTTGCCACCATTATACCTTTGAAGGTTTCTATCTTCTCATCTGGTCTTTTCTTTCTCTTGTACATCCACTTGCACCCAAAATGTTTTACCCCTTTATGTGCTTCTACAAGAGACCAAACTAAATTAAAATTCATAGATTCCATCTCATGATCCATGACCTTTTTCCACTATTGCATCTAGATTATCAATAATTACCTAATATGTTTCACTTAACAAGGCATACCTTGCTGGTTTATGTATCACTCTCCTACTACGAGTTTGTTGCACTGGCTATTATACATGTATAGAAGGATCCAGGTTCTATGGTTGCAGTGGTGAACCAAAAATCTCTTCATTATCCTCTTTTTGTTCTTGAGTTTGATCCTAAACTAGTTCTTGTGCTTGTTCACCTTCAAGTACTTCCTATACATTTTCTTCTTCTTAAACATGCATACGAAACAAGAGTGAAGACCTAGGAATTTCAGGTGGGTCGCTAACTGAGTCAAGCTTTTCAAGAATCACCTTACTCTTAGGTTTAAAATTCATCATATAATCCTCTTCTAAGAAAGCAGCATGAGTACTCAAAATTATTTTCTTTTCATTTGGATTTATAAAAAATTCCATCTCTCATTCCCTTAGGATAGCTTATAAACATACACGCTTTTGTATAAGATTCCAATTTTTAAGATTTTTATGCTAAAACAGTTTGTGTTTTTCCATAATTTGTGGGTGTCTTTGAAATAGATTTAGACAAAACCAAGTTCAGAAGGTATACAACTGTTTCTAAGGCATATCCCTAGAATGACTCAGGCAAAGATGGATAGCTAATCATCGACCTCACCATATCCAAAAGAGTAATATTTCTTCTTTTAGTAACTCCATTTTGCTGGGGTGTTTCAAGGGATGACAATTAAGAAATTATGTCCTGTTGAGCCAAGAAAGACTTAAACTCACTAGATAGGTATTCACTACCTAGGTCAAACCGAAGATGTTTCATATGGAACCCTAATTGCTTTTTTACCTCAGCTTCATACTCTTGAAAGTTTTCAAAAGCTTCAGACTTATGGCGCATTAGGTAAACATAACCATATCTTGAATAATCATTAGTAAACACAATAACATACTCAAACTCGCCTCTAGTTTTAACACTCATTGGTCCATACAGATCCGTATGCACCAATTCCAACTGTACAGTGGTGCAATTTCCTATTAGAGTTAATATAAGTTCAAATATCAAGGAATTTAAAATTCCACTCTTAACCAAATCATGAATCATGTTAGAGTTATTATGACCCAATTGCAAATGCTAAAGATAGGTTTCATTCAACATTCTTCTTTTCTTAAATAAGGAAAGTCACTTTTAATCTATATTTTCAATGGCATTAATACTATAAGACAAAGAAGTTAAAAAATAAAGACCATTAATCAATTCTCTAGAATAAATAAAAGTACCATTACTCTTAATTGAAACTGATGAATCAAACTGTGCTGTCAAACCATTTTAAATAAACAACTAACAAAAACCAAATTTCTCTTAAAATTTGAAACAAATAAGTAGTCTGACAAACATAAAATTTTATTATTAAAAGATAACTCCACTAATCCTGTTTCCATTGTAGAGACATGTTCTCCGTTTTCCAACTTCAAGCTTTTTTATTCTTTACTAAGCGGGCTGCCTTGTTTGAAACACCGTAAAGAATAACAAACATGGTTAGTGGCTCTTGAATCAATGATTTATTTATCATTTTAACCGCACTTGAAACACTTGCCTTTCCACTTTTTCACTTCAACTAATTTGGCAGCTGGAACTATTCCTTTATGTTGTTTGTTCTTTTTTCTACCTTTAGGTTGCCTCTTAGGTTTAGAAAAACCTTCAGCATGATATGCACTTGCTGGCTTCACGAAAGTCTTTTCAGCAATCTCAAACTGGTGCATATGATCAATAGGAGAAAGTTTCATATTATTCATATTATAGTTCAGTTTGAATTCATTAAAGCTGTAGAGATTCCAAGATCATATAGATTTGCAACTTTTCATCCAACTTAACCCCCATCACCTCCGCACAACTGAAATACCTCATCATCATAAGACAATGATTATGGACACTCCCTCTAGTCATAGGAGAGTACATCAGTGCCCTTATTGCTGTTTGTATAATAGTACTACTGCTTTTAGCGAACATCTTACCTAGAATCTTAATCATTTCTGATGCATCGCCTATATTGGTTATTTGCTTCTGTAGATGAGTGCAAATCTGACAAGAATATAACAGAGAACCATAGTATTTGCCAATTGCCAATCTGCATATCCTCGTCTTAGTTTTCTCAGATGCATTAGCAGTAAATTCTTGGGGCTTTGAACTTGTTAGGACAAACTTCATTCTCTCAAACTCAAGGATAATAAAAAGATCGGTTTTCCATTTCTCATAGCCATTTCCATCCATAGGCTTTTAACTCAAAATCATAGCTAAAGGGTTTAGATTTGATATTTTTTGGAAAAAAAAAAAGCACATATATTATCATGTAATTTACACAACAAACATATAAATATGCAGATCCTTTAACTGCTTATTTCCTATGTTTATTGTAACAATAATTTAGTTTATATTTCAAATACTTATGTTGGGTAAGACATTTATAATAAACTAAACTTTGAACATGATATGTCTAGTGTCCTACTAAATTAGTTCCCAGAAAAGGTAAGGTGGGTCTGAAGCTCCTTAAAAACTTATCTCCTTTGTCAGAGCCTTCTTAGATAATACTAACACCTACCATTCAAAATTAATTTTATCAAAATCTACCATTTTGAAGATGATATATATAGTCTTTTACCAAGTAATCTCTCAAGAAATATAAGGTGGGTCTCAGTCTCCTTAAAAATCCACATCCTTTTACAGAACGTTCTTAGATAACACTAACATATACTATTCAAAACTGATTTTGGAAAAATAAACCATTGTTCTAATATTCTTTGGAGTTTTAATAATATTGACAGATCCTCGTTGGGAGGATTATTAATATTATTAAAATTGAATGTATTAACCATTCAAAATTCTCTTAATATCCAAACATTGTCGATGTAAGGCCATATAACCTAATTAAGATTTTGAAATTAATTTAAGTCCAATCCAATAAAACCTAGTTATGCTTATCCATTGAGGCATTACATAACCATTTTATTATTGGATCCTTAATGGAGCCCATAGGTTTTAAATTAATTTTAATCTTCACCCATTCAATATTTTATGATCATATTAATTTAGAGGTTATTCATAACAATATAATATAAAACATATATTATTATGCACATGTATATATCATATGATGTGATAACATGACACCACCTATTCTATATGGTATACAAGCACATACAAACATGTTATATGCATATAATTTAAACAATTATTATAAAAAAAAAAACTGAATAATAAATGGGCCCTTAATCCATGGTTTTCTAAAAAGAAAAATTACAAGACTAATTAGGGCTACAAAGCCCAAACTTGATTTCTTGGCCTGTTCCTCTTCCTTTCTCCAGATCTTGCAAGTCCATAAGGTACGGCCCAAACTAGAACTAATTTTCTAGGATTTTCTAGGGTTTTAAGCCCGAAACTATAAAACCCTAGCTTGTCTCCTTGTTGAACCAAAGCAATAAAGACATTGTTGGTGGCTGTAGAAAACTCCAATTATTGTGAAAATTTACAGATAGGTAAAGCATCAGTAGTGGAATTAACCCACCAAAAATTAGATAAACCAAACTTCACACGTACTCTCACACGCTTAAGGAAGCCAGGTGAGTGAAATCCACTCACAGCCACTTTTGGATGCGTGTGCGGGCATGTCCCGAGGCTTTTGATGATGTTCTGGTGCTCTTTTGCTTTGTCTCTCCGTGTAATATATGTCAATGGTGACTGTGTGAAGTCCCACATCGGTTGAAAAGGGAAACGAAACACTCCTTATAAGTGGGTGTGGATACCTTTCCCTTAAGAGGCTTTTTAAAACCTTAAGGGCTGGGTTGTAAGAGGATTCCCCAGGCCCAAAAAGGACAATATCTCATGCGGATGGTGTAACACCCCGTCCCGAAGTACGTCGGAAATTTTTCAAATTTGACCGAGGTTGACCAGGTTTGACCATCATTGACCGAGAAGGGGTCAAATGTTGACCTTTTGCTTCCGGTGGAATTTAACATTGACCTAGATCTCATTACGAAGTACACATTGGCATGAGTTCATAGACTAGTAGCACGCCGAAAGTGAAGCTACGGTTTGAAAGCTATGAGCAAAACAAGTTGAGGTCCAAATTGTCCAAGGGTGCTGGGTTGACTTTTTATTTTTAGGGATATGAGCTTTAACTCATATACGAATGTGAATTACTCCTTGATACAAGTCCGTAGACTAGCGGTACACCTGATTTGAACATTTTGTTGAAAAGTTATGAACCTGTAAAGTTTTTTAAATACAGTATTATTTTAATATTATTTTTAAATATGTGAACAGTGTGCCACGTGTGACTTAAAAAAGGATGCCATGTGTCACAATGAGAAGATGCCACATGTCAACCATATTAAATACTATATTCTCTTAATATTATTTATTTATTTTATTATTTTATTATTATTATTATTATTTTTTAAAAAAATAATCTTTTTTCCTCACTTGGGGAAACACCCACCAAAATTTCTTTCTTTTTCTTTTCCTTTTCTTTTATTCTTCTTCCTTCTTCCTTCTTCCTTCCTTCTCCCTCTGGGCTTCACCCCGTTTTTTTTTTTTTTTTTTTTCCGATATATAAAGCCACACGTGCCTGATGGGAAGGAAAAGGAGAAAGATTCCGACCAGCAACCGGAAAATGGTGGCCAACCGTAGCCGGATGCGGCCAAATCAGGCTTCGTTGCCGACGATGGCAAGATTAGCTCCGTCGGTGATTCGGCCACTACCCGGCCAAATGGATACTCCTATCCATCTATTTTGGACCTCCAGAGCTCGATTTTGAGATCTATTCAGCTCGATTTCCTGCCATTTGGAAGACACGACAAGTTGAAGTTCAGCTGGAAGCTTCCATCCACTTTCCGCCACCTCCGATCG
This sequence comes from Ziziphus jujuba, assembly GCF_031755915.1. NCBI lineage: Eukaryota > Viridiplantae > Streptophyta > Magnoliopsida > Rosales > Rhamnaceae > Ziziphus > Ziziphus jujuba. The sequence continues at coordinate 35,825,697 of NC_083379.1, read as the reverse complement.
AGTTGAGTCCAACGGAGATCGGTAACGTATTCCTCGTCCCCTTAGCTTTTTGTTGATACTTTATTTATGAATTTTGGACACCGTTTGTGTTAAACCCCCCGGGTACCTGGTATTATTTATCTGAATAAAATATTAATTTATTTGATCCTGTGTAATATTGTTGTTTTAGGAACACGTGTGAGTCGTATAATTGATCCTATGGAGGATCTTGGTGGGATTGTGTGCTTGAGGTGAGTGACCCACCTTCAAATTAATTTCGGGAATAAAATTTGTGAATATTTTGTATTAATTGAATATTTGAAATTGATATTCTATGTGATAAATATTTAGTAGATTTATTTTGGAAATTTGATGCTCAATTGAGTGAATCAAAATATTTATATATTAAGAAATATTTTGATCTAAAGAATTTTATAAAATTGAAATTGAAATTATTAATTATTAAATTAATTTGTTGGAATATTTCATAATTGAATATTTCAAAAATATGTTTATGTGTTCGATATTATGAGAATTTCTATCTAGAATTGTATTGCCAATTTATAATGTTTTTAATATATGTTTTGGTGCCAAAAGAATATATTTGGGAATTTAAAGAAATTGTGATTTTGATTTATTTTAATTATTGCTATGGTTATTATTCAATTATTGTGCACAATTATATGAATTAATCATATATGGAATTTATATGGTTTTCATATTATTGATTTAAATTGATTTTTTGAGAATTTGAGAAAAATATAGATTTAAATTATTATGTTTCAAAAATATTTATGCATTGAAATATTAATGGCTTGACCTTATGCCATTGAAAAATTTGTATATTCAAGTTGATGAATTTGAACTTGATGGATTTATACTGATGATTTAAAAGAGAATGTGGAAAATTATGGGTTTAATTGGATGGAATAAACCCGATGATATTTATGAAATTTTGAGATTTTGAAAAATATTGATTTATGATTTACGAGTTTTTAGACGTACCATACACGTACTGGTGTTTTGTGTATATGGATGTGATTAGTGTGCACATGGATATGATTAACTCGCAGTGGGTGTGAGTAGCGCGCAGGTGATTTATGGGGTTGTCCTATGGTTTCCATCGGATGAGGGTAGGCCGCCATCCATGGCAGGGACGCCTGTTAGCAGCGGTGCGGTGGGATGCCATGTGACCGTATGCCAGTTTCTCTCTTTAATCTCCTGTCTGGCAGTGCTTGGGACGCTGGGTACCGTTGGCGTCACTTGTATATAGTGGGTGCATCAAGTGATTTTTGGCACATGATTTTCAAAATAAATATTTTGAAATTATATTTAAATTAGAATGTATTTAATGTTGTTTTTATTATTTATTTCAATTGGAGATTTTAATACAAATTTTATGGAATTGTATTATGTTTTTAATTACCTATTTATATTAATGTTTTAACAATGCATTTTATCTTGATTTTACTATTTACATTGATTTGATGATTTTAAAGAGATCTTACTATGTTCTTACCATTTATTTTAAATGGGGGTTTTAATTTGGTTTAATTATTCCTTTATTTAATTGTTCAATTAATTAATTCATTCTAATTATTTCAATTATTTCCTGAATTGTCTTACTGTAAGTTTCATTAATATTTTTGTGTTATTTGTTTATGACATTTATCAATCATTTAGTCATTGTTACAAAATTATTTTTATTTCTATTTCTATTTTATTTTCATTATAAATTTTGGATCCTTGATTTATTATACTTTATTTGATATTTAGTTGACTAATTGTTTCCTTGGTTTTCGGGGCATACAAATAGCGGGTTTTATAAAACGTTTTAAAAAGGGGAACATTTCTAACAGAGTGAATTGTGAGAGTTTTGAGAGAAAATATTATTTCAAATATTTATTATAATTATTTATTTAATTGTTTGGTATTGATTAATTAAGTTTCTTTTATTGTTATATTATTAATATTATAATTGTGTAATAGATTGGGTCACTCACTAAGATGATTAGCATCTCATATTTTTAAATTTCGTTCCCCTAGGCCCAAGTTGGAAGACGTTGATCATTCGAGGTGAGCCCGACGTCTCAGTTCATTGCTGAAAGTCCAAGAAACATTTCCTCCCTTTTTCCTCTCCATCTTGCATTACTTCATCTGTCATTGTATTAATTTCATAATTATTTGTATGATGCTCTGTATATGGATTGGACAAATATTTGTTTAATTGCTTACTGATTCCTTGTTATTATTTTGGATTGCTGTAAATTTGTGGAAACAAATTGTAGTAAGGTGGGAGGAATAAAGGGATGTTTCTAGAAGTGTTTTTCGTGCGGAAAAATTTGTGGTAAGTCCAACCCTTAGGGGAGGTTCTGCCAGATTTTTCATTGGAAAGTCCGGTAGGATTTTCCTGGGATCAGGGCTTGTCTAGGGTTTCGGTGAGGAATTTTGGACGGGTCCTGACAGGTGGTCTGGGCTGTCACAGACGGTATCAGAACCGGACCCGAATCTGTATGCCAGCGAGGCCGTTGGGCCCAAGGGGGGTGGATTGTGAATTCTCACATTGGTTGGAAAGGGAAACGAAACACTCCTTATAAGTGAGTGTGGATACTTTTCCCTTGAGAGGCCTTTTAAAACCTTGAGGACTGGATTGTAAGAGGATTCCCTAGGCTCAAAGAGGACAATATCTCATACGGGTGGTCTGGACTATCACAACTGTGTTCCAAATCGATCTCTGTATAGGCTTGAAAATTGATGAACAGTGATGATTATGCGTTTTCTTTTAGGTATTTTGCATATATTTTCCCCAAAATATGATTTTATTACAAAACAAATAAAAAAATTGCTAGAAAAATAAATAAATCAAGGAGAAAACCTAATCTTATGATTAGCCTCCTTGTTACATCCCCAAGAAAAAAAAAAAAAATACAAGCAAGAGTCTACTATGGATTAAGGCCAAAAACCAATCAATCATTCATTCCTAATACCAAAACTATAAATAACATGAATATTAGAATCCTAAGTGTTATTTATCTAATAAGCATCATATATACATGAAATTAAAATTATGGATTCAATCTATCACACACCGATTCAACCAATGCTCTGAAACTAATTGTAGAAATCATACAGCGGAAGTCAGAAATCACACAGTTGAATATAATATGTGATAGATATATTTTCATCATCCATTACTAACCTATAATAGTACAGAAAATTTCTTCTTGAATCCACAGGACCTTTCAAGCTATTCTCTACATAACAGATCTGCATGTGGGTGCACTTGATCACAAAAGAAATAAGAAGGTTCACAGTTTCTATTTTTTTCTCAAGGTTTTTTATCTTCTCAATCTCTATAAATAATATGTAAAAGCTTATATAATTGGAGGCTAGTAAGCAGTGTATTCATAGACTGCTAATTCTAATCCTCCTAGGATTTCATAACACCTTGGACCCAATTAATGAGCTCCTTCTTATAGTTTAATAACTGGTTAAATGGGCTCCGTTATTTAATGTGCTAGTTTGGAGATTCTACAATCCATTTTTAATCAAGGCTCTTGATTAATGGATTAGCTTGCTCCAACAGCGTAAATCCAATAGGTACACGGTACAAAAATAGGTTTTTGATGGGCAATTTTCAACAAAATTTGGCACCTTTTACTTTTTTGGATATTGATATTGGAGATTATAAGGTGGAAGAAAAGCAGAAAGTTTCATCATCAAAACCACCGTGTTACCCTCATTAGACATTTAAGTATAACAAAAAAATAAATAAATAAATAAAAAATAAGCTACATAATTTTATTTTTGTTACATACTTGTGTTGCAAGTTATAGAAGGATAACTCACATTTGATGCATGTTATCTGTTCTTCCACAGATGGGATAACCATATCAGAAATGGAGGCTCGATAAGGAGCATGGAATGGGAACATTTGGGTCTAGGATCTAAAACCGATGAACAACAAAAATGTTTTTGGGTTTATTTAAAGCTTCATACTTTATAGTGGTAATCCAAGTCCATTTATTTTGCAACTTCATACTTTTGCAACATCATTTTTTCTTCCAAATTGTCATTTTACATACTTTTATGATTTTCGTTTCATTTTAATTTACTAAAGTACCCTTACCTTCTATCTTCTTCTTCCACTTCAAACTTGGATATATATATATATATATATATTTTTTTTTTTTTCAGGTTTCAAATCTCCTTCTCTCCTACCAACATCCGTCGTTGATGCGGTGCCACCGGTTGTTTGTGTGGGGAATAAACTCCATTTCTCAGACCCCTTTCTCTCGTCTCTTTTCAAAATCAGATGCCCATCAAATTTGTCAAAATCAAAAATTACATCTCGAACTGCCACCAAATCTGCCAAAATCCACTGTTTTAATTCTTCATGAATCAACCACCACCACAAATTCCAACACCGCCATGCAGAACTGAAAGCAGCTTAAAAAGCAAAGCCCATTGCTGGAGCTGGAGTCCCGCTCCCTTGGAGATCTCCCATGTGTCCCATAGCAACCACCAATGACGGTTAACCATGGCTGAAGGGTTATAATAATGAAACTCTAAAATACTAAAACATTTACCCTTTCCTTTTAATTAATTTTCTAGAAAAGTTTATCTTTTCTAAAAAAAAAATCAATTTTAAATGATGACTTAGACATTTTTACATGGCATGGGAAACTCGATATTTGCCATTAAACTATAATTATTTTTAACATATGGCATCTGATACCACCCTTTCACATAAAATTCTCTCGCATAAAGGTACCTATATTATTTTTCCCCAAAAAAAATAATAATAATAAGAAATACCACCGGTGAGCTAACATGGTGTAGAAATTATTTTACACATGGTAGTAAACCACTTAAAAGCTTAAAAATAGAGAATTATTGAAAAGGATTATTATGAAAATTTAAAACTTATAAGACTGCATAAAATTTGATCTGCAGTGCAAATTAGCATTTCTCTTGATATTATTAACAGTATGATAATTAAGGATCAGTATATTCTTCAAAAGGAAAAAATAAAAAATAAAAAATAAAAAAGACAAGTATCGGTTTAACTTTATAAATATATAAAAGAAGTCCAACGATTTAAGCATCATTTCAATGAAGAAAAAAATAAAATAAAAAAAAGGATTTAAGCATGTGTGTTCTATTTTATCCCTTACCTTCCTTATCTCCTCATGCATGCATGTAGACGATTTACTTGGATCCACCAGGGGACCACGAATTAACGGTGACTTCCAATTCTGCAGTTGTTTTCATTGCGTTCTTTTTTCATTTACAGCACACTACCACAATTTAATTAATTTATAGATTGTAACAAAAATTAAGGAATTTCCTTACTATGTGCTAGTGAATATATTAAATTACAATTAAATCTCTCTACATTTATAAGTTATAAGATTGCGATCAAATTATTTTTGTTAGTATGATGAGGTTATAACTCATCATCAGAAGCAGTGCAGTTATAAAAATTATTATTTTGACTTAGTTATCCTTATTAGTACTAGTGGTATAAATGTAAAATATGCCTATCATAAATTAATTAATTAATAGAGTATGCCAAATTCAAGGTATAAATATTGACAAAAGATATAAATATAGTTTTAAAAATTCTAATGGTTTTATTCACACTACGAAAAGTATTACACATCACATTCTACTATGATCATGTAAAAAATTACTTTTGCTTACTACAGAAAAGTTTTTTTCACAATTCTAAAACAACTTTATATAATATCATTCTTTATGTATTATTGTTTAAATATATAAAATATAAAATAAATTTTTACAATATTTTTAATATAAAAAATATCCACAATTCATAAAGTTTTAATTATGCCAAAAAATACTTTTTATTTTTTATTTTTCTATAAATCACTTACAAATCAAATACTACTCTATAAAAACTCTTCACAACATTTTTGGACGAAACTGACAGTTATGAAAATTTAATAAAATTTTCTTTCTTGGTTAGAACACTTTTTGGGCAATAAAGAGATATATTTATTGAAGTGTTCAGTCTTAAAATTATAAATATCTCTAAAGATATTCGGTCGTATATTTCTAAACAAATTTAAGATGTTCAGTCACATACTTTTGAACATATTTAAGATGTTCTATCTAAAGACGTTCAATCGAATACTTTTGAATGCATTTAAGATGTTCAGTAATATATTTCTAAATATATTTAAAATATTCATATTTAAAAATGTTCGATTGCATGCTTATAAATATATTAAGTTGCTCAATTACATATTTTTTAACACCATTTAAAATGTTCAATCCTATATTTTTGAACATAAGTATGTTTAATTAGTAAATATTGTTAATAGTAATTTTATATGGGGGTAAAAATATAGAGTTCATTTGGTAATATAACTAGAACTTCTCCTTACTATATTAATACTCTATGTCTACTTTTCTAATAAAATTAAATAATTACGTTCTTAATATCTCAAAAACTCCACATGCTTCCTAATTTTTTCACTTCAAATTTTCTAAGAAACAAAAATGTCTTATCACTCCTAGTGTTTGGATAGAAATAAAAGAGAGGAGGTGTTGGAAAAGCATAAAAATTTTAAAAAAATATATGATACTTTTTGAACTTTAAAGCTCTGCATTTCAAATCTAGCTCTAAAGCACTATGGTTGTCAGGACCCGTCCAGAATTCCTTCCCCGGAACCCTAGACAGCCCTGATCCCAGGGAAACCCTACCGAACCCTCCAACGGAAAATCCGACAGAGCCTCCCCTAAGGGATTTACTTACCACAATTTACCTGCACTGAAAACACACTTCTAAAATTATCCCCTTATTCCTCCCACAGTACTACAAATCGATTCCACAAATTGCAGCACTTAAAAAAAAATAAATACAGTAATCCAGTGCAAAATAAATACAACAAGAGTGAAAGAAATATTACAACTGCAATAAAAGAATAACAGGGTACTGCCGAACTAAAACAGCGAGGAAGATCAAGTCCGCTCCGAGTGAACACCGACAACCTGGTACCTAGAGGAACGGAATTTAAGAGTGTGAGATGCTAATCATCTCAGTGAGCGACCCTACTACTATACCATATAATATCACAGTAATAAGTATAAATAATAATTATTTGGAAATAATATTTTCTCTCAAAACCCTTACAATTCTCTCAGTTGGAAAGGTTCCCCTTTTAAAACAATTTCACAAAACCCTTTATCCATATTCCCCGAAAACCAAGACATCAATTAAATACCAGAAGCGGTAACAATTATATTTTTAATTCCAATTCAGTTTCCAAACATTTTATTTTTAAAACACAGTTCTGAAAATCATTTGATGCACCCACTATATACCAGTGGCGCCAACAGTACCCAGCGTCCCAAGGTACCGCCAGACAGGAGGTTATAGAGAGAAACCGGCATACGGTCGCGTGGCGTCCCACAGCGCCGCTGCTAACCTGGTGTCCCGGCCAAAGGGGGGTGGCCGCCCTCTCCGATGGCATCCACAGGACACCCTCATAATATCAACCGCGCGCTACTCACACCCACCTGCGCGCTAATCACATCACCTGCGCGCTAATCACACCCACCTGCGCGCTAATCACAACCGTGTGCACACTAACCATATCACATATACCATATCACATAATCAGAACACCAGTACGTGCACGGTGCATCTAAAAATTATAAAATCCATAAATTTAAATCATAAAACAAATTTCACATTTTTCATAAGCATAGCGGGCATAATCCATCCGCTTGAACCGGGAAATTCTCCACAATTTCCTTATAATCCATACCATAAATTCCATGATTTTCAAATCCACCAACTTCCAAATCCATCAATTCAAATATCCACATTTTCCCAATAGCATAAATAATTTCTCGAAATATCATAATCAAATCTCATAATATTCCATGGGCATATTTTATAAAAATTGAAATCACCAATATAACCAAATATTTTCTTTGAAATATTTGAAAATCAAATCATGCCCAATTTACCATTAAAACCACACCAATTTCAAAATCCTCAAAACCATAAAATAATTCCACATGGCATAAATTTGTAGAATTCGCATTTTCTTAAATCCAATAAATTCATAAATAATTCTACAATAAATCCAATAAATATTTGGCACATAGATATTAAATTCCAAATATTAAATTCACCTCATCAATTAAATTCCCCAAAATTAATTTGAAGGTGGGTCACTCACCTGGAGCACGCAATTAACCCATGATCCACTACGGGATCAATTCTACGACTCACCGGTGCTCCTAGAACAAAATTCACAGACAGTCAAATAAATTAATATTTTATTCGGGTAAATAATACCCGGTACCCGGGGGGTCAAAACACAACGATAACTAAAATTTACGAATCATATACCGAATCGAAGCTCGAGTGATGCTAATCACAGATCCGGTCTTAATTTCCGATGATCGTACCCGACGGGGTTTGAATTTTATCGGGAAGCTTTTCGGGTTTCGGCTCCGCAATTCTCCCAAACCGTCGCGAATTGGTGGAAACGGAAGTCGGATTTGGGTTCAGGAGGTCGAACACTGCGGACTGGAGCTGGCCGGAATTTTCGGGTACTCGCCGGAACAGTAATTTCCGGCGGGCCGCCACGTCACCGGCAACCGTCGCCGGAACAGTAATTTCCGACGGTGGCCGTTTGCTGTGAAATTTTGCAGATTTGTAGATCGTGAGGAGAGCAATCCAACGGGACCGACGGTGAGCAAAACGGAGGTCGGACGGCGGAGAAATCACCGTTTGAAGATTTTCGACCCCTCGCCGGAAAACGCTCCGATCCCGGCGCGTCGGTGGTCCGATGGCCGTGATTTTTGGTGGGTAGGCCGGACTTGAGGAGAGGATGCTGGGTGTATGGCGCGTGTACTGTTTATCGGCCGGAATAGTGCCGATTCGCGGTGGCCGGCGGTGGAGGGGGAAAAATCGCCGCCAAACTTCGGACGTCCGATCCGGGCGCGTCCGGCGGCCGTTCGCCGTGAAATTTGGAGGTTTTGCCGGAAATGAGGTGGGCAAGCTTTCTGTCCGGCGCGTGTACAGTAACTCGGCCGGAACAGTGGCAAAATCCGGTGGCCGGCGGTGGCTCTCTCTCTCTCTCTTTCTCTCTCCTCTCTCTCTTTCTCTCTCTTCTTTCTCTTTCTCTCTCTTCCCCGAGAGTTTTTTTCAAAATTAAAACCCTGCGTGACACTGTTCATGCCACGTGGACCACTCAGAAGCTGACACGTGGCATTTCACTGTTCACGACCCAAAAACATTAAAATAATACAGTATCCGATAAACTTCAAACGTCCATAACTTTTTAACCGGATGTCCGTTTTGAGCGTGCCGCTAGTCTGTGAACTCGTATCGACGAGCACTTCACAACCATGCATGAGTCAAAGCTCAATTCCCCATAAACAAAAAGTCAACTCCGGCACCCCTTGGACAGTTTGGACCGCAACTTGTTTCATCCATAACTTTCAAACCGTAGCTCCGTTTTCGACGTGCTACCAGTCTACGAACTCGTGGCATCGTGCACTTCGCCACGGTACCCTGGTCAACTCGAAATTCCCACCGAGTCAAAAAGTCAACTTTTGACCCCTTCGGTCAACGGTCAACGGTCAACCTCGGTCAACGTGCACGGATTCCGGTGCGATTCGGGACGGGGTGTTACAGCCTTCCCCCCTTACAAAAATTTCGTCCTCGAAATTTCCGCACGTCACTGGAACAAACAAGGGTTCTGATCACGCACCTGCGCTTCGGGCTCCCATGTCGCTTCCTCGACTAAGTAGTTCCTTGCCAACCAATCCATGCCCAACACTACTTCAAGTCCGGATAGATCCAACAGGATCAGGTCTGCTTCCATCACTTGATCTGTGAAATCGTCGGGCGTAGTCCTGGCTCCCTGCTGCGTCATAGCAAACACCCGGCCTTGACTTGTCTGCTGGGGTCTCTTTCCTCTACCTCGACTCGATCCTGCAGACGGCTGGACTGATCCCGAAGAAACTCCTACTGGCTGACTTCCCTGGGAACTCTGTCCTGGAAATATCCCCGTATGCTGTGTCCGTCGACCTGCTTCTAGCACACTGCCGCTACCATAAGGGCAATCCCTCCTTATGTGGCCTGGCTGCCCACACCGAAAGCATAAACCATCCATCTGACACTGCCCAGAATGATTCCCCCTACAAAGTGGACAAATCCGCGGAGAACCAATGCGTGACTGCTGATACGAGCTTGCATCCACAATGATCGAATGGCGAGCTGGCTGGGGCATGCGATAACTATCTCTCCTCTGGAATCTGCCTCGTGGGCTTAACCCATCACTGTCTGAGCCTGAGCTATGGCTCTTCTTAGCTGCCCCCTGTCGAGGTACTCCGCTATACGATCCTTCGAATGATCTGCGCCTCGAGGGTCTGTGTATCTCCTCCTGTCTCTCTAGCTCGAGCGCTGCATCCCTGGCGGACTGATAGGTGGGATGTACTGATCCAGAAAGGGTGTAACCGATGCTCTCTTTCAATCCGTCTATGAACCTCACCTTCTTCGTGTGATCGTCGGGAATCAGGTGCATGTAGAATTCTGATAGTTCTCGGAATCTCCTCTCGTACTCTGTCACTGTCATGTTCCCCTGTCGTAGTTCTTCGAACTCTCTCCTTCTTGCTTCACGGTAGGCAGGAGGACAAAACTCAGTAGAGAAGGCCATCTTGAACTGATCCCACGTATGCCTTGCACGAACAACTGGGCTAACTTCTTGGGTGAAAAACGTTCTCATACCGGTAGGAAGTGTGCCGACTTGGTGAGACGATCAATGATTACCCAAATGCCGTCGTACCTTCTAGGTGTGGAAGGAAGCTTGAATACGAAGTCCATGTTGAGTTCTTCCCACTTCCGCACGGGAATCGATAAAGATTGGAGTAGTTCCAAAGGCTTCTGTCTTTCTGCTTTCACTTGTTGACAAATCAAACACTTTGATACAAAGTCTGCCACTTCTCTCTTCATACCAATCCACCAATAATACTTAACAAGCGTCCGATACATCTTGGTACTCCCAGGATGCATCGCATACATCGAGCTATGCGCCTCCTCTAAAATCTCCTTCTTGAGTCCTGGGATATCCGGAACACAAAGTCGTCCTTTATACACGAGGGCTCCATCCCTCCTTATGGAAAATTCCGGATCAAGACCTTCTTGTACCTTGCCCTTAATTGTCCTCAACTTAGGATCTTCCATTTGGGTCTCTACTATACGATCCACCAACACCGGTCGTACCTGGAAGCTAGCCATGAGAACTCCTGAAGGATGCATCCTTAAACCAACAACCAACTCTCGTAACTCATTCAAAAGGTAAGATTAGAACTTAAGTCTAATTTCCTCAAATACTGGTATCACCAAGTTAAGGTTGAGATTAATTCACTTGTCTTCGATTACCCTCCTAGTACTTACAATTATAAAACCCTTGCTCCTCATTGATTAACCAATAGTCTTAACCTCGACACACATCAATCTTTCTTTTAACTAAATTCATCAAGGTCATAAATAAAATTTCTCAACATCCAAATACCATTCTTGAAAACCCTAAGTTTTCCCCATTTCAAATAAATTCCATGAATCCACACCTCAAGCAATAAGAAATTTAAATCTTAATTCTAGCATCACCACCAATACTATGAACAAATCACTAGATCCTTAACCCAATAAAGTCTTCCACACTTCTTAAATTCTAACTCCGTCCCAAAAATCATACTCCTTATCATTGTAAATTATCACCAACAATATCAACCACCTTGAATCGATAAAGCACCACCAATACGAACCTTAAATCTCCAAGGAAATAAGATATCAAGATCTTAGCTTCTAGAATGAAAATAACCATGCTTAAACATCCAACCATGCCTAAGGAATCATCCTCATCTCATTAACCTCATCAACCACCAAGTAGAACTTTAGTCGCTATCCGGAGCTTGCTTGATTCTCTAAACGCTGTCGTACCTTCTCTTTGTGAACGATAGTTTAAGCACGAAATCCATATTTACATCTCCCTACTTTACTTGTCGGTGACTTAAGTACCTTTATTCGGATCTTGCAACTTCCTTTATCGTGCCAAACCACCATGTCATCCAGTGAGCATTCCATACGTCTTTATACCCTTGGGGTGTATCGCATACATTGAATCACGTGCTTCCTTTAGGATCTCCTTTTTGAACTCAACGATACCCTGCTTTGGATTCTTAATTGGCGATACTTAACCTTAAGTCGCCTTTGGAAAAACCATAACATAAAACAAATAATAAAATATATTTTTTCAAATATACCTAACTTGCATAGGCAATTGTTAAAACTCCACATTGAAATTCATATCTTAAAATCCATAGCATAAAATAAAATATGCACGCTTGTAATGGAGGTACGTACGACACCTTCTACATGTTACGTAATCCATGATTCCAACTGTCGCCGACACTCTGCTACCAATACAAACCAGGGTGGTTGCCTATATTGGCCGTCCAATTCCCCGGGCTCGTAGGCAACATGATCATGGGGCTAGCTCTACATGGACCACATTGGTTCGCCGCCTCCATATGGTGCAGTATAATATTAAACAATATAACATACAAATACATGTATGAACACAAACCAAAAATACTTTAATAAAACACCTTTAATTTCAAATACCACTTTGAAAAGTATTTAATTTTGATAATCGATCGGAAAAAATCGATCGATCGACACACATCCTTAGGCAATCATCTTTCTCCTCCATGAACGAAACGGATACCATTCACGATGATAAGCTTGACCTTCAAAAAGAAAAGGCATCCTCGACCATCGACTAGGCCATAGGAATTTCCCGTTAGGCTAGATGATCCTAATTGGCACCCTCGAAGATTAGAGTTATTCAAACTCGGGCAACGAATTTACTTCGAGACAAACAGAAAGAACGCTTCCACGCGGGTAAAACGAGAGACTAGACATGGATGGGACACACAACAATGTACAGTCCCTTAGGATTACAAGAACCTATGCTCTGATACCAACTGTCAGGACCCGTCCAGAATTCCTTCCCCGGAACCCTAGACAGCCCTGATCCCAGGGAAACCCTACCGAACCCTCCAACGGAAAATCTGACAGAGCCTCCCCTAAGGGATTTACTTACCACAATTTACCTGCACTGAAAACACACTTCTAAAATTATCCCCTTATTCCTCCCACAGTACTACAAATCGATTCCACAAATTGCAGCACTTAAAAAAAAATAAATACAGTAATCCAGTGCAAAATAAATACAACAAGAGTGAAAGAAATATTACAACTGCAATAAAAGAATAACAGGGTACTGCCGAACTAAAACAGCGAGGAAGATCAAGTCCGCTCCGAGTGAACACCGACAACCTGGTACCTAGAGGAACGGAATTTAAGAGTGTGAGATGCTAATCATCTCAGTGAGCGACCCTACTACTATACCATATAATATCACAGTAATAAGTATAAATAATAATTATTTGGAAATAATATTTTCTCTCAAAACCCTTACAATTCTCTCAGTTGGAAAGGTTCCCCTTTTAAAACAATTTCACAAAACCCTTTATCCATATTCCCCGAAAACCAAGACATCAATTAAATACCAGAAGCGGTAACAATTATATTTTTAATTCCAATTCAGTTTCCAAACATTTTATTTTTAAAACACAGTTCTGAAAATCATTTGATGCACCCACTATATACCAGTGGCGCCAACAGTACCCAGCGTCCCAAGGTACCGCCAGACAGGAGGTTATAGAGAGAAACCGGCATACGGTCGCGTGGCGTCCCACAGCGCCGCTGCTAACCTGGTGTCCCGGCCAAAGGGGGGTGGCCGCCCTCTCCGATGGCATCCACAGGACACCCTCATAATATCAACCGCGCGCTACTCACACCCACCTGCGCGCTAATCACATCACCTGCGCGCTAATCACACCCACCTGCGCGCTAATCACAACCGTGTGCACACTAACCATATCACATATACCATATCACATAATCAGAACACCAGTACGTGCACGGTGCATCTAAAAATTATAAAATCCATAAATTTAAATCATAAAACAAATTTCACATTTTTCATAAGCATAGCGGGCATAATCCATCCGCTTGAACCGGGAAATTCTCCACAATTTCCTTATAATCCATACCATAAATTCCATGATTTTCAAATCCACCAACTTCCAAATCCATCAATTCAAATATCCACATTTTCCCAATAGCATAAATAATTTCTCGAAATATCATAATCAAATCTCATAATATTCCATGGGCATATTTTATAAAAATTGAAATCACCAATATAACCAAATATTTTCTTTGAAATATTTGAAAATCAAATCATGCCCAATTTACCATTAAAACCACACCAATTTCAAAATCCTCAAAACCATAAAATAATTCCACATGGCATAAATTTGTAGAATTCGCATTTTCTTAAATCCAATAAATTCATAAATAATTCTACAATAAATCCAATAAATATTTGGCACATAGATATTAAATTCCAAATATTAAATTCACCTCATCAATTAAATTCCCCAAAATTAATTTGAAGGTGGGTCACTCACCTGGAGCACGCAATTAACCCATGATCCACTACGGGATCAATTCTACGACTCACCGGTGCTCCTAGAACAAAATTCACAGACAGTCAAATAAATTAATATTTTATTCGGGTAAATAATACCCGGTACCCGGGGGGTCAAAACACAACGATAACTAAAATTTACGAATCATATACCGAATCGAAGCTCGAGTGATGCTAATCACAGATCCGGTCTTAATTTCCGATGATCGTACCCGACGGGGTTTGAATTTTATCGGGAAGCTTTTCGGGTTTCGGCTCCGCAATTCTCCCAAACCGTCGCGAATTGGTGGAAACGGAAGTCGGATTTGGGTTCAGGAGGTCGAACACTGCGGACTGGAGCTGGCCGGAATTTTCGGGTACTCGCCGGAACAGTAATTTCCGGCGGGCCGCCACGTCACCGGCAACCGTCGCCGGAACAGTAATTTCCGACGGTGGCCGTTTGCTGTGAAATTTTGCAGTAGATCGTGAGGAGAGCAATCCAACGGGACCGACGGTGAGCAAAACGGAGGTCGGACGGCGGAGAAATCACCGTTTGAAGATTTTCGACCCCTCGCCGGAAAACGCTCCGATCCCGGCGCGTCGGTGGTCCGATGGCCGTGATTTTTGGTGGGTAGGCCGGACTTGAGGAGAGGATGCTGGGTGTATGGCGCGTGTACTGTTTATCGGCCGGAATAGTGCCGATTCGCGGTGGCCGGCGGTGGAGGGGGAAAAATCGCCGCCAAACTTCGGACGTCCGATCCGGGCGCGTCCGGCGGCCGTTCGCCGTGAAATTTGGAGGTTTTGCCGGAAATGAGGTGGGCAAGCTTTCTGTCCGGCGCGTGTACAGTAACTCGGCCGGAACAGTGGCAAAATCCGGTGGCCGGCGGTGGCTCTCTCTCTCTCTCTTTCTCTCTCTTTCTCTCTCCTCTCTCTCTTTCTCTCTCTTCTTTCTCTTTCTCTCTCTTCCCCGAGAGTTTTTTTCAAAATTAAAACCCTGCGTGACACTGTTCATGCCACGTGGACCACTCAGAAGCTGACACGTGGCATTTCACTGTTCACGACCCAAAAACATTAAAATAATACAGTATCCGATAAACTTCAAACGTCCATAACTTTTTAACCGGATGTCCGTTTTGAGCGTGCCGCTAGTCTGTGAACTCGTATCGACGAGCACTTCACAACCATGCATGAGTCAAAGCTCAATTCCCCATAAACAAAAAGTCAACTCCGGCACCCCTTGGACAGTTTGGACCGCAACTTGTTTCATCCATAACTTTCAAACCGTAGCTCCGTTTTCGACATGCTACCAGTCTACGAACTCGTGGCATCGTGCACTTCGCCACGGTACCCTGGTCAACTCGAAATTCCCACCGAGTCAAAAAGTCAACTTTTGACCCCTTCGGTCAACGGTCAACGGTCAACCTCGGTCAACGTGCACGGATTCCGGTGCGATTCGGGACAGGGTGTTACAATGGTAGAGGAAAAATAGCATACAATTGGGTTCCACTCATAGTTAGTGTTTCTTCTTCTACATTTGACATCTTATTGTCGATCTTCAATTTTCTTTTGATCCTGTGTTATTCTAAATTAGTAAAAAGGTTCTCCTTTTTTGTTTGAATTTGAACACCATGAACTAAATTGGGGTTTGCCAACAAGCAAGCCCCAAATTATTCACTATATGTATGGATAGTGGAAATGGATTAAGATAGGTTACAATCATCCCTTTCCTCTATTTCAATTTAGCACCAGTCCAACTTATAAATATTGGATGAACATAGCCCACTAATGGTGTTGGACATGGAGAAAGCATATTGATTAGCTAGTGCTCAGGAATTGGCCAATCGCAATAGCCAAGTGCATCTTTAATTATATCTTTCCTTTTGTTCTCCTAGGAAATAAATTAAAATAAAGTACAATAAATAACCAATATTTTTAAGAAGAAACAGAACCCAAAAAAAAAAAAAAAAAAAAACACTGTGGCCACTTCCTAATATGGAACATTTAGAAGATTTATACCTTTGTACTTGGAGTCAACTTGTAGGTATTGGTATGGCCACCCAAACATTAGCTTGTGTGCATAGTGTTAGTGCTACCAAACATGAACAATTAAACATATATTAATTGTAGCACTATAAATCTAGGATCTATACATAATTATGGAATTGTATTTAATTAAATTACTAATTTTTTAAATGCAACCATTGAATCATGAATAAAATAAATTCTTTGATCTGCAAAACAGAAAACAAAATGACAAAAGCAGTGCTTAATGGACACACTGCTTTCTAACCTTTCTACCTTAGGTTTTCACTTAATAGGTATCGTAGACACCGCATTACCTTAATCTCAATTATATGTACCGCATATTTCACTGGTAACTTATTCTCCAAATTTTATCTATATATATATATACACAAAATAATTAATTAATAAAATAATAATAATAATAATGAATGTAATAATATAATAAATAAAAAAGGGAATAAGCTAATTGGCTTTTACAGAAAATACATGTAACAACCCGACCCGAGAAAATATCTCAAGTTTGAAGTTTTGACCAAGTTTGACCAAAGCTGATCGGGATTGATCAAATGGATCTTACAGTTGACTTTTTACTGTTGGAGGAATTTCATGTTGATCGAGATACCATGGTGTAGTACTTGTTGACACGAGTTCATAGATTGGTAGTATGCCAAATTTGGAGATAAGAATTGAAAGTTATAGTCAAAACAAGATGCGACCCGGATTGTTCAACGAGTTCAGAGTTAACTTTTTAGTTACATAGATTTTGATGTTGAACCATGCGTTATATGAAAGTGCTCGACAATACGAGTCCGTAGATAGATGGCATGCCTAATTTGGACCCACAGTTGAAAAGTTATAGGTCTGTAAAATTATATTTATTTTTTCTGGGACGGATTTTACCGGGTAATGGAATATTCAAAGGAGTCTTTTATTTTTGCCACATGTCACAAGTTGAGACGCACCACATGTCATGTTTATAAAGTGACACATGTCATCCCTAATATAATATAATATTATTATATTATTGTTTTATATTATTTATTTTTCCTTTTCCTTTTTTTTTCCTTTTCTTTTCTTTTTCTTCTTCTTTTTTTCTCTTCCCCCACATGAGGAAAACACCCCTCTTACCCCCGGATTTATTTTTCTTCTCCCCCTCTCTCTTTCTTTCTCTCTGTCTCTCTCTCTCTTTCTCTCTCTTTCTCTCTCCTTCTCTCTCTCTCCCTCTCCCTCTCGAGTTTCTACCCGCAGACTCCTTTCCAGCCACCGGATGGCCAAAATTGGACAGCATAGTGGCCCATGGCTGGGTGACGTCAGCTATTGAATCACCAGCCAGTTGACTCTCAGATGTGTCGAGATCGGCACCCAACGCCGGTGACCGGCTTCCTCCTTGTTGGCTAGTTTTCTGATAGCTACCAGTCATGTGACCAGTCCCTCCCACCTCTTTTGGGTCCTTTGATCTCAAAAATGGCCTCCATTGGTCTAATTTCTAAACGCTTTGTGAGATATATGGAGGGAGAGTTTGGCCGAAACTTTCCAGCCACCGCTAGCCGAATTGAAGCCAATGGAGGTTAGTATCATGTTCCTTATCTTCTTATCTTTCTATTGGTACCTTGTTTACAAATTATGGTAGAGTATTTGATACAAACCTAGGTCGACTCGCATCTAAATCCGTATTATATTAGCCCGGATCTCAATTAAGTTCAAGTTCTTATGGAACACCTTAACCCCTAACCAACCTATACTGAGAAACCTTGGTATAATGAAAATGCCACAATAGGTCATGGATGTCCTATTGATAAGTTAAAACTAAAACACTTACTCTCTAATGGTATTTTAGGTGTTCAAAGAGAACTAAGAGAATTCTATCTCACAAATAAATTTTTGAATAATATTCAAGGTTGATTTCTCATTGAAAATATGCCTTTAAATAGGCTTTGAATGAACAAAATAAAACCCTAAAAATCTAAGACAAAACCGGCCAAGCATGGAAGATTCTTAATGTGGCCGAAATTCCATTCCTTTCCTAATTCTAATTTTAATTCATTAATTCCTTTCTTTTGAATTAGGAATTAATCAATTTACAATGAAAATAATAAAATAATAAATTTCCTAAGTTGATTTGTTCAGAAAATAAATAAATAAACAGAAACCAAATAAAAGATTAATTTCCTAAAACAAAAAGTCAAAGTCAAATTAGGAAACTAGTTAACTAGTTTGACCATTAAAATAACTTTAACCAAACTCCAGCTTGCAAAGGCTCTAAATCAGCTCTCATGTGCCATGTAGGATGCCAAATAAGATTAATTATGGTTCCCACATGTTTCCCTTGCATGGAATAAAGAGACAATGTCAACTCAGCAAAATACAGCAAAGCCAGCAACAAATCCAGCAAAACAAGCCAACTTTTCCCCCCATGAGCACAAGCCCTTTTTACTTGCTTTTGAATATGATTTCACTTGATTCCATGACCTCTTAATAATATTCATTGAATCCATGAAGTGTTGGATCCATTTCATGTTGCTTAGAGTCCATATTTGCACGAAAACAACTACACGAATCCGTATTAGCCTCCACCACTTGGATGCTTAAAACAGGCTTTGTATCTTTGGGTATGGACAAGCCCATTTGAGAATTGATAACTTTCTATATAAAGGCAGCCAGGTTTTTCTTAAATCTCTTAACCTGATCCCTAGTGATCGGCCCAGTCTTCATCCATATTGGGTTAGCACCCAAGCGGGTACTTGGTTGTGTGGGCATAAGCGGATTCTCATCATTCCCCTCCTCTTGAAAAGGATTTGCCCTCAAATCAAAATCATCACCTGCAGTAAAAGGAGATAAGTCAGCAACATTAAATGTAGCACTAACATTATACTCACCCGTTATGTCAAGTTTGTAAGTATTGTCATTAATCCACACCAAGACTTCAAAAGATCCATCCCCACGCGGCATAAGCTTGGATTTTCTTTGTTCAGAAAATCTCTCTTTCCTTAAATGCAACCACAACCAATCTCTTGGGTTAAACACTATTACAACAAATTCTAGAAATACAAGGTTATCTTTACAGAAATAACATTTTTTAAAGTTAGTAAGTAATCTATCCTAAATTTTCAAATTTCCACTAAGTAAAGCTCTCAATAATGTAGATAAAATTCTATGCAACAAAAGCATCTTTAAATAAGCATTTTTATAAATCATGACCAACAATGGTCTCTTACTCAAGATGGCCTTATTAACATCCCCAAAACTAAGATAGAAATTTTTATTTTTCCTTTCTTTCCTTTCTTTTCCTTTCTCTCTCTCGGATATGGCTTTCTTTCCTTCACTCTCGGGTTTCTCACTATGTCTCTCGAGTTTCTCAATTATTTTTTTCACTTTCGGGTTTGCCTTGGTTTTTCCACTCAATTTGGGTTCTATAAATCTTACCCGGTTGGTCTTGCATGGCATAGTTCTTTTGAATAGTTGTTGAAGTCGTGGGTGCCATACTAGTAATTTCTTTGAGCTTTTCTCCCTCTTTTGTTGTATTTGAAGTTGGTCTCTAAATACCTCATTGGGAGTCAATGGTTCCAGCTTGACCTTTTCACCTTTAAATCTAAAAGCAATAGCATTCTCTTAACCATAATGTATAGTATCTTTATCAAATTACCAATGGTCTACTTAATAGAATATGACTCGCATGCATGGGAACAACATCCACATATTTATCAATGTTGAATTTTACTTTGGCTTGTTTATTAACTTTCATCTTACCACTATCATTAAGCCATTGTAATCTATATTGGTTCTGGATGTTAAATTATTGTTAAACCTAGTTTATCAACCACAATATTACTAATTACATTAGCACAACTTCCACTATCAATTATCATGCTACAAATCTTACCTTAGATTTCACAACGAGTGTGGAAGATGTTCTCTCATTGAAGTTGCTTCTCATCTTTGTATACGTCCAAGACTCTCCTACTTACCAAGCTCAATTCGGCCCTAGATTCCTTGAGAGTTTCAGATTCCTCAAGTTCTTCACCTCCAACTTCTTAACCATCAATTTCGGTTTTAGCATCACTTTCTTCACTTTTGGACTCCAACTCATCATTACCTTTCAGCACCATGATTCTTATATTTGGGCATTGATTGGCAATGTGTCCTCATCCTTGACACTTAAAACATACAATTTCACAACTTCTAGAAGGTTTAGGATCAGATTTACCTTCATTTTTGTGTGCTTGGACAGATGCAATTTTGGACTCCCTTTCTGGCAGAGTGGTACTTTTTTCTCCAAGTTTCGGCTTTTGTCTTCCTTCAAAGGTGGGATTGTTTCTCCAAGCACTTGGATTTGACCTCCCGCTGGTTGAAACTCCTCCAAATCATGAACTTGTGCCCCTCCTTTTGAATTGATTCTCAAGTTTGATAGCCACATGCAACATCTCTTCCAATTCAACTTATTGTTGCAATTCCAATTGATTAGCTATCACCTAAAAACCGCACCATGGTTGCTTCCCTTTCTTCATTCATGCTCAATCTTATCATGAGCATGTCCATCACCTTGTAATAATCCTCCACAGACCTACTACCTTGTGATAATGAGTGGAGTCGTTGATGTAGCAACCTATGGTAATGAGTAAGTACAAATCGCTTCCTCATGGCTCCTTTCAGTAGTAATCAATTCATCACCTACTCTCCTTCAGGTATTTTGCTCATTAGTCTACCATTGAAGTGCATAATGTTCAAATTCCATTGTTACCACTTTTACCTTTTTAGTCTCCGAATAGTTGTGACAATCGAAGATCATCTTCATACGCTCCTCCCATTCCAAGTATGCCTCCGTATCACTTTTTCCCATGAAAGGTAGTATGTTAACCTTAATATTTTCAAGATCATCATCCTCTTCCCTTGCTGGTCTCCCACGATTTTGCCTTCCTTGGTAAGCAAAAACTTCATCAAATTCATCCTCTAAATTATCTCCAAAATTACCTTCTCCAAATTCCTCTCTAGGTCATCCTTGGCCTCCTTGACCTCGACCTCGGCCTCCATGGAATTCTTGCCTCAAATTCGGTCCACCTTGTTCCTTGACCTTGACCTCAGCCTCCATGGAATTCTTGCCTCAAATCTGGTCCACCTTGTGAAGTCTTTAACTTGTCCATCCTTTGATCTAGGTGATCAAAGCGAGCATTCATCTGCTGTAATTGCTCCATGACCACTATCATGTCTGTGCGCACACCTGCACTCCCCGAAGCTTGGGAATCACCCTTGAAGCCTACGGATTCTTTTTCATTAATTCTTAATGGTATATCTCCTCTTCTCACCCTTGGATCTGCCATGTTAGTATAAATAATACAAAAATAAAATAAATCCTTACAAATCACTCCATTACGTGTTTCACTCAAACAAGGTCTCAACATTCGTTTTTGCACACTAGTTTCGACTTTTGACCCTCTTTTAAGCTCACACACTCTTGCCTTTTTCTACTCAAAGAATTAACTCAAAGTTATAATTAAAACACCCACTAAACAACAATTAGATCACAAGTGTACCTTAAATTAAACTAATCAATGAAATAGCAACTAAATCAAACAAATATCGAGCGGAATGAAAATACCTATTCTCGGCTTTTCTAAGCAAAACCAAGGTAAATCAACAGGCAATTTTTTTGGAATGAAATAAAAGCTGTCCAGAATATGAATGAACCAATAATTCAAGGATAAAATATAGAGAAAGAAATTCAAACATGAACAAGAATCAAATTGTACAAAAATATAGGATAGATGTTGGTTGTTGTTCTTTGTGATTCAAGTTTTGTATCAAATCCTTTAACTAATTTTAATCCAAATAATTTTGCACTCAAAAATACAAATATCCGGCAGCAAAATTGAATTTTCAGCAACTCCAAATAGTTAATAAATAAGCAACAACTCAGCAGCCCCAACAAATTTCCAGCCAACAAATTCAACTCTAAATTTCAATTGTAGTAGCAAGAACTAACAACAAAATTGCAAATCCAACACCAATATTCCACCAATTCGTGATCACCAACAATAAAAATACAAATTTACAATTTTTTTTTTAAAATTTATATATGTTGCCGCAATTCCTCTTTTTTTTTTTTTTTGAATATATGCAAATATTTAAGATCAAAATAGCAAAGAAGAATCAACAGTAAGCTAAATTACTAAGAAAAATCAACAATAAACTAAATTACTAAGAACAAAGATGAAAACAACCAATAAACTAGGAAGCAAAAAATACGGTACAAACCTAATTTCGGCTATGAATGAAATTTTTTTTTAAAATATGCAGAACGTGTATGATGATAGAAGCAAGCTTAACCTAATGCTAAAATTTCAGATTAACATAAAACAAAATCAAGCAAATAAGATAGATCAAACCTGAACAAAATCTTGGCTCTGATCCCAAATGATACGGAACCTAGGTCAACTCGCGCTTAAACCCGTATTATATTAGTCCAGATCTCAATTAAGTTTAAGTTTTTATGGAAAACCATAACCCCTAACCAACCTGTTATTAGAAACCTTGGTATAATGAAGACGCCACAATAGGTGATGGATGTCCTATTGATAAGTCAAAACTGAAATACTCACTCTCTAATGGTGTTTTAGGTGTTCAAGGAGAACTAAAAGAATTCTATCTCACAAATAAAATTTTGAATAATATTCAAGGTTGATTTCTCATTGAAAATATGTCTTTAAATAGGCTTTGAATAAACAAAATATAACCCTAAAAATCTGAGACAAAACCGGCCAAGCATGGTAGATTCCTAATGTGGTCGAAATTCCAATCCTTTCCTATAATTTTAATTAATTAATTCCTTTATTTTGAATTAGGAAAATAAAGGAATCAATTAATTTACAAAGAAAATAATAAAATTATAAATTTCCTAAGTTGATTTGTCTAGCAAATAAATAAATATAAACTAAATAAAAGACTAATTTCCTAAAACAACAATTCAAAATCAAATTAGGAAACTAATTGACTAGTTTGACCACTAAACTAACTTTGACCAAATTCTAGCTTGCAAAGGCTCCAAATCAGCTCCCATGTGCAATGTAGGATGCCAACAAGCCCTTTTTAATTGCTTTTGAATCTGATTTGGCTTGATTCCATGACCTCTTAATCATATTCATTGAATCCTGAAGCGTTGGATCCATTCCATGCTACCCAGAGTCCATATTTACACGAAAACAGCTACCTGGGTTCGTATCGATCTCCACCACTTGGATGCTTAAAATAGGCTTTGTATCTTTGGGTACGGACAAGCTCATTTGAGAATTGATAATTTCCTGTATAAAGGCAACCAATTTGTCCTTAAATCTCTTAGCTTGAGCCCTAGTGATTGATCCGGTCTTCATCCATATTGGGTCAGCACCCCAGCAGGTACTCAGTTGTGCGGGCACGGGCGGATTATCATTAGTATTTAGAAAGATGCCATTTTTGAATAAATTAACATATTTAATGTAGAAATTTTTTTAAAAAAATGTATGTGTTTAGTGTTTAAATAAATTGTTATTTGAATTGATGAGGCCAAATTTATCTTGAATTAAATAAGTATGGTATTGAAATACTATTTTTGAAATTTATGAAACTGTAGTTTTAAGTTGCTGTTAAATTATTGTTAATTTTATTGTTGAGGTTATGACACTAATAAAATGCATTCTTATATATATTTGATTATATGTGGAATTGTATGTGGTGTCAATGACATTTTTGGCATAAATTGATTTGAAGGTTCAAGAAAATGATTATATTAAATTACTGTGATCAAAATATATTTATGCATTAAATTATTTGTTTATTCATGGATTGATTTTATGGTGGTAGAGATGGAATATGTCAATTGATGGATTTGTGATGATGGTTTCAAAGAGAATATGAAATTTTATGGTTGATAAAAGCACATAAATTCGATTGTACTTTATCAAAATTTAAATTTTATAATATTATAAAATTTTATAATTGATAGATGCATCATATAGTACTGGTATTCGATTCTGTATTGTTGGTAAGCACGTAAGTTTATATGATCGTCCTATGAGATGTCATGGACCTGAGGGCTGGCAAGTATTGTACAATGAAAAGCCGTCCCCTTCCATGGTCAGAAATGACTGTTTATTATATTATCGCTATCCTGTGGGTGTCATAGACCTAAGAGTTGGCAAATATATATTTGCACAGTGAGCATTAGCCGCTCCTTCCTTGGTTGCAAGATGATTGTTTATTATGGTTATGGACAAGCTCGTAAGTTATATTCATGGTCATTTTTGTGAGGGTAGGCAAGTATAATACAGAGTGATGGTTGTCATTACGAATTAGTGTGCATATATGTATGGCCATCCTATGAGAGTTATGGGTCTGAGGTATAACAAGTATTATGCATAGTGAGCATAAGCCGCCTTTAAGGTCGACTGTTTAACCATGGCAAGTTATAAGCAGCGGCATCATTGGGATGCCTAGGTGATCGTTTGCAAGTTTCTCTCTTTAACCTCCCCGTCAGGCCATCCTTGGGATGTTGGATATCGTTTGGCACCACTGGTATATAGTATGGTGCATCAAGTATATTTTTTTATGTTCAAGTTCTAATGGTCACGATGACCCCTAATTAACCTGTGATTATAAATCTTGGTATAACAAAGACACCACAATATGTGATAGATATCCTATTGATAAGTCCAAACTAAAACACTCATTCACTAATGGTGTTTTAGATGTTCAAAAGAACAAAGAGAAATTCAATCTCACAAAATAAATTCTGAATATTATTAAAGATGTATTCTTCCTAAAAAATAAGCCCTTTTATAGACTAAAAGAGAACAAAATAAAACCCTAAAAACTAAAGGGAAAACTGGCCAATAGGATAAGGAAACTAAACATGGCCGAATTTTCTCCCTCCTTTCCTAAACTAATTTGGATTAATTAATTCCTTTATTTTGAATTAGGAATTAATTAATTTACAATGAAAATAATAAAATAATAACTTTCCTAAACTTATTTTTTCATCAAATAAATAAATAAAAACCAAAAAGTAATGTAATTTCCTAAAACAAAAAGTAGAAACCAAATTAGGAAACTAAAATACTATCTTTTTGACTAAGTTGACTTTGACCAATCTTTGACCAACTTAGGCTCCAAATCAGCTTCCATATGCTTTTTAGGATGCCAAATAGGATTTTCATGGAGTCCCATACATTTTCGTTGCTTGGAGGAAAGAGAAAAAGGCAACTCAGCAAAACACAGTAAAGCCAGCATGTAATATAGCAAAACTGGCCAATTGTCATGTTGTGCGTACAACCCCTTTTTGGATGCTTTTGAAGCTACCTTGATTTTATTCCATGACCTCTTAGACATATGTATTGAATCCATGAAGCATTGGAACCATTTCATGCTGCCCAAACTCCATAAATGTACCAAAACTGCTACCCGGGTCCGTATCGACTTCCACCACTTTTATGCCCAAAACAGGTCTTGGATCTTCGGGTATGGACAAGCCCTCTTGAGAATGAATTACCACCTAGATAAAGGCAGCAAGTTTGTCCCTAAACCTCTTAGCTTGAGCCCTAATGATCGGCTCTGTCTTCATCCGTATCAGATCAGCACCTCAGCGGGTTGTCAGTTGTGCGGGCATGGGCGGATTCGCATCATTTTTATATATATACCTCTAAATATATATGCAAATATATATACTTATGTTATATTATATTATGTTTGTACGCACCACACCGCACGGGGGCGATGATCCGATATGGTCCATGAAGAGCTAGCCTCGTAATTATGTTGTCTACGAGTCCATAGTGTCGGACGGCCAATATGGGCAACCATCCCCGGGCAGTATTGGCAGCATAGTGCCAACGACAGCTAGAATCATGGATCGCGTGGCAAATTGGATGGTATCGTATGTATCTCTGATACAATTGTGTATATTTTGTAATATATGATGAATTTTGAAATATTATTTTATTTTATGTTATCTTATTTATTCATAACTTGATTTCTTAATATTATCCTTATTGCCTTATTGTTATTACTATTATTAACATTATTGTTGTCATTAATATTATTATTTTTATTTTTATTGATATTATTATTTATTTATTAATTATTATCATTATTAGTGGTTATTATTATTATTATTATTATTATTTTTATTTTTATTTCTATTATCATCGTCATCATTAATATTGTTATTATTTTATTATTATTGTTGCATTTGTTACCATTATTTATTATGATTATGATTATTTTTATTTTTATTATTGTCTTCATTATTTATTATCATTATTCTTATTATTATTTTCATTATCATTGTTATAATTATTGTTGTTACTATTTTTATTAGCAATGGTTGTAACACCCTACCTCAAAATATGCCGGAAATTTCTCAAGTTAATCAAAGTTGATCGGGTTTGACCATTGTTGACCAAGAAGGGTCAAACTTTGACTTTTTGACTCGGCAAGAATTTTAGGTTGACCAAGGCACCATCGCAAAGTACGCATCGACTCGAGTTCGTAGACTAGTAGCACGTTGAAAACAGAGTTACGGTTTGAAAGTTATGGGCAAAACAAGTTGAGGTCCAAATTGTCCGAGGGTGCCCGAGTTGACTTTTTATTGTTATAGAAATGAGCTTTGACTCATGTATGGTTATGAAGTACTGGTTGATACGAGTCCATAGACTAGCAGCACGCCTGATTTGGACATTTCGGTGAAAAGTTATAGATCTACAAAATTTTCTAGTACATCATTATTTCATTTTACATTATTTTATTAATTTCTTTTCCTTTTCTTTTTTCTTTTTCTTTTTCCTTTATTTTTTCTTTCTTTTTCTTTTCTTTGGGCACGTGAAGAAAAAGGGGGAAAAAGGAATACTATTCATCATCCCCTCCCTTCCCGTTTCTGTTTTCTCCAGCCATCGAAATGAGGCACGTGCCGGCCAGCATGACAGCCCATGGCTGGGCGACTTCGGCAGCCAAGTTTTTGGCCAAATGGCCGGCGGAAGCACTGGGATCAGTGCCCCAAAGCTGCCGGCTGGCAGTTCTTTAGTCGGCCATTTTTAGGCGTTTCTTGCCGTGAGACCGGTCCTTCCCCCTAGATTTCAACCCCTGAATCCAAAAATAACCTTCATTTGCCCAAATTCCTAGCCGTTTGTAAGATAGAAAAGGAGGAAGTTTGGTCGAAACCTTTCGTCCACTTTCCGGCCACCTCCGATCGAGTTGAGTCCAACGGAGATTGGTAACGTATTCCTCGTCCCCTTAACTTTCCGTTCATACCTTATTTGCAAATTTTGGTTACCGTTTGTGTTAGCTCCCCCGGTACCGAGTATTAGTTATCCAAATAAAATATTAATTTATTTGACCGCGTGTTATATTATTATTCTAAAAGCACATATGAGTCGTAGAATTGATCCTATGGAGGATCTAGATATAATTGCGTGCTCGAGATGAGTGACCCACCTTCAAAACTATTTTGGGGACTATTAAAAATATATATTTTGTGTTATTTGAAATTTTGAAAAATAAATATGTTGATATTGAGAGGAATTGATATTTAAAATTTATAATGTCAAATTATGATTAATTAATACATGTAATGTCACCGAATTATATTTTGGGATTGTGAAATATATATATATATATATATATGGTACTAATTGAATTTATGAAAAATGTGCTATATATGTTTAATATTGAAGAGATTGTTTTTTGAGCTTATGATAATGATTTATGCTGACTTAGTGCATGTATTGCATCAAAAATTATATTTTGGGTTTTTAAATAGATTATGTTTTAAATTGTTATTGAATTTATTTTTGAATTTATGATGCCAAAAGTTTATTGATTTAAGCATATATTGCATGGAATTAATATATTTGGTTTTAAAGAAGTTATGGATTTAAATTATGATCGATTATTGTTAAATTTATATTATGGAATTAATTGCGTATAATAAATGTACTTATGTGGATTTAAACAAATATGAAATTTATGTGATTTTGATATAAATTGATTTTAAGATTTCGAGAAAAAATAATTGTATTAAAGTATTGAGTTCAAAATCCGTATTTATACATTTGATTATTTATGGATCAGGTTTTCATGGTGTTGAAAATTGTTATATTTAAATGGATGGATTTGAAATTAATGGATTTTAAAGTGATGGATTTATGATGAGGATTAAAAAAAAAATGTAGGATTGTGAATTTGAAAAATTGTAGAATTCCCACGGTGAATTTTGGAAAAATTTGGTATTTTAATAAATTTAGTAATTGATTTTAGACGCATTCATACAGTATTGGTGTTCTGTACTGTATATGTGGATGAGCGCGTAAGTTGTAATGTCTCCCATGAGTTTCCATCGGACCGAGGGCAGGCAAGTTTTATATAGTGCACATAAGCCGCCCCCCTCCATGGCCGGGATGACGGTTTAAGCAGTAGCGTTGTCGGGATGCCGAAGCGACCGTATGTAAGTTTATTTCTTTAACCCCCCGCCAGATGGTGCTCGAGACGCTGGATAT
The DNA here is from genome assembly GCF_031755915.1 of Ziziphus jujuba. Taxonomy (NCBI): domain Eukaryota; kingdom Viridiplantae; phylum Streptophyta; class Magnoliopsida; order Rosales; family Rhamnaceae; genus Ziziphus; species Ziziphus jujuba. The sequence goes on along the minus strand of NC_083379.1, from coordinate 35,796,587 downwards.
CATAGGGCATCACTGGTATGTAGTGTGGTGCGTCAAGTTATTTTCTCGATACGAATTTCAAACCAAGATGCTTTAAAATCGTATTTAAAATTAAATGTATTTAATTTTGTTTTATTGATTATTTCAAACTAATATTTTCTAAAATGAATTTATTCATGTTTTTATCAATTATTTTAAATTGGTATTTTAGAATTTTATTTTACCATGTTGATATTATTTAAATTTTGAGATTTTAACATGAATTTTATTGTATTCTTTTATCTATTTTAAATTGAGGTTTAAAATCTATTAAAATGTTTCTTTGATTATTTCATTGATTTAAATAATAAATTTTATAATTTATATATTGAGTTTATTTTTGTTTTATGCCAAATTTCTTTAATACAAGTTTAATTATGATTTTATTTATTTTATCTAATGATGTCTTATTCTAAATTTAATTATTGGATTTTTAAAATGTTTCAATGTATATATTTAGTTCTAAATTATATTTGTATTTATGTGCATTCTAAATTACTGCATTCTGTTTAATTTGATATTTCCTTAATTATTTTTAATGTAAATTTTATTGTGATTTTGTTTATTTTATTTATGACACTTTGTGTACAATTTAATAATTGTTATTAAAATTATTCTTGTTTCTTAGTATACATTCTAGATCTTTTAATTTAATGTATTTTATTTATAATTTATTTAATTAATTATTCCTTGATTTTTAGGGTACAATTATTGGGTTTTGTGAAAATGTTTTAAAATGGAAACTTTTTCAACTGAGTGAGCTATGAGGGTTTTGGGAGAAAGCAATGTTTCAACTACTTATTATTTATTTGATTATTTATTATTAATTAATCAAGTTCATTTTATCGTTATATTATTATTATTATTATTATTATGATTGTGTCGTAGTTAAGGTTACTCACTGAGATGATTAGCATCTCATGTTTTTTAAATTCCGTTCCTCTAGATCCAGGTTAGTAGACCTTGATCGTCTGGAGGAGAGTTCGATGTCTTGTTCATTGCTAAAAGTTCAAGGAGCCTTACTTACTTTTTTTCACTATCTTGTATTGTTTCTTTTATCCTTTATTGTATTAAATTTCATATTTAATTATATCTCAATAAAGCTCTGTATACTGTCTTGGACATTTATTTATTAATTATGCACTAATTTCCTGTTATTTATTTGAAATGCTGCAAACTTGTGGAATTAAATTGTAATAAGGTGTGAGGAATAAGGTGGTGTATATACAAGTGTATTTTCAGTGCAGGAAGTTTGTGCTAAGTCCAACCCTTGAGGAAGGTTCTGCTGGATTTTCCATTGGAGGGTCCGGTGGTATTTTTCTGGGATCAGGGCTTATCTAGGGTTCCGGTGTGGAATTTTGGACGAATCCTGACAATGGTAATTACAATTAAAATTATTATCAATTATTATCATAGTTGCTATTATCAATTGTTGAGATATTTCGTTACTATTATTATTATTTGTTTATTTATTCATTATTATTGTTTTCATTAATATTAATAGTTATTATTATTATAATTATTATTATTATCATTCTCACTATTATTATTTTATTGTTATTATTATCAATTATTATTATTATTATTATACTGAAAATCTTCGGGCTAGTGTAGAAGCCTTCGAGCAAATGTGTTAGCCTTCGGGTAAGTTGGGCCATTGTTGTCATTAATATTACTATTAAATTTGTTATTTATTACCCTCCTTCCTACGTTATGCATTGGTACATTTGTAAAACAGTATTGAAACGTAGTACGGTATTAAGTGGGTGGTGTGGGCAGACGTGATTAATTAAAGGTATTTCATGCTTTTAAATTATTTCTAATATATGTATCTATGTTGATATTTTGTTATCGAAGTACTACAAATTGTGGAATTATTTGTAATAAGCTGAGAGGAATAAGGTGATATCATATAGAAGTGTATTTTTGTGTAGGTAATTCACAAGGCATGCTCTACCTTTAGGAGAGATGCTACCAAATTTTCCGTAGAACGGTCTGGTAGGATTTCTCCTGGGATCAAAGCTTGTCCAGGATTCTGAAAAAGGATCATGGATGGGTCCTGACAATAGGTCCTTCCGTCTAATGGGCCAACCAAAGTATTACAGAGAGTGTATGCCCAAGAGCTCTACTGAAAAGGTCAATAACAAATCAGTCTCATTACTAGTATAAACAAGCCCTGTAAGTGAGTTACATAATTATGGTTAGTTCATATAAAATATCTAACAATCTCCTACTTGGACTGCATAATCATCACAAATAACAACAAACTCACTTACTACATAATCTTCATAACAAAATACCATTTTATCCAAGTATATAGCATGCCGATAGGGCACAACAATGGTAGTAAAGATTCTTTCAGTAAATCTCTCAAAACTAGATACCATTTCGTCTGAGCACTTTGCATGTCACAAACTCAGTCTAGATAATGGAGATTTACCTTTCCACATGCAATCCCCCAACATACGATACCATTTTTTTCAAACACATTGTATATTGACAAGGTACAACAACATACTCAAACTAGATAGTAGGGACTCATCATGGTACCTGTGGATCAACATATACATATACTCAAAGACTAAAATCTTATACAGGTCTACTAGTGTAAGAAGCAACAATATCTGTAATAAACATGTCATAACAATGATCCACATACATACATGTATTACTCACAAGGCAATACTCAATCACATACTATTTACAACATAGATATTATTGCAGATTACAAAACTCCCACTGAGTTATAACAGTCTTAATGCTACACACCCATACAAAGATATATGCTCCTTACACAAATCTATTGGCTAGCCTTTATTAGTGGGTCTGCCACCATCTTGTAACAGACGGGTACACAATAAAATGAAACCTCAACCAAAATGATATAGTTATGGAATTAGCATAACAATATTATTCGTTATATTACAAAAGTGCACCCAAAAGCATGTATCATAATCTCAAAACACGCCACTGCATCAAAATAGTGGTGCTCTGATCTCAAACCAAAACTGGTTGTTTTATAATATACATAACCGGGACTACTCAAGCATTTAGCATAACACACCCACAATAAAAACAATATCTGATGATGTGCAATCTTGAGTGAACAATAAATTGCTAACTGCAAAAGAATATTGGACAATTATTATTAGTGTCTTTTATTACTCTCTCATTCTTGGGACACATATCCCTACAGAGCTTATCACCAATACCATCGAAACCATATTAGGAGAATATTGTACATATTAAAACTCAATACAATCTTATCAAAATGGGCTCTAACTAAGACAATTACAATACACAATTAGCCTTGTCTCGGAGAATTTTTGTTTTTAGTACCAATGAAACCTTTTTAAGATCCCTCATATCAAAATGGCTACAAAACAACAATTTTGTCTTAGTTAATAGGTCAGTGTTTTCGACATACAATGCTATCAATATTAAATTGCTCCCACTAACCCTCAAATATATGCAAAAATCAACAATACTCTCCATAAAACCATTTTAGGTGATAACACCATCAAAATCAAGATACGATTGCCACGAGGCTTACTTAGGATCATAAATAAACATCTTAAGCTTACAAAACAAAATTCTCATTCTCCACTATTTGGAAGCCAACTGGTTGGACCTTATATACACATTCAAATCCATTTAAGAAAGAAGTTTTGACATCCATACAATTAAACTCCAAATCTTAATTAGCCACAATCGCCTTAATGATTCTAAAAGAATCCTTTGTGGATACAAGAGAGAATGTCTCTTTATATTCAATTTCCTCATTTTGATTAAACCTTTCACTAATTTAGCTTATACCTATTCACTAGACCATTGAAGTCTCTCTTGGTCTTAAAGATCCATTTGTATTAATAAGTTTGCTATCTTAAGGCAACTAAACCAAAATAAACATTAAACTGCTTATAGGCTTCCTCATAAGTAACTAGATCCAATTTATCATTTATGTTAAACTCATGTTTATGCAAATAAACTTCATAGTCATCTGGTATAACATCTTTTTGAACCCTCTAGAACCTTCTCAAAAGGCACACATCAGCATTAATTGCAACCAAAATATCTTATTCTATCTTAAATGGTTCAATCCTGACTGACTACTAGTTCCACAACACTTTCTTGTCTGGAAAAATAAAAACCTTTGGACCCTTGCTCTCACCAAAAATGAAACATTCTCAAAATAAATAGCCATGTTTGGCTTAATAACCTTGATGGTGTAAAATGAACAATGAAATCCAGAACCCCTGGATCTTTTACAAGAACCAACAAAATTAACCATTAAAGATTTTAGGGTCTAACTTTTTAATATCGGAATTATACATCATAACTTCAACTTTATAGCCTCACACATAAGAAAATGTGTAAACCAGACATAATTTGTTACCCACAAGAAAATGGCAAATTAAAATTTGCTAACACGCACCACACTATATCCATCAAAATGCAGTTCCTTCTTTTAATTATGCCATTTTCTAATGAGTGCCAGGTACTGTAAATTACGCATGAATGTCACATTCAAACAAATAAATTATGAATGACATTGGGTTTTGTCCAATCTCATCATGTCTACCATAAGATTTATCACTCTGTTAAACCTCATAACCGTCAACTTCTTATTCTTCTAAAGATTCATTTTCATCTTGAAAACCTTAAAGATAACTAAGAAGTCTAACTTCTGACTAATAACCTTGACATATTTATAATAGGAGAAATTATCAAAAAAGGTAATAAAACATTTATAGTTTCTCAAAGCAGTTGGTATACATATACATAAAGAATTATTACAAATATTGGCTTATATTGGTGCAACTATAGGAGTAACAAGAACAAAACAAGGAAATTAATACATGAACAACTTATGAACCAAATTTACCACAAAATACCACATAAAGTTTATAGAAACTTACCATTCCTTGTCATCTCCTATTAAGTCATCTATTTCCAACAGTTAACCAAATTATATTCAAAAGTTGCACCATTCAAGAAAAAGATTCTTTCTTACCAACTACTAATAACAAACCACTTTTTGTACCAATAAAAACTTAACAACAAAACTGTTATTCTCATTGGCCTTTAGATATTTGCTGTCATTACAGAAACCTTTGAATTAGCCCTTTTAATTGGTCACCATAAAAAGAGGCTTAAGCTTATTCAGTTTGATGTCATCCTTCTCGTTGAAAGGAATAGTAGTTAACTTCTTCAAAATACATCCAAGCTTTCTAATGTAATGAGGCTTGACACAATATTGTCAAAAAATACACAAAGCTTACCAAAATCCTTATCAAGGTCTACAAGATTGATATAATAAGAGAAAAGTTTCAAAATAAGCTCATTCACACCATAAACTCCATCATACATAATAAAGTTCAACAAATCCAAATAGTGGTGTTTATCAATTTATCAAAATTGATAAATTTCCTACTAATATCAAAAAGCTTATGAATAGTATTCATAGAATGTAATACATAAAAATATAGAATCATATATGTGATTTTCCATGACAATCACATAGCATTTATACAAGTGCTTGAAGTCTTTATACAATATTTAACCTTGACAGTATTATAAATATTTGGTATCTCTAGTGGTCCAATTTTCAAAGCCATATCTAGCTTTGTGATAATCAAACATTATCATAAACTTTTGCCACTTTTGATAATTAGTCTATTCAATTTTATCATGATATTCATAGGCAGAGTATTAAGGGTGCTCCCAACTTGAAATAGCAAATTACAAAAATGAAACTTATCATAAAGACTATGCAAATGCTATATTCCTAGCCCCCTTAATCATATCAAAATATATAATATTGCGAGGATGCTCATAGCACAAAGGATACCCATACACAGGCCAGGGACAGTCAACTAAATTACCACAATCAAATGCATTGAACTAAGTCACCAACATGGTAACTTAGAACCTGCAATTCATGATGTTCAATTAACTTTCACTATCATTCTAAGCATTCTATCTAATAATTAAACCACTAATAAGGTAGCCTAATCATCCATATGGACCTTGGTTCAAAAGTGGGAGAGGATAAGTTACATTGGCAATTTCATGAAATAGGTAGGCTAAGTTTTATGGCAATTATATACTCAGTATTCTATCCACTATGTCAACTCCAAGTTGACTAAACCCCATTATAGATGAGTACGTAAAATTACATTTACTATGTCAACTTCTATTACATTGGTAATTTTATGATATGGACAAATTCAGTCTCACGGCAAGTGAGTACTTAAAATTGCATACCACTATGCCAACTAGGCACTAAGCCTTATGACGATTCATAATTTAGATATACCAAATCTTGGGACAGGTAAGCACTTAGCCAATCCTCACCACTATGTCTAAATAAAGAAATGAATAAAACCATACACAAGATAAATAACCAAAAATAAATAAGGTTTTTTTTTTTTTCTTTAATTGGTTGTTGGCATCAATAGATAACATGTCATTGCTAACGTAAGTAGATGACATCAGCAAAATCCACATGACAGGTTGTATGATTCTTCTTCCCCCTTTAGCCGGGTTACATGTCGACCCGGTTTTAATGGAAATGGGTCATGAACCCTAATCTAGATTGTATGTATCGCATATTTCACTAGTGATTTATTTCCCCAATTTTATCTATATATATATATATATACAAAATAAATAATTAATAAAATAATAATAATAGTAATAATAATATAATATATATAATGAATATAATAATATAATAAATTAAAAAAAAAAAAAAAGAGAATAAGATAATTGGGCTTTTAGAGAGAACAATTCCTTTAGTATAAAGAACCAACTAAAGTATTACAGAGACTGTATGCCCAAAGGCTCTACTAAAAAGGTCTATAAATAAGCCAATCCTATTATTTATATAAATAAGTTTTGTAAATGAGTTACATGATTATAACTTAAGAATGACAATTTACCCCATACAACCTGAAAACCACAGTGCACTGCCCCTAAAGGGGCCTTTTTTTTTTTTTTTTGGTAAGTCGAGATTTCGGGGTGGATTTGAGGCAAAATTTTATGCCCCAAATCGAGATCGGGGCGGGGCTAGGGAATAAAACCCTGCCCCAAACCTGGACCGGTCTATATTTTATTTATTTAATGTTTTTATATTTTTAATTTATTTAATTATTAAATGAATGAATACAAAAATATGACTTTATCATGTGTGTACCTTTACAAGCTATATTCATGGGACTATTGCATTATATTTTCTAAATATGTATTTTGTTATAATAATGTATTTTGCCAATGATATATTTTATTATACTTTTATTGCATTTTAGATACTTTATTTACAAAATAAATTATTTGTATATAAATTTCTCAAAATACAAACGTGAAAAGTATATCATAAATGGATCGAATTAGGTTATTTACAAAAGAAATTATTTGTATATAAATTTCTCAAAAAAAAAAACGTGAAAAGTATATCATAAATGGATCGAATTAGGGAAACTGTTGCCAACTACCAAAAAAAAAAAAAAAACATGAGGTGGTGGTGCGGGGAATGGGGTTGCCCCACCCCGATTGGTAAATCTCTGTCCCTACTCCGCCTCTAAAAAACCAAGGAAAACCATAGGCACAGGGCGAGGAAAACACCGTGGGAATGTGAATGGGATTTAAAAAATCGATCCTGTTCTACCCCGTTTACATTTATATTATGATTAGTCCACATAAAATATCTAGCACACAAGCTATCTTTGTAAAAACAGAGCTTAAGGGTGGCAATTATATATTTCTACCACTGGAGAGTATAGAGGCATGAAAAATGGAACATCTACATGTCACTTTGTATAATATAACAAATTATATAAACATTGAAAAAGTAAAAACAAATACAAACAAGTAACGAGATTAATAGTACAGAATTAGAGATTAATTAATTAATAGTACAGAACTGGGAATTGTATATGCTGTTGGAGGCAATAAATATTGAGAATTTCTTTTTTGCATTGCAAAAATAATTGTATGTAGTTTCATAAAACATTGAACTCCCAAAATACTTATATATATATATATATATATTTTTTTTTTTCCCTTTTGTTTTTAGTTTTAAATGTACCTGTTACCACATCGAACTTTACTACGAGTCCACGACAAGTGATTTACTATCATGTGTTTAAAACATGCCCAGGATGCCAAGCTCACCATCTCAATTCTTTTTTAGCCAAAAAAAATCTAAAAAATAAAACAGGTCCCTTTTTGCAGGAGTCTTTATTCCTCTGGGGCTAAAAGACTCGATTCTCCTTGATAAAGGGTCTCAATGAACTGGTTCAATGGCGGTGGAACCTTCAACCATCCTCTGAATTTGAACAGTCTGGGGCCAATTCACGAATGGGGTTAAATCCCTTTTCGGAGGCAATACACCTCCCATCCCAAACTGCTTCGCACGCTTCAGGAAGAGTGGGTTCACGACCTCCTTCCAACCAAAAACCAAAAAAAAAAAAAAAAAAAAAAAAAAAAAAAAAAGAAGAAACAAAAGACAAGTAATGTGTAATATTATAAACATACAAAAGAAATCCACCGAGTTAAGCTTGTTTTCAGTGAAAAAAAATAAAAAATAAAATATAAAAGAAAAACAATTTAAGCACGTATGTTCTATTTTATCTCTTTATAGCGTTCCTTATCTCCAGACGCATGCATATAGATGATTAATTTGGATCCGCCAGGAGGACCACGAATTGACGATGTCTTCCAATTCAGCTTCCTTCTCATTTACACTACACTTCTACAATTAATTAATTAATATATTACAGAAAAAATTTAGAATTTCCTTAGTATATGCTAGTGAATATATTAAATTACAATAAAACCTTCCCAAAGCAATTGGATTGTGACCAAATTAATTTTATTTTTTATGAGGAGGTTATAATTTATCAGAAATATTGCAGAAATACAAGTGGTATAAAAAAAATATGAAATACATTAATAATTAATTAATAAAGTATTGCCAAATTTAAGGTACAGACATTTACAAAAGGGACACTTATAGTTTAAAAAAATTAATGTCTTTATTTATACTATGAAAATTATTAGATACATTACATTCTATATACAAATATATATTTTGCATATACTAATAATATATGTTTGTTTTACCCTTAATAAAATAAAATAAACTTAGATGCACTGCATCCTTAATTTCTCAAAAGCTCCACATGTTTGCCTAATTTTTTTCATTCAAAATTTTTGAGAAACAAAAATGTTTTATCCCTCCTGGTGTTTAGATGGAAACAAAAGGAAGCATGTGTTACAAAAAGCATAAAATTTTTGAGTGTTAGGAAAGCAAAAAAATTTTAAGAAACTTAAGATAATTTTTGAACTCTAAAGCGTTATATTTCAAATCTAGCTCTAAAGCACTATGGTAGAGGAAAAATAGCATACAATTGGATTCCACTCATAGTTGGTGCTTCTGCTTCTTCTAAATCTAACATCTTATCATGCCTCTTCGATTCGCTCCTTGATCTTGTGTTCTTCTAAATCGAAAAGGTTTCTATTTTTTCTTTTTTTTTTTTTGAATTTTTGAAGACCTTGAACTAAATTGCAAGGGGGCTAAAAAATTTGGGGCTTTTTAATTCGCTCCTTCTTTGCCCATTTGTACCACATCCTAATATAGGGTGCACAAGTTACATATCTAATTCCTCAGTCAAATATTTTGACTTGAATGATTTTGAAGAAATCTTACTACCCATTGGCAATGTCAAGTTTTTACTTGCAGAACTTCTTGATTTGGGTGAATTTAATTTAATGTCTAAGGAGTACTTATCTTTGAAATATTCTCTTTGTTGGAAATTATATTCTTTAATATTCTTTTGTGGAAATTATACGAATTAATATTTCTTTTACATTTTTACAATTAAAAATGTGATTTGTCAATCATTCTTTTCTATCTTTTTGTATTTGTCATTAAACTCCATGGTTAAGATTGGTAGTTTTTTCTTAAAACATAAAATACAGATTGTAAGTGTATGTAATTTTGATTTTTATTCATTTAAGTGTTAGAAGGATATTTTTAACTTTTTATCAATGAATATTTTTGAGAAATAAAAATATTATTAAAATTGTAGTGTGACTAATAATTCTTGTAGTGTGAATATAACAATTCTACATGTATTTATGTAATTTGGTGAATATGCAAAGTCATCTTAACTAAAATTTGGCATTCTCTTAATGTAAACATTAGGACTCATCCAAGATTCTTTATCGGAATTCTAGATGAGTTCCAACTGGAGAAACCATATAGGAGATTTGACAGCATCTCTTCTAAAGGTGAGTACACCCAAAAAATTTCCTGCACAGAAAACACATTACAATAATATACCATCTTATTTCTCCCTCTTAAGTACGAGATATTTTCACAAATTTGCAGGACTTCGATAACAATAACACAGCATAAATACTATTATGGTTTGTGTCCGCTCACACCACCGACTTATTATAATTATGCATTATTACAACATCTCATGAATATTTCAATCCCATAGATATAAATAGAAGATAATAATAACAATAATAATAATGATAACAAAAACAATAATAGTAATGACACAATCTTTTAAGAGTTTGGGTAATATACCCGAAGACTACAAAATTTTATAGAATATTGTGATCATAACTCCTTTACTTATTTAGGTATTAACCATGAAATAAATAAACATGATTAATGTGCTGAAAATGCATACATTTATGTATATATATATATATATATAGGCATGGACACTGATGCAAGAAGGAAAGCCAGATGAAGTAATTGATCCATGCATTGGGGATTACAAAGAGGAGGCAGAAGTGTTGCATTGCATCCATATTAGCTTGCTATGTGTGCAATAACGTGCAGTGGGTAGTGAGCTTGCGTTGGTTCAGCCTCAACCACCTGGTTATTTCATGGAAATGAATGGTAATTTAGCATAGGCGGACCATTCTCCCTCAACCAACCTTGTCTTCTTTTCCACAGATAAGATGAACATATCAATATTGGAGGCTTGATATGGAGGGCATGGAACGGACCACTTGACTTTTCGTACAAGGTAACCCAAGTCCATCATTAAATAATGGGCTTTGCAGTCCAAGTCCAAGAAGCCTAAGTCCATTTTATTCAAACAGATCAAACCCAAGCCTAAGCTTGAGTCCAAGTCCGTTCAAAATTAAATGACCTGTTTGTATTTTTCTACGCGGCCACACTTGTTCCATCAGTTGACCAAAACAAATGTATTGTTCAAACGACTAGCAATAATAAGGAGTAATCACTCTCACATCGTCCAGGATATAAATGAGCCGATTATAGAAAATCTCAAGATCACGGCTCGTATAATTTTAAATTTAAAAGTGCTTAAATTTGATTTAAACTTATAAATTTTTAAAATTATTTATTTAAATTCAACTCTGGTAGTTTATGAAAAATTCAATTTTGTTTTGATTTGGCTCGTTATATTATAAAAATGAAAATATTTTCTAAATAAAAATTTTAACATTAATAATTCATAAATTTCAGTATTTATATTAATTAATTATAAAATTAATTTAATTTAAAAAGTTTAAAATTTTAAAATATAAAAAATATTGTTTATGTGTTATAAATATTTAACGTGTTTAAATTTATAATAAATTTTTTTAATAAAATACATATAAATGATAAATTTGAAATACACGTATAATTTATTATTTAAAATTGATTAGGGAGCTTCATTTCTTATTCAAATTCCATTCATTTTCTTACATAAGTCAAGTTTGATGGAGTTAAAATTGAATCGAGCTCAAGCTAATCCTGAGCTAGACAATTTTTTTTATTTTTTTTCAGTCTTACATATCATGGTTTCAAAGCCTTAAATTTTTTTTTTTCTTTTTGCTGCATTTAGCTTAATACATGAGATTTTATTATTAGAAAAACAGTATAGCTAAGATATCAAATATTTTTTTGGGTCTTAAATTACACAAACGTCAGCATATAAGTTTTGGACCTTAAATGAACCCAAGCCAATGTTCAGGATCCTACATATATAAAAATATATTATAAACATTCAGTTTGGATTTATATCAAAAAAGAAATGGAGACGTAATAAAAATAGTATGTCTTATCCACGTCAAAACAAAGGAAGTCAATTTTCCTCAGAAGTGTCTGATAGATATGAAAGCAAGTAGTAGGCCAAAGATAATTCCCTGTTAACAGCAGCACGTACTTACAGCTCTGCTTGCCTTTTCTTCAAACTCTGTGGTGGAAGCATTGTGGGGTGCCCGCAGGATCTATCCAAAACGTACTCGTTTTAAATAAGGAACACGGGTTAGCTGGGCCGGTAAAGAAATCCTATAGGCCAAACATCACCCCTGATTTGGTTCTTCCATTTTAGAGAAATGATTGAAATGGTTGTCAAAAATGCAACTTTACCAAGCCATGTGGGCTTGCAAAATGTCAATGAGATGAGGTAATTGAATTCAAACCGTGAAGACTAACAACTTTACAGCATTTATGAGACGGTTAGACGGTAAGTGTGACGTGAAGAGGAGGAAAAAAATAAATAAATAAAAGGAAAAGCTGAATAGTTTTGTTGAGTTTTGTTACATGCTCTTTAGAAGGACAACTTAAATTTGAGCTAAACACAGTGAATTTGTGAACTATAGATTGTGATAAACAACTCTTTTCACTTATTTAGGCATTAACAGTGAAATAAATAAATATGATTAATTGCTGAAAATACATTCATTTATGTATATATAGGCATGGACACTGATGCAAGAAGGAAAACCAGATGAAGTAATTGATCCATGCATGGGAGATTACAAAGAGAAGGAGGGAGAGGTGTTGCGTTGCATCCATATTAGCCTGCTATGTGTGAAACAAAGTGCGGTGGATAGGCCAAGCATGTCGTCTGTGGTAATGATGTTGGGTGGTGAGGTTGCGTTGGTTCAACCTGAACCACTTGATTAGTTCATGGAAACAGATCATAATTTAGCAGCCGCAGAAGCAGATCATTCTCCCTCAACTAACCATGTATTCGCGTCCACCAATGGGATGCCATATCAGTATTGAAGGCTCGATAAAATGGACCCCTTAAGACTTTTATGCAGTTGTAGACTCTGCTTTCTGTAAAATTTGTGGCCGAGCATTGTGGGTGTCCATCGGCTTTGTGAAATTCATTGAATCAGCTCTCAAGACGTACTTATATTAAATAAGGAACATGGGTTAGGCTGCTAAAGAAATCCTAAGAACGAGCAGTCCCACCCTATTTGGTTTCATTTGAAAATATACTTGATATATTGTTGGTTTTGTTTTATATTAGTTATAGTTTGTGGGATAGATAATAATTTAATAAGTTTTCTAACAAATATTGCAGATAATTTTTGAGAAAATGATTGAAATGGGTGTCAAAAATGGCATTTTTACCAAGCAACGTGGACTTGCAAAATATCAATAAGGTAATTGAGTTCCAACATTGAAGACGTAACAACTTTAAAGCATTTTTTGACGCGGTCAGACAATGATACAATCGGTTGTGGAAAATTTCGTCCTAGCAGTGAAGGTAGAAAATCCTACCATTTGAAATGTTGAATCCTACTCAATAATTAACCTTATCCTTTTCTCTCCTTTTTTCTAAATGCTAAATCTCGTGGATATATTTTTCATTCAAGCCGGTTGAAGGCATAGGCCACTAAGGCTTATGTCTAAAAGTTTCCATATATTATTTTCGAAAAAGAAAGTATATATATTTTTATTTTCGAAAAAGAAAGTATATATAAATATATATACATATAATTTTTTTTATCATTAAAAAAATTTCATTTTAAAATTGTTATATGTCAGGACTCGTCTAGAATTCCTTCTCCAGAACCCTAGACAAGCCCTGATCCCAGGGAAATACCACCGAACCTTACAACGGAAAATCCGGCAGCACCTCCCCTAAGGGTAGGACTTACCAAAAATTACTTGTACTGAAAACACACTTCTAAAAACATCCCCTTATTCCTCCCACAATACTACAAATTGATTCCACAAATTAACAGCACTCCAAATAACAACAGCAGCAACCCAGTGCATAAATAACAACTACACGTCCAATACAGTATACAGAGCATTATACAGATAATGTGGAATTTATACAAGGACAGATAAAGAAATAATACAAGATGAAGAGGAAAAGGGAAAGAAAAACTTCTTGAACCTTCGGCAATGAACTGAGATGTTGGGCTCGCCCCGAACAATCAACATCTCCAACCTGGACCTAGGGGAACGGAATTTAAGAATGTGAGATGCTAATCATCTCAGTGAGTGACCCTATCTACTATACAATATAATACCACGGTAACAAGGTAGATAAATAATAATTATTTGGAAATAATAATTTCTCTCAAAACCCTTACAATTCTCTCAGTTGGAAAAGTTCCCCTTTTAAAACCTTTTCACAAAACCCCTTATTCGTATTCCCCGAAAACCAAGACATCAAATAAATACCAGAAATGGTAATAATTATAATTTTAGTTCCAATACAGTTTTAAAACATTTTATTTTTAAAACACAGTTCTGAAAATCAGTTGATGCACCCACTATATACCAGTGGCGCCAACAGTACCCAGCGTCCCGAGGTACCGCCAAACAGGAGGTTATAGAAAGAAACCGGCATACGGTCGCGTGGCGTCCCACTGCGCCGCTGCTAACCTAGTGTCCCGGCCATGGAGGGGTGGCCTACCCTCATCCGATGGCAACCACAGGACAACCTCATAATATCACCTGCGCGCTCCTCACACCCACCTGCGCGCTAATCACAACCGTGTGCACACTAACCATATCACATATAAATAGAACACCAGTACGTGCACGGTGCATCTAAAAATCATAAAATCCACATATTGAATTTATATAACAAAACTCACACCTTTGCATAAACACAGCGGGTATATTCCATCCGCTTGAACCCGGGAAATTCTCCACAATTTTTTTATAATCAATACCATAAATTCCATTATTTTCAAATCCATCAACTCCCAAATCCACCAATTCAAATACTCACATTTTCCCAATAGCATAAATAATTCTCGAAACATAATAATTAAATCTCATAATATTCCATGGGCATATTTTATAAAAATTGAAATCACCAACATAAACAAATATTTTCCTCGAAATATTTGAAAATCAAATCATGTCCGATTAAATGTTAAAACCACAAGAATTTCAAAATTCTCAAAACCATAAAATAATTCCACATGGCATAAATTTATAAAATGCATATTTTCTTTAATCCAATAAATTCCACAATAAATCAAATAAATATTTGGCACATAGAAAATTAAATTCCAAATATTCAGACCACACACAATAATCACAATTTTAAATTCCCAAAATTAATTTGAAGGTGGGTCACTCACCTGGAGCACGCAATTAACCCATGATCCACCATGGGATCAATTCCACGACTCACCGGTGCTCCTAGAACACAATTCACAGACAGTCAAATAAATTAATATTTTAATCGGGTAAATAATACCCGGTACCCGGGGGGTCAAACACAAACCTTAACCAAAATAGGCGAATAATATACCGAATCGAAGCTTGAGCGACGAGGATTACAAATCCGGTCTCCATCGACCCCAATTCCGCCGGAGGTGGCCGGAATTTGGTCGGGAAGCTTCGGCCAGTTTTAAACTTGAGGGATCTTTCAAACGGTGGGGATTTTGGGCAATCTAACCCTGGAAATGGACTCAGAGGGGTCGAAAATAGTGGGATAGAGGTATGGAATGGGCTGGTTTGGTCGGAAACGGCGAGAATCGCCGGAAAAACATAACCGGCTGCCGCTGGCCCGATCTGGGCGCGTCCGGCGGCGACAGGCCAAGAAATTTGGTGGCCGAGATCGCGAGGAGGTGGGCTACACCGGTGGCCGGCGCGTGTGGCATTCCAGCGACTGAAATCCGGCCAACCGGTCGGTCAAAGAGAGAGGGTGAGAGAGTTAAAGGAGAGAGAGAGAGGGAGAAAATTTTCTGCATTTTGTCTCTATCGGGCTCGGGGAAGAAGGGAAGGAAAGGGAAAGGAAAAAAAAGAAAAAAAGAAAAAAAGAAAGTGTTTTCCCACGTGGGGAAAAAGAAAAGAAAAAGAAAAAGAAAAAGGAAAAGAAAAATAAAAATAAAATAAAATAAAAATAATTAAATAATTAAACAAAAATATTATTATTTAAAATAATAATAATTTGATTTTACACATGGTTTACATGTGGCTTCTCAACATGGTGACACATGGTCACACTTATTTAGTCACACGTGGTACATCGTTACGCGTTTAAAAATAATATTAAAATAATACAGTATTTGAAAAACTCTACAGATCCATAACTTTCAACCCACATGTCCAAATTGAACGTGCCGCTAGTCTACGGACTCGTATCGATGAGCACTTCACAACCATGCATGAGTCAAAGCTCAACCTTGTATGAATAAAAAGTCAACTCCGGCACCCCTTTGACAGTTTGGACCTCAACTTGTTTTGCTCATAACTTTCAAACCGTAGCTCCGTTTTCAACGTGCTACCAGTCTACGAACTCATGCCAACGTGTACTTTGTAACGGTATCTCATTCAACCTAGAATTCCAACCGGATCAAAAAGTCAACTTTTGACCCCTTTGGTCAACGGTCAACGGTCAAAGTCAACAGTCAACCGTCAACCTCGGTCAACGTGCAAAAATTCTGACATGGTTCGGGACGGGATGTTACATTATATGTTGCTTCATAAATATATATATATATATATTACCATTTTTTATTTAGTAGATAAGATGAAGTAACTTTTTTTTTTTTTGTAAAAATAAATTCTTTACTTTTTTAGAACTTAACATTAATTTTAATTTATTGTTTTTAGCTTAATTGTTACAAATATATATATATATATATATTTTTAATTTTTAGAAAAGAGCATCAACTAACTATCAAATTCTCTTTATAAAAAAACAACTAAATTCTTTATTTTCTATATTTGTCTCAAACTTTAACTATAAAAGAATAATAATAAAGAAGAAGATTAAAAACCTTCATTTTAATGATTTTTTTTTTCTTCTTTTACTTTCTTGTACTTATATTTCACGTCTAAAAGTTGTTAAAATTTACTTTGATCTTCTTTGTTATTATTTATTTAATAAATTTATATCCATGGTTCATTCTTGTATCCTTCTTTATTTTATTTTTGTTTTTTAGCATGAATTCATGTTTGTAGTTATTCATAAGTTTTTGTTGTAGTTCATAATATAGGTTTTTATTTTTTATTTTTTATTTTATGGAAGTTCATAGTGTAGAACTAATCAATCCCTTTTAGTGCTTTTACATTTTTGTTTATAAGTTGAAAAATATTTTATCATCAAAACTTGAATATAAAGATTTAATTGATAGTTTTGTATTTTAAAATAAAAAAATAAAAATAGATAAACAAAAAAATAATAATAATAATAATAAAATTAGTTTTAAAAAATTATTGTTATTTTTGCCTAGGCTTTAGCAAGGGTTAGGACGGCCCTGTTTTCATTAATTTGTAAGCAGAAAGCAAAGAGCAAAACGCGTGGGAAGCGATGGTGATTCATTCTTTTATATTTGTCGGGGCTAATTTTCTATTTCACTTATTTACTATTTCTCTGGCTCTTGGCATCGTTCGTCAACACCAATCTCTTAGTGAAGACAGAGCTATGGTTTCAAAAGGAGGAAGCTTTGAGCTTGGTTTCTTCACTCCAGGTGGTTACGTGGGAATCTGGTACAAGAGCCTCCCAGTAAGTACTGTTGTTTGGTTTGCGAATCTATGCAACGCAATCACTGATACGTCTGGCTTGATGACCAGCACAGGCAACATGTCAAATTCAAACTAATAAATTAGCTTATTTAATATAATTAATGAAACCCACCAGTTCTGGTATTCAGAAAATAGACAGGTCAAAGCGTCATAAAAAAAAGGGAAATATTTTGAGACGGCACGCTATGGAAAAGAAACTTTTATGCATCGGTGAGACTGAATGGGAATGGCATTGACTTGAATTCTTTTATGAGAATTGCGTATCAAATTAGGTCGTAGTAAGCTTGTTGTAAGCCAAGTTCAATACTTAATAAATGATAGCAATTTTGTAAGTCAATTTCAATCTGTCGAAAGTCATTACCCAAAAAACAAATCTCGGAAGTTGTAAATCTGTTACTAAAGTTGGGAATAACCATAAAATTAAGGAATGCATTCATGAAGAAACACAGAAGTAGTTGGAATTGTGTGTTTATGTAGGTGGAACCTGGAGTCATGAACTTTTATAGGTGTTTGGAGGAATAATGTTTTTGTGTTATTATTATTATTATTATTATTATTATTATTATTATTATGTCAATAATCTTCTATTCATATCTATTAACACTTGACTTTCAAATTTTTTTTTTATTAATCATTGAATAGTATTAAAAAATAAAAAAATTAAAATATAGTTATAATTTATTGGATCTTTACAAAATTTGTATTAATTAATTTTTACACTCTAAGCTAAAAAAAAATTAAAGTGCTGATAAAAAAATCTAATATAAAATTAGTAAGTTCATCTGTTGAGTTAAATTTGACTCTATATATACAGATTTGATCCAGTCAGAATATTTAATTTTATAAAATTAGCAAACAGTTTAAATTAATTAAGATAAATCGATCATTTTTTATTTCGGTTGTCTTTTTTATATTGTATCTTAATAAAATAATTATTCTATATATATATATAAGCAAAAAAACAAAATCTTCCTTTTTTACTCATAATATCCCTAAAAAAAAGTTATAACTTGGGAAACTACAACTAAATTGGTATCCTAACTCTTGTTCCATGTTCCATGTATAAAACAAAATAGGATACCAGCAAGAAAAATTTTTGCTATGTCCCCTGTCGGATACAGATCTTCTATCTCCAAAATTCTGTTTCCAATTCTATCCCACTAATAAAAATTTAATACCTCATCCGAAATGTTATCACATATTTTCTTCCGTTTTTACGTTATTCACTGTTAAGTTATACTAACAGAAGCTTTCTTGTGACTGCAAAACTCCAACTGGGCCCACTTTATTAAAATTTAAAAACAAAATCCTTTATCATTCTTTTTCTGTTTTTTTTTTCTTTTTTTCTTTTTTTGATTTCTTGTGCCATTCTTGCCGTTCTTCTCCCCTTCAACTATAACTTGTATATTTTTTAATTATTATTATACCAATCGGGTCCCCCTCATTAAAGTTTCAAAAAAACCTTAAATCATTCTTCTTTTTTTCTGATTTTTTTTTATTTTTAATTTGTTGTGCAATCCCCCCTGTCAGTTTTCACTCTTTGATCTCGTAACTATTATACTTTTTTTAATTACTATTATTTTTTTCTACCATGCGGCCGTAGCAACCATTAAAGCTTCTTTTTCTATTTTTCTTTCTACCAGGCACTGCAGCAATTTCTTTCTCTAGTTTTTTTTGTCGTGAGGCACTGCAGCAACCATCAAATCATACCTATCATTCTTGGGGAAAAAAAAAAAAAAGGTACCTTCTTTATTGTAAATTAGAAACTTCATTGGTAGTCTTCGATAAGTGATTATTGCTTTCTATATCAACATTCTTGATTATTTGCTTGAGTAAATTTATGTAATTATTATATTCAATATTGATTTCAATTTTATTTATATAATATTTAATCTAAACCATAGAAAAAAACATATAAAATTTAACCTTTTCATTTATGTGTTTCATTTGGTAATGTATCCATCAGAGGATTTAAAATATGATATTGCATTCTTGTTATATTCTAATATTTTATAATAAATTAAAATATTCTAGGCTTAAGATATTATTCTTTTTTTATTTTGCTTTGATATTATATTTTCTTTTAATATGATTAAGCTTGTCATATATATATATATATATATATTTATACCGTTATCTTTAATTTTTATAATTTTAATTTTTTTTCTTTATAATATTTAACTATAGTGCTAAAGATCATGGATAATGATAGTTATGTGGGTAAAGATATTAATATATCATTGGAAGATGAAGATAAAAAATATGAAGGAAACATAACTGGCCAAGAAAAAATAGAAGCGATTCATTCTAAAATTTTGGATGAAATGATACCAAAAGTTGGAATAGAATTTAAAAGTGAAGATGAAGCTTATAACTTTTATAATGCTTATGCTTACAAGGTTGGTTTTGGCATGCGAAGGAGTAAGGGACATAAAGATCAAAGTGGAAAGATGACAAATAGAACTTTTTATCATTGTTGTGAAGGCTTTCGAGAAAAGGATAAACGAAATATTAATGTTAAATCTCATCGTGCTGAAACAAGATTTGGTTGGTTAGCTAGAATGAAAATAAATTTGAATCAGACTGGTAAATATCATATTACCGATTTCATTGCCCAACATACACATGTGACATCAACTCCCAGTAAAAGTCATTTGCATAGGTCTCAGAGGAAGTTAACTTTTGTCCAAGCAGCTGAAATAGATATAGATAATAGTTCAGGAATTGCTCCTAAAGCAAGTTTGGAGTTAATGGCTAAGCGAGTAGGTGGGTATGAAAATCTTGGATTTATTCATGATGATTACAAGAATTACGTGAAAACGAAAAGAACAATTCAAATGAAGGTAGGAAAGACAGGTGGTGTTTTGGAATACTTACAATCTATGCAATTGGAAGATCTTTACTTTTTTAATGCAATACAAGTGGATCAAGATGATTTAATAAGTAATATTTTCTAGGTAGATGCAAAAATGATGATTGAGTACTCTCATTTTGGTGATGCAGTTAGCTTTGATACAACTTATAGGAAAGATCAAAGTGGTCGATCTTTGGCTATGTTTCTAGGGGTGAACCACCATAAGCAAACTACTATATTTGGAATTGCATTATTATATGATGAAAGTGCTGAAATATTTATCTGGTTGTTTGATACTTTTGTAAAAGGAATGTTAGGTAAAAAACCAAAAATTATTCTTACTGACCAAGATCCAGCAATGGCAAAAGCATTAACTTCTCAATGGCCAGAAACATGTAATCAGTTATGTATATGGCACTTGTATCAAAATGCAGCAAAACATCTTAGTGGAGCTTTTGCCAAATTTCGAGAGTTTGCCAAAGATTTTAGCAGCTGTATATATGATTATGAAGATAAACAAGAATTTTTTCTAGCTTGGAATGCAATGCTTGAGAAATATGATCTTAAAGATAATGATTGGCTTATTACGAATGTTTGATTTGAGAAAGAAATGGGCATTGGTTTATGGCAGAGAGACTTTTTGTGCAGTTATGACTACTACTTAACGGAGTGCGAGTATGAATAATGTGATTAAAAATTATGTCAACTATCAACACAATTTATTGAGGTTCTTTGAGCATTTTCAGAGGTTAATTGAAGATCGTCGTTATGAAGAACTAAAGGTTGATTTCAAAGCGACTCAAAGTACTCCATCGTTATCATTTCCAGTTGAAATTCTAAAAGATGCAGTAAGTATTTACACCCAAACAGTATTTAAGGTGTTCCAAGATGAGTTATGTAAGGCTTATGATTGTGCTATGCAAATATTTGATCATATTGGGACAGTGACGGAGTACAAACTTACCAATCATAAAAAACAATTTCAGCAGATTGTTAGATATGATTTTTCTGATAACACAGTGATTTGTAGTTGTAGAAAGTTTAAGTTTACAGGAATTTTGTGCTCCCATGTTCTTAAAGTTCTTTCTTCAAAGGATATAAAGAAAATTCCTATACAATATATAATGAAACAATGGACAAAATCTGCAAAGTTGGGAAATTCTAAATTTGCATTTGCAAATACAATAAATGAAGACCCTAAAGTAAGTTTGGCAAGATGTTATAAGGACCTGTGTAGATTGCAAACTCAAGTGGCAACGAAGGCAGCAGAAACAGAAGAAATATATAAAATTGCAAGAACTGCTCTTGCTAAGATTTTAGAATATGTGGATGCATATTTAAAAGACAATAATATTGGAAAATCCATTTCTAAATCACAGAGAGTACAAGCGTACCAAGTGCTAGTGAGAAGATTAAAGGAATTAAAAATAAAGAAAGAGTATGTAGAAAATCTACAAGGCCAAAAAATGCTCTTGAAAGGGTGCGAAAGAAGAAAAATGTTGCACTTGGAGAACCACCTCAGCAACAGTCACATGCTAGTGAAATAGCACATAATGATGTAAGAATTCACATTCAATTCAACAAACTTAGTTATTTCAATATTCCAGTCAATGCAGTTATAATTATTATTAACCAAAATTTTATCTGTGTTATTTATATTAATATTTAATATACTTGCATATATTTTCACTTGCAGGTTTCTTCTAATTTTAATAGTCAAGATCTATTAAACTTGCCATTCAACATAGCGCCTGGATACCATAGTGATTAAGTAATACTATATTTTTAATTACATTTCATCTTTATGGTTCATGCTTTATTTTTTTTATGGTAAAATTTTTTAATATTATTTTATTTTCTTGTTTTTTATATATATATATATATGTATTAAAATATTATATATACTAGGTTCGTAGTCACGTTGCTTCAACAAATTGGATTTAGAATACAAATATGTTGAATTTATTAGAACAGGTATTTCAAAAGATTATTAAATATATATATATATATATATATATATATGTGTTTTTTTATTTTTTATTTTAAAGTTTGCGTTATTTTTATAGGAAATGACATGTATTTGTGTGTCCTTTTATAGGTGCATGCAATCCACCAAGAACACCAATGTTTTGGATTCAATGACAATTATATCATTGATAATAACGAAAGTATATAGAAGTTTGACATAGGGATATAGAAACATTGAGAATAAGTTTTATATTATTTGTTTTTACTATTGAGAATAAGTTTTATATCATTTGTTTTTACTATTCAATGCACTTTAGAAATATTTATTACATTTATTTAGAGTTAAAAATAATATTTATATATATATATATTTGATGAATAAAGTATTCTTTTATATTTGATGATAGATGTGTTTTGTTAAAATTATAAATTGATTTTTTTTATATATAACATAACAGAAAGAAATTGCTGCAGTGCCTGGTAGAAAGAAAAATAGAGAAAGAAGCCTTAATGGCTGCTGCTGCCACATGGTAGAAAAAAAAAATAATAATTAAAAAAAATATAACAGTTACGGGATCAAAGAGTGAAGACTGGTAGGGGATTGCATAATAAATATAAAAATAAAAAATAAAAAAGAAGAAGAATGATTTAGGATTTTTTTGAAACTTTAATTAGTAGAACACGATTGGTATAATGATAATTAAAAAATATACAAGTTATAGTTGAAAGGTAGAAGAACCGCAAGAATGGCACAAGAAACCAAAAAAAAAAAAAAAAGGAACACAAAAGAAAAGAAAAAAAATTATAGAAGGAAAAGGAAAAAAAAAAGAAAAATATTTTATTTTTAAATTTTAATAAAATGGATCCAGTTGGATAAAACTTTTTTAGTATAATTTAACGGTAAATAGCATGAAAACAGAATAAAATATATAATAATATTTTAAATAAAATGTTAATTTTTTATTAATAAAATAGAATTGAGAACAGAATTTTGGATACAGAAGATTTGTATCCGTCCCTGCACAAGTTGCAACGTGGCTGTGGATGGAAGTAAAAAAAAAAATAATAATAATAATAAATAAAATAATAAAAAATAAAAATAAAAAAATAAAAATAATTTTAACTAAGGAATGTGGCACAATAAAATAATGCCATCTGCACATTAATAAAGCAAAACAAAATTTTGACTACGCTCCGGACTCTGAGCTTCCTTCTCCATATTCAAACTCTCAGTCTCTGTTTGTCGCCCTCCAGTCTGAAAATCCCCTCAAAAACGGAAAATGCTCAAGAATACGTCTCCAGTAAGTTCATCAATTTATGTTCTTATTTATTTATTAAGTTAATTATTTTTTTCCTTACCTTAGTAGACAAACTGTAAAAAAATATTTGGATCCTCAAATGTTCTTAAAAGCAAGTTGAGTCCATTTCTTTTTTCAACAAATAAGATTTCTCATTTTATGACTTGTAATTTTCAGTAAATGCATTCTCCTTATAATATTTTGTAATATAATTTTGTATAAAAAGAAATAGATTGATGATCTATAATGGTTTAGTCGCCTCCTAAGTCGTCTGTACCGTAAAATGAAAGCCCCGTTGTGTGGGGGTTAGCTGTCAATAATTTATAGACGAAACCCCACCAAGGAACATGCTTAGGGTTAGCTGTCATTCTCCTTCTCTTTAAGGATATTTATAACCTCAGACAAAGCAATCCAATCATGGTTGTGCCATTTCTTGAAAAGTATTGTTAGCAGTAAATTTTGAGAGAAATAAATGATTGAAATGGATGTCAAAAATTGGCCACTTGATTCAACTCTTTTCGAGACAGTTGGCCATAGAGCACTAGTGATGGAAAGATCCCTTTTCGCAAATTAATTATGTATGCAAATTTAGTTGTAGCAGTGAAGGTGGGAAAATTCCACCATTTGAAAAACCTGGATGCTTATCAATAACTTTTATTTTATGGGTCCCTTCTCAATGCCCAATCACAAAGGGGGTCTATATCTTTAAATTGGAACCAGTAAGCAGAGAAAGTTTCTTCAAGTAGAAATCAATGGAGGTTCCTTCTTTTATGTTTTTCACTGTTAATTTGCTCATTTGCTTTACTTTTTCATTGGCAGCTGATAGTATTCGTCCGTTACAATCTATTAGCGATGGCAAAACCTTGGTTTCAAAAGAAGGGAACTTTGAGGTGGGTTTCTTTAGCCCAGGTTCTTCCAAGAATCGTTACTTGGGAATTTGGTACAAGAAGCTCATGCCAGTTAGAACAGTTGTTTGGGTTGCAAACAGATGCAATCCAATTGAGGATTCATCTGGTTTGTTGACCATAAACAGCACAGGAAATCTTGTTCTTCTGGGTCAGAATAGGAGTGTGGTTTGGTGGACGAGCTCACCGAAACAAGCCCAGAATCCATTGGTACAGATACTAGACTCTGGAAATCTAGTCCTAAGAGATGAGAAAAATGCTGATGCAGGATCCTATTTTTGGCAAAGCTTCGACTATCCTTCTGATACACTCTTACCTGAAATGAAGTTGGGATGGGACTTGAGAACAGGACTTAAAAGGGGCCTGTCAGCATGGAGGAATCCAGAGGATCCATGTCCTGGAAATTTCACATATGGGTTGGAGCTAGGACCTCGTAGATATCCTGAAGAATATATATGGAATGGCACTACAAAATACTATCGTACGGGTCCATGGAATGGCCTTCGATTCAGCGGTTTACCAGAACTAAAAGCCAATGACGTTTACGGCTTTAAATTTGTTTACAGCGATGATGAAGTTTATTACACATACACTCTCAAGGTTACTAAGGTGATTTCTAGAGTTGTTTTGAACCAAACCACTGGTAAGCGTGAACGTTCTACATGGATTATGCCAAATGATCCTTGGACAGTACGTAGCTCATTGCCTAAAGACAAATGTGATGATTATGGCCTCTGTGGAGCCAACGCAAAATGTAGTATCATTGGCCAAAATCCAATCTGTGAGTGTTTAAAAGGATTCAAGCCTAAGTCCCAAGAAAATTGGAACAAGAAGGACTGGTCTCAAGGATGTGAACGCAATCTACCACTGAGCTGCCAGGAGAAACATAGAGATGGGTTTGTCAAATTTGTAGGTTTGAAATTGCCAGATACCACACATACTTGGATGAACAATAGTATGAATCTGGAGGAATGCAGGACCAAATGCTTGAACAATTGTTCCTGTATGGCTTATGTGAACTCAGATATTAGAGGAAATGGTAGTGGTTGTGTCCTCTGGTTCGGTGATCTAGTAGATATGAAATGGTTAGCTGATGGTGGACAGGATCTGCATGTTCGAATGCCAGCTGCAGAGCTAGGTATGAACCTAATTTTTTACCATTTGTTGAATATAAATATATGTATATATATAAAATACCTAGGTGTTTGAGTTCACTCGTGCTTCAATTTTCTTTGAGCAACATGTCCATCTTGTTTAGTATTTTTCTTTTCAAGTTAATTTTAAATACCTTTTTAGCAGCAATTTCCTTATACATATTTTGTTTTTTGTACCAATTATCAAATAAGTAGATAAGATGAAAAAACCAAGAGGCAATGGTAAGATGAAGACAACGGTGATAGCTGTAGCTGTCATTGGCGTAGTCTCTGGTATGCTCTTTCTTGGCGTTTGCATTCACAGAAGGAGGAAAGCCTCCTTGAAAGGTAATATATATTGATCCAAAACAAACAAATTGACAAATAATCTATGATATGAAATTATTAGCAAGTTTGTTTTTATGAGTCAAATTATTAAGGGAACTGATATATACTGATTTGCGTTCAATTTAGAATAGTACTATATATGTTGTGGGTACATTGACATTTGTTATATACATTATGAAGTTCATTTTTTCACTCTCTTATGTTTTTCTTAAGCAGAAAAAACAAAGAGAAATGAAATGGTAAGTGTGTACAATGGAGACCAAAATGAAGACTTGGAACTCCCATTTTTTGACCTATCAACAGTAGCAGCTGCAACTGAGAATTTTTCATTGGAGAATAAGATTGGGGAAGGTGGTTTTGGACCTGTATACAGGGTAAGATTATTTTAACAAGCTATTTATAATATAGGTCCTATCTATGGAAGCTAGAAAGCATGACAAATATAATAAAGACTTTCTGCCTTTCTTCCTGATGAAGTAACGTTTTCAGGGTATGCTAGATAATGGAAAAGAAATTGCTGTGAAGAGGCTGTCATTGAGTTCGGGACAAGGAGTAAACGAATTTAAGAATGAAGTAATACTGATTGCTAAGCTTCAGCATCGGAATCTTGTAAGGCTTCTTGGCTGCTGCATTGAGGGAGAAGAGAAAATGCTGGTTTATGAATATATGCCCAACAAAAGTTTGCACTCTTTCATTTTTGGTTGGAAACCTCTCAACCTGTGGGAAAAATAATCCTTTTTATACCATTAATTGCCCAATGTTGTGGGTTTAAACATTTGATTAATGTGAAATACATATTTTCTAGATGAGAAGCAAGGCAAACTATTGGGATGGTCGCAACGGTTCCAGATCATATGTGGAATTGCTCGAGGGCTTCTGTATCTCCACCAGGATTCCAGATTGAGAATTATACATAGAGATCTCAAAGCCAGTAATGTTTTACTTGATAAGGAGATGAACCCCAAGATATCAGACTTTGGCATGGCTAAAACATTTGGAGGAGATCAAACAGAAGGAAACACAAACAGAGTAGTAGGAACCTAGTGAGTAATATTTTATATATACTTCCCATTGATGCTAGCTAACTTCTTAATTAATGTATGAACTAGATGCTAAATGTGCGTCTATGTGCAGTGGGTACATGGCACCGGAATATGCTTTTGATGGGCAATTCTCAACGAAATCTGATGTTTTTAGCTTTGGTATATTGATGTTGGAGATTATAAGTGGGAAGAAAAGCAGAAGTTTTCATCATCAAAACCACGGTGGCAGCCTCATTGGACATGTCAGTATAACACCCTCCCCCCCCCAAAATAAAAAAATTAAAAAAAAAAAAAAAAGGCTACATAATTTTATTGAGTTTGTTACATAAGTTCTATCAGGATAACTTTTATTTGATGCATTGCATGAATATGTGAACCATTAAATTATATACTTACTTTGATAACAAGTTTATGTTACTTATTTTGATATAAAATTAATTCAGACCCATAAATTAATTTAACATATATGTATATGTGCATAGGCGTGGACACTAATGCAAGAAGGAAAACCATCTGAACTGATTGATGCATGCATGGATAATTACAAAGAGAGAGAGTCGGAAGTGTTGCGTTGCATCCATATCAGCTTGCTATGTGTGCAACATCACGCAGTGGATAGGCCAAGCATGTCGTCTGTGGTTATGATGCTGGGTGGTGAAGGTGCGTTGGTTCAGCCTAAACCACCTGGTTATTTCATGGAAAGAGATTTCCATTTGGCAGAAGCAGAATATTCTTCCTCAACTAATAAGCATGTTTTCTTTCCTTCCATAAACGAGATGACCATATCGCTAATGGAGGCTCGATAAGGACCAAGGAGAACGGAAATGGAATGGAACATTTGGGTCGGGGATCCAAAATCAATGAACAACATAAATGTTTTTGGGCCTATTTAAGGCATCATTTCATACTTTTGTAGCAAGTCCATCATTAAGTTATGGGCTTCAAAGTCCAAATCCGTTTCAAGTCCGTCCAAAATTAAACGACTTGTCTGTATTATTGATTTTCAACTGATAAGCCGAACTTCTTCTACCAGTAGACCCAAAAAAATATCTAGGTCTCTAAATAAGTCAAAAAAATCATGCTGTTTCTTTTTGCTGCATTTAGCTTAATACATGAGATTTTATTACTAGAAAAACCGTACAGCTAAAGATTGCTAATCTTTTTTTCCAAACTTTTTTTGTGACGTAATAAAAATGGTCTTCTACACGTTAAAACCAAGGAAGCCAAATTTCCTCAAAAGCTATCAAGTAGACCAAGACCAAAGACCAAAGGCCAAGTCAATGTTGACAGCAGCCGTATGTAGTTACAGACTCTGCTATCTGCAAACTCTGTGATGGAAGCATTGTGTGGTCCACAGAATTTATGGAATTCATTGAATCAGCTGTCCATGCGTACTTGGGACGTTTCTACTGATTATAGCTTTTGCAATACAACAAATTTTTTCCATTTGTGCGAAATGTCACGGGGAACGTTTGAGAAAATGGTTGAAATGGGTGTCAAAGATAGCAACTTTACCAATCATGTGGACTGGCAAAATATCAATGAGGTAATTGAGTACTAACCATGACAGCTAATAACTTTAAAGCATTTATGAGACGGTTAGACAATAATACAACTGGTGATGGAAAATTTCTTCGAGGCAGCGAAGGTAGAAAGTTCTACCATTCGAAAACCTGCCCTATACTCAATGGTTAAACCTTGTTTTTTCACACTCCTTTTCTAAATGCTATATCTCATGGATGTATTTTTCATCAGTAATAGGTAATTAACCAGAAAGCAGAGAATTCAACAAGTAGGAAACAATGGTGATTCCTTCTTTTATGCTTATTATCCAAGCTAATATGCTCTTTTTCTTGTTTACTATTTCTCTGGCAGTTGACAGCATTCGTCAACAACAATCTCTTAGTGAAGGCAGAACCTTGGTTTCAAGAGGAGGA
This sequence comes from Ziziphus jujuba, assembly GCF_031755915.1. Taxonomy (NCBI): domain Eukaryota; kingdom Viridiplantae; phylum Streptophyta; class Magnoliopsida; order Rosales; family Rhamnaceae; genus Ziziphus; species Ziziphus jujuba. The sequence goes on along the minus strand of NC_083379.1, from coordinate 35,767,304 downwards.
AGCTTTGAGCTGGGTTTCTTCACTCCAGGCACTTCCAATAATAGTTACTTGGGAATTTGGTACAAGAAAATCCCTGTAAGAACTGTTGTTTGGGTTGCAAATCGATGCAACCCAATCAATGATTCTTCTGGCTTGTTGACCATAAACAGCACAGGCAATCTTGTTCTTCTGGGTCAGAATAAGAGTCTGGTTTGGTGGTCGCTCTCACAAAAACAAGTCCAGAATCCATTGGTACAAATCCTTGACTCTGGAAACCTTGTTATAAGAGACGAAAATGATGAAAATCCAGAAGCTTATCTGTGGCAAAGCTTTGATTATCCATCTGATACATTGTTACCAGACATGAAGATGGGATGGGACTTGAGGACAGGTCTTAAGAGGGGTCTATCAGCATGGAGGAGTCCAGATGATCCATGTCCTGGGAATTTCACTTATGGGATTGAGCTAGGACCTCATACATATCCTGAAGCGTATATCAGGAAAGACAATGCAAAATACTATCGTACGGGTCCATGGAATGGTCTTAGATACAGTGGTTCACCAGAACTAAAACCCAATCCCCTTTATGGTTTTCACTTTGTTTATAACGATGATGAAGTGTATTATATGTACAACCTCGTGAATAAGTCTGTCATAACAAGAATTGTTCTGAACCAAACATCTAGTTTCCGTGAACGTTCTACATGGATTGAAGCAGAACGAAATTGGAAGCAATATTCTTCAGTACCTAGAGACTACTGTGATAATTATGGCCTTTGTGGAGCCAATGGAAAATGCATCATTGGCCAGAATCCGGTCTGCGAATGTCTACAAGGGTTCAAGCCTACATCTCAGGGAAACTGGAATATTATGGATTGGTCTCAAGGATGTGAACGCAATGTACCACTGAACTGCCAGGAGAAACACAGTGATGGGTTTGTCAAATTTGTTGGCGTAAAATTGCCAGATACGACTTTTACCTGGGTGAACAAAAGCATGAATCTCCAGGAATGCAGGGCCAAATGCTTGAACAATTGTTCTTGTATGGCTTTTGCAAATTCAGATATTAGTGGCAAAGGTAGTGGCTGTGTCCACTGGTTTGGTGGTCTCGTAGATATAAGAGGATTTCCCGAGGGTGGACAGGATCTACATATTCGAATGCCTGCTTCTGAACTAGGTACGTGTTTAGTTTTGTAACTATACTCATGGTAAATACTTATATTAGTAGCAAGTTCATCTTGTTCAGTTTTCTCTTTGAAGTTCAATAATTTTTACCTAGTTGTGCAATATGATTTAGCGGCAGTTTCCTTATATCTGCTTTTCTGTGTCAAATAACTAGAAAAATATAGGAAAACAAGAGGTGATGATAAGGTGAAGAAAGCACTGATAGCTGTAGCTGTCGTTGGAGTAGTATCTGGTATCCTCTTTCTTGGCTTTTACATTCGCCGAAGCAGGAGAGCCGCCTTGAAAGGTAATATATATTGCTAAAAGCAAAATAATTGACAAGTAATAATATATATACAAGAATTCCTAGTTTTACTCAGTAATTGAATTCACACACTGTATTAAGATGGAAACAAATCCTTTTAAGGAAATTCAGAGAATCTTTATGCTCTTTGTTGTCTTAGGTTTATTAGAGTACCATGGACGAATTTATTACTAGATGCCAAGAGGATTTATATCCACAAACATACCAGCAAAATGTTTTTGTTTCTTCTTCCATTTCCTTTTGACTTTTTCTGTTTTCTCCTTTTAATGTTGCCCAATGCCAATAAGTACTACAGCTTGGGGTTCAGTCATGTGCTCATTACATTATGAGAATTCAAATTGTACTCAGTTAACATGCATTCATGTATGCTTTCATGTACACATTATATTTCCTATATGTCTTTCCATATACCATAGTTAACATCTTTTGAATTTTGAACAGCAAGTAAATGTTCATCATAAACATGTGGGCTATATGGTATTTTTGAGATGTGCCTTCTATTGCATGACTCAGAACCAATTTCTTTTATGAGTTTAATTATCAAGGGGACTAAGTCTGATTTTTTGCTCACAATTATGTCATGACAAATTTTCATTTTATTTTGAGTTTTATATGAGTAGTCCATGACATTTTATGGAGTTTGCCTTTTGACCTCATTACTTTTCTACTTCAACAGAGAATACAGAGGAAAATGGAATAGAACGTCAGCACAATGGGGACCAAAACGAAGACCTGGAGCTCCCATTGTTTAACCTTTCAACAATAGTAACTGCAACTGATAATTTTTCATTGAGAAATAAGATCGGGGAAGGTGGTTTTGGACCTGTATACAGGGTAAGATTATGATCAAATATGAAAAACCTATATATGGAACATGGAAAACATTGGAAACAAAAAAAAAGACTTGCAGTCTCTCTGATGAACTAGCATTTTCAGGGTATGCTGGAAAACGGACAAGAAATTGCGGTGAAAAGGCTTTCAATTTGCTCTGGACAAGGAGTGAATGAGTTTAAGAACGAAGTAATATTGATTGCCAAACTTCAGCATCGGAATCTTGTAAAGCTTCTTGGTTGCTGCATTCAGGGAGAAGAAAGAATGCTGGTATATGAATATATGCCCAACAAAAGCCTGGACTCTTTCATTTTTGGTTAGAATCTCTCTGAGCCTAAGGGTCCTAAATGTCAACATTTTTTAGAACATAAATTTTTATTCTTCTACAGTTCATTGGTCACTCTTTCGTGTGTGTGTGTAAACTTGATTAACTTGAAATACATGTTTGCTAGATGAGAAGCAAGTTAAATCATTAGAATGGTCTCAAAGATTCCAAATCATATGTGGAATTGCTCGGGGGCTTCTTTATCTCCATCAGGATTCCAGATTGAGAATTATCCATAGAGATCTAAAAGCAAGTAATGTTTTACTTGATAAAGACATGAACCCTAAGATTTCAGGCTTTGGCATGGCAAGAATCTTTGGTGGAGATCAAACAGAAGGAAACACAAACAGAGTAGTAGGAACATAGTGAGTGTATTCATACACACACACACACACACATATATATATATATGTATATAAATTCTTAGTTCTTACCATATATGTTAGCTAGTTCCTCATTGATATATGAATCTAGATACTTGAATTCCTAATGAATGTGTTACAAAATGCAGCGGCTATATGGCACCAGAATATGCTTTTGATGGGCAGTTCTCAATAAAATCTGATGTCTTTAGCTTTGGGATATTGATGTTGGAGATTATAAGTGGAAAGAGAAGCAGAGGATATCATTATCATAACCACGGAGTTACTCTCATTGGCTATGTAAGTTACAGCAAAAAAAAAAAAAAAATACCTTAACTTGCACAGTTTTGCTATCGGTTGCATATTATAGTTGAATGGCTCATATTTGCTGCACAACACTGTGAAACTGCATGAACCATAACCATTTTACTGATTGTGATGGGTATTATTTTTCTAATTGATAACTGTGAAATGACACGATTGGTTTTCAATAATTTCTAGGCATGGACATTGATGCAAGAAGGCAGACCAATTGAGCTGATTGATGCATGGATGAACGATTACTCACAGAATCTGTCGGAAATATTGCGTTGCATCCATGTTAGTGTCTTATGTGTGCAACAACGTCCTATGGATAGACCCAGCATGTCATCTGTGGTTCTGATGCTGAGTAGTGAGGGTGCTTTGCCTGAGCCCAAAACTCCTGGTTATTTCACGGAAGGAGATCTTCATTTAGCAGAAACAGATTCTTCCTCAAGTAAACTTCTAACCTCTTCTGTAAACGATATGTCCATAACAGAAATGGAGGCTCGATGACGATGAGAACCATTAATTGTTGGCTTCCAAAGCCTCTGTATATTTAATTTCCTAAAAAGGAGAACCATGTCACCATAAGATTTCATACTTTGGCATGGTAAAACGTTTGGATGAGATCAAACAAGACGAAACACAGAGTATTAGGAACTTAGTAATATAAGAACTTAGTAATATAATATATATACTTCCCATGTATGGATGCTAGCTAGTTTCTTAATTAATGTATGAATTATTATGAAAAATAATTAAGGTATGAACTAGATACTAAATGTGCATTTATTTCTAGTGGATATATGGCACAAATATAAGCTTTTGACGGGCAATTTTCAACACAATCTCACATTTTTAGCCTTTTGGGAATATTGATATTGGAGATTATAAGGGGGGGAGAAAAACAGAAGTTTTCATCATCAAAACCACGGCCTTACCCTCATTGAACATGTAAGTATAACCAAAGAAAGAAAAAGAAAAAAAAAAAAAAAAAAGGCTACATAATTTTATTGCGTTCTGTTACATACTTGTGTTGCAAGTTATAGCAGGATAACTCTTATTTGATGCATGCTTATCTCTTCTTCCACAGATGGGATAACCATATCAGAAATGGAAGCTCGATAAGGAGCACGGAAATGGGAACATTTGGGTCTGGGATCCAAAAGCGATGAACAATCAAAATGTTTTTGTGGTTATTTAAAGCTTCATACTTTTTTTGTAGTAATCCAAGTCCAGCATTAAGTTATGGGCTTCAAAGTCCAAGTCCAAGTTCGAGTCCGAGTCCGTTTCCGTTAAAAGTCAAAACAAAGGAAGTCAATTTTCTTCAAGACTGTCTGATGGATATGAAAGCAAGCAAGCCAAAGATCAAGTCAGTGTTGGCAGCAGCCGTATGTAGTTAATGACACTGCTTTCTGCAAACTCTGTGGGTGTCCACATGATTTATGGAATCTTGTTTAGTCACCTATTCAAACCTACCTGTTTTCAATGTTGAAAACGGATTTGGCTGCTAGGCAAAAACCTTAACCAAACGAAACGGTCCCCACCCTATCCTATCCCAATTAGGTTGTTCCATTTGTGAGACATGTTGCAGCAATTTTGGAGAAAATGATTGAAATGGATGTCAAAAAATTGAAACTTTACTAAACCATGAAGATTTTTGTCAAATACAATTTCAAGTTTTCTACTCCGATGTCAATGGTGGGTAAAAAAGAGTTCAAAACGTGACAACAAACAACTCATAAAGCATTTATAAGACGGTTAAGATAATAACATAATTGGTGATGGAAGGCTTTATCCTAGCAGTGAGGGCAGAAAATTCGACCATTTGAAACCTGCATACTATTCATCAACCTTATCATTTACCTTCTCATCTTAATGCGAAATCTCATTGATTTATTTTCCATTAATCCTTAACCAGAAAACAGAGAGCTCAAACAAGTAGGAATCAATGACGATATCGATACCTTCTTTTATGCTTATTATAAAAGCTAATTTGCTCTTTCACCTGTTTACAATTTCTCTCGCAGTTGACAGCATTCGTCAACACCAATCCCTTAGCGAAGGCAGAACCTTGGTTTCAAGAGGAGGAAACTTTGAGCTGGGTTTCTTCACTCCAGGTACTTCCAATAATAGTTACTTGGGAATTTGGTACAAGAACATCCCTGTAAGAACTGTTGTTTGGGTTGCAAATAGATGCAACCCAATCAATGATTCTTCTAGCTTGTTGACCATAAACAGCACAGGCAATCTTGTTCTTTTGGGTCAGAATAAGAATCTGGTTTGGTGGACTAGCTCAGTAAAACAAGTCCAGAATCCGTTGGTAGAAATCCTAGACTCTGGAAATCTTGTCCTTAGAGACGAGAAAGATGAAAATCCAGAAGCTTATCTGTGGCAAAGCTTTGATTATCCATCTGATACATTCTTACCAGACATGAAGATGGGATGGGACTTGAGGATGGGTCTTAAGAGGGATTTATCAGCATGGAGGAGTCCAGATGATCCATGTCCTGGGAATTTCACTTATGGGATTGAGCTAGGACCTCATACATATCCTGAAGCATATGTCAGGAAAGACAATGCAAAATACTATCGTACAGGTCCATGGAATGGTCTTAGATTCAGTGGTGCACCAGAATTAAAGCCCAATCCCCTTTTTAGTTTCCACTTTGTTTATAATGATGATGAAGTGTATTACACGTACAGCCTTCTCAATAAGTCTGTCATATCAAGAATTGTTTTGAACCAAACAACTAGTGTGCGTGAACGTACCATTTGGATCGAAGCAGAACGAACTTGGAAGCAATATTCTTCAGTACCTAGAGACTATTGCGATACTTATCGCCTCTGTGGAGCCAATGGAAAATGTATCATTGGCCAGAATCCGGTCTGTCAATGTCTACAAGGGTTCAAGCCTAAATCTCAAGGCAATTGGAATACCATGGATTGGTCTCATGGATGTGAACGCAATGTACCGCTGAACTGCCAGGAGAAACAAAGTGATGGGTTTGTCAAATTTGTTGGCTTGAAATTGCCAGATGCTACTCTTACCTGGGTGAACAAAAGTATGAATCTCCAGGAATGCAGGTCCAAATGCTTGAACAATTGTTCTTGTACGGCTTTTGCTAATTCAGATATTAGTGGAAAAGATATTGGCTGTGTCCATTGGTTTGGTGGTCTGGTAGATATGAGAGGATTTCCTGAAGGCGGACAGGATCTACACATTCGAATGCCAGCTTCAGAGATTGGTATGTGTCCAATTTTTTCACTATAATCATGGTAAATACTTAAATAAGTAGCAAATTCATCTTGTTCAATTTTCTGTTTTAAGTTCAATAATTTTTACCTAGTTTTAAACTTGATTCAGTGGTAATATCCTTATATCTGCTTTTCTGTTTCAACTAAATAGAAAAATATAGGAAAGCAAAAGGTGACAGTAAGGTGAAGAAAGCAGTGATAGCTGTAGCTGTCATTGGAGTAGTATCTGGGATACTCTTTCTTGGTTTTTACATTCGCAGAAGCAGGAAAGCTGCTTTGAGAGGTACTATATATTGCTCAAAGCTAAAAAATTGACAAGCAATAATATATATACAAGGATTCCTAGTTTTACTCAGTAATTGAATTCACAAACTGTAGTTAAAGGGAAACAAACCCTTTGAACGAAATTTAGAGAATCTTTATGCTCCATGTTGTTTTAGGCTGATTAGAGTAATGGACAAACTCAGTACTAGGTGCCAGCAGTCATTTAAGTATATCCACAAACATACCAGTAAAATGTTAAAACATACCAGTAAAACGTTTTTGTTTCTTCTTACATTTTACTTTTTCTTTTTCTGTTCTCTTTTTTTCGTGTTGCCAAATGACAACAAGTACTACAGCATGAGGATCAGTCATGTGCTCATCATATCATGAAAATTCAAAAAGTTCTTGGTGAATATGCATTTATGTATGCTTTTATGCACATATTATACTTCCTTTATGACTTTCTGTATACGATTGTTAACATTTTGAATATAACATGTATTTGAACAGCAAGTGAATGTTCATCAAAAACATATGTAAGCTGTATGGTGTTTTTGAGATGTGCCTTTTATTGAATGACTCGGAACCAGTTTCTTTTATAAGTTTAATTATCAATGGGACTGAATCTGATTTTTTTGCTTACAATCATATCTTAACAAATTTGCATTTCATTTTTTTGTATGAGTAGTGGATACCATGATATTTCTGTCATGTAATATGAAGTTCGCCTTTTGATCTCATTACTTTTCTATTGAACAGAGAATGCAAGGGGAAATGAAATAGAAAACTGGCACAATGGGGACAAAAATGAAGACTTGGAGCTCCCATTGTTTGACTTACCGACAATAGTAACAGCAACTGATAATTTTTCATCTGGAAATAAGATCGGGGAAGGCGGTTTTGGACCTGTATACAGAGTAAGATTATGATAAGATATGAAAAACATATCTATGCAACACGAAAACATCAGGGGGGCAAAAAAAAAAAAAAAAGAAGACTTTTTCAAAAAAGAAAAAAAGAAAAAAGACTTTTGCAATCTTTCTGACGAACCAATATTTTCAGGGTATACTGGAAAACCGACAAGAAATTGCAGTCAAGAGGCTTTCAACTTGCTCCGGACAAGGAATGAGCGAGTTTAAGAATGAAGTAATACTAATTGCCAAACTTCAGCATCGGAATCTGGTAAAGCTTCTTGGTTGCTGCATTCAGGGAGAAGAGAGAATGCTGGTTTATGAATATATGCCCAACAAAAGTTTGGACTCTTTCATTTTTGGTTAGAATCTCTGAAACTGAGGGTCCTAAATATCAACATTTTTTAGAACATAAATTTTCTTCTTCAGTTCACCGGTTACTCTTTTGTGTATATGCTGTATATGCAAAATTTATTAACCTGAAATACATATTTGCTAGATGAGAAGCAAGGTAAACTATTAAAATGGTCTCAGAGATTCCAAATCATATGTGGAATTGCCCGGGGACTTCTTTATCTCCATCAGGATTCCAGATTGAGAATTATCCATAGAGATTTGAAAGCAAGTAATGTTTTACTTGATAAAGACATGAACCCTAGGATTTCAGACTTTGGCATGGCAAGAACCTTTGGAGGAGATCAAACGGAAGGAAACACAAACAGAGTAGTAGGAACATAGTGAGTACATAAATATTCTTAGTTCTTACCATGTATTCTAGCTAGTTCCTCATTGATATATGAATTTAGATACTTGTATTCCTAATGAATATGTCACTATATGCAGCGGCTATATGGCACCAGAATATGCTTTTCATGGGCAGTTCTCAATAAAATCTGACGTCTTTAGCTTTGGGATATTGATGTTGGAGATCATAAGTAGAAAGAGAAGCAGAGGGTATCATTATCATAACCACGGAGTTACTCTCATTGGCTATGTAAGTGGCAGTTGAAATAAAACCTTATACACTTTTGCTATCAATTACAAATTATAGTTGAATGACTCATATTTTCTGCACAACATTATGAAACCGCATGAACTTACTGATTGTGATGGGTATTATTTTTCTAATTGATCTAGATATTGTAGAACTGTGAAAAGATATGATTGGTTTTCAATACTTTTTAGGCATGGACATTGATGCAAGAAGGCAGGCCAATCGAACTGATTGATGCATGGATGAGCGATTACTCACAGAATCTGTCGGAAATATTGCGTTGCATCCATGTTAGTCTCTTATGTGTTCAGCAACGTCCTATGGATAGACCCTGCATGTCGTCAGTAGTTCTCATGTTGAGTAGTGAGGGTGCTTTGCCTGAGCCCAAAACTCCTGGTTATTTCATGGAAGCAGATCTTCATTTAACAGAAACAGATTCTCCCTCAAGTAAATTTGTAACCTCTTCCACAAATGATATGTCCATAACAGTAATGGAGGCTCGATAATGATGAGAATTCTGTAATTGTTTCATGCATTATTTATGGCTTTAGAGGCCTCTGTAGATTTAATCTGTTGAAACTAGTGGGCTGAACTGGCTTAGGGAGACAACTCATGGTTTTCTAACTTGTTTCACGAAACTACATAGACAAGTAAACACAAACACGCTAAAAAGGAGAATCAGTTTCTAAACTTTTTAGGGCCCTCCAAAGTCAACTGCAAACTTCGGAAACCAATGCAGCCTTTGATCAGCTTAGTCCAACGCCATTGTTCCTTCCTGCTTGAATACTTCAGTCCTCAATGTTGCATTACATGTCAACAAGACCACTGCTTCCCCCAGTCAACAAGCTTAAAGAAAAATTCCCTCCTAAGACTTAACTTGATCAACTATTGATTGATCAACAGTTTAAGGAATTTTAAAGAAAAAGGTTGTGCGGCGTTGCCAAAGTAAAGAGCCATCCATTGACATTTTTGGGTGTAATAGATTTTCATTTATAACAGTTTTAATGGGAGATCTTTAACATATTGAAGCAGGTTTTCAGGTCCAAATCCATTAATCCATCTAACCTCGTAGGAGCAGATTGGCAATTCAGGTCAAAAGAACTCGATAAGAACTAAATTTCAGCCACCTGATAGTGGTTATTTGGAATATTTAATTTCAGCCACCTAATAGTGGTTATTTGGAATTTTTTCTTAAACAGACAAAACATAAAAAGTTTCTAGGAAGGTGGTTATTTGATCCGTTATCTTTTTATGTGCTCTTTTTTTGGCACTGTATGCAAATATTCCCAAGCCTTTTACAGGGGAAATAAAGAAACAGAAGAAAATAGAAAGTAACGAGGACAACAAGAACTAGAGCTCATTGACTTCTAAAGGCATTTGACATTATACTGCTAATTAGATCCCCAGAACCAGTCCACAGAGCACAGACTGCAGGGGTTGATCATAAAATCAAAGCATATCAAGCTGCAATTTTAGGCTTTATCTCAAAGGAAAATATATGTGATACCCATGAACAAAAAAGCCTACATAATTATTGTGTATATAATAGACATACTTACATATACCCTAAGACAAGTATAACACACCGATCTACAAAAACCTAGATTCCAAGTGAGAATACTGTTGGTGGTTCTCCAACCCATACACACACACATATATATATATGTTCATATTCTGAATGGCATACATATGATTATACAATTAATTAATCCTTATCGCGCCTCCATCACTGTCATGGTTATACTATAGGCTGTTGAAGACAAACCATGCTTACTTGAAGAGGAATATGGTTCTGCCAAATGATCTGTTTCTATGAAATAGCCTGGTGGTTTGGGCTCAGGCAAAGCACCCTCACCACTCAGCATCAAAACCACAGAAGGCATGCTGGGCCTATCGACAGGGCGTTGTTGAACACATAGCAGGCTAATATGGATACAACGCAACACTTCTGACAAATCTTGTGAGTAATCATTCATGCATGCATCAATCAGTTGAAATGGCTTTCCTTCTTGAAACAATGTCCATGCCTAGATATATTCAGAATTAACCAATCTTATTCCTTTTATATGGGTCTAACATGTTTAAATATGTTAGCAAAAATCAAATGCTACCCAATTAGTAGCCATAGAAATTTTTTTTTTTTTTTAATATATAATAAAACTTACATGTCCAATGAGGGTGATCCCATGGTTTTGATGATGAAATCCTCTGCTTCTTTTTCCACTTATAATCTCCAACATCAATATCCCAAAGCTAAAGACATCGGATTTTATTGAGAATTGCCCATCAAAAGCATACTCCGGTGCCATATACCCACTGAAAATAGAGATAAATTTGTTAGGAATACAAGGTAGATTCTTATAATATCTAAGAAACCGAATGAATGGCAAGAATGTACTCACTAAGTTCCTACTACTCTGTTCGTATTTCCTTCTGTTTGATCTCCTCCAAAGGTTCTAGCCATGCCAAAGTCTGAAATCTTAGGGTTCATTTCTTTGTCTAGTAAAACATTACTTGGTTTGAGATCTCTATGTATAATTCTTAATCTAGAATCTTGATGGAGATAAAGAAGTCCTCGAGCAACACCGCAAATTATTTGGAAACGTTGAGACCATTCTAATAGCTTTTCTTGCTTATGATCTGGTTAATATGTATTTCATGTTAATGATGTGTGTGTGAACACAAAAGGTTGATGATTATATAGAAAATTAAAAATTCTATGTTCTTTAGAGCATTGATGCTTGGAACCCAGGCTTTTGTTGAAGAGATTTTTACCAAAAATGAAAGAGTCCAGGCTTTTGTTGGGCATATATTCATAAACCAGCAATTTCTCCTCTCCCTCAATGCAGCAGCCAAGAAGCTTTACAAGATTACGATGCTGAAGCTTGGCAATTAGTATTACTTCATTCTTAAATTCATTTACCCCTTGTCCAGAACTTATTGAAAGCCTCTTCACTGCAATTTCTTGTCCGTCTTCTAATATACCCTGAAAAATATTAGTTCATTCAAAAGATTGCAAGTCTTTCTTATTTTTTATGTTTTGCTTGTTTGATATATGTTTCTTAAATTAGTTCGTCATAATCTTACCCTGTATACAGGTCCGAAACCACCTTCCCCAAGCTTATTTTCCATTGAAAAGTTATTAGTTGCAGTTACTATTTTTGATAAGTGGAACAACGGAAGCTCCAAGTCTTCCTTTCGGCCTCCATTACTTGGATCTACCATTTCATTTCTCTTTGTTTTTTCTGATGGAGTAAAATTAAAGGTAATGAAGAGAAAATATGAAATTCATATACACATAACTCATAAGAAAGTTTAAGGTCTCCATAATTGATATTATATTCTAAACTGAATGCAAATTAGTAGAGATATAATTATAAGCAAAATATCAGAATCCTGTTTATGCTCATGATATAAAACTTGTTATTGCTCACTTAATAGAGAAGACACGTCTCCAATAATACCAAACAGCTAAAATGTTTTAAGATTATGCACTTGCTCTTGAAAATGCCCTGTATCTAATCAACAAGTTGTTAGTCGTAATGTAGGAGATTATTACATGCAAGACGCGCATTGCGCATATAATACATACATACATATACAATATGTATCTACAGAACAATAAGATATATTTTTTTTTTCATGAAGAGATGAACTTATGATTTAACCTCATGCTGCAGTAGTTCTTGTAATTTGGTAACATGCCCAAAAAAAAAAAAAAAAAAATCCAAATTTCATTACGTGGGTAGATCGCTAGAAAATTCTACTTGAACATACAATTCTAACCTTATTTAGATGGGGATCATATAATTAAATATTTGCCAATTTTATTCTTTTGAGTACCATATATATTACCTTTCAAGGCTGCTTTCCTTTTTCGGGAAATGAAAAATCCAAGGCAGAGCATCCCAGAAACCACTGCAATGATAGATGCAGCTATCATTGCTGCCTTCACTTTACCATCAACTCTTGTTTTTGTAGTCTTTTCTGTGTTTTTGTTTTTTTCTTTTTTTTTTTTTTTTTTTTTTTAACAGAAAAGCAAACATAAGCAACATTCCTGCTTAAAGATATTAATTCAAAAGGGAAAAAATATTCGACAGCAGAAACATATTAACCAAGAAGGACTTGTTGCTAAAAGATTAATGGAAGCAAGTTTTTGAAGTCAAACAAATAAGCACGGACAATGAAATATATTAGTACAAAATTATATGCAATGAACCATTCTTGCAAAATTAGGCCCATACCTAGCTCTGAAGCTGGCATTCGAATATATAGATCCTGTCCATCGGCAAACCACCTTACATCTACCAGATCACCAAACCACAAGGCGCAGCCGCTACCTTTTCCTCTGATATCAGAGTTCATATAAGCCATGCAAGAACAGTTGTTCAAGCATTTGGCCCGGCATTCCTCGAGATTCATATTTTTGTCCATCCAAGAATTTGTGGTATCAGGCAACTTCAAGTCAACAAATTTAACGAATCCATCTGTGTGTTTATCCTGGCAGCTCAGTGGCACACTACGTTCACATCCTTTAGACCAATCCATCCCATCCCACAGTTCTTGAGACTTAGGTTTGAATCCTTTTAGACATTCACAAACCGGGTTCTGTCCTATGGTACATTTTCCATTGGCTCCACAGACGCCATAATCATCACAAAGATCTCTAGGTACTGAAGAATATTCTCTCCAAGTTTGATTTGCTTCAATCCATATAGAACGCTCGCGTGTACGGGTGGTTTGGTTCAAAGCTAGTTTTGAGATCACAGACTCATTCACAAGTTTGTACATATAGTACACTTCATCATCGGTGTCAACAAAGTGAAATTCATAAAGGGGATTGGGTCTTAGTTCTGGTGAACCACTGAAACGAAGGCCATTCCATGGGCCCGTACGATAGAACTTACCAGTGCCTCGTCTTATATATCCTTCTGGATATGTACCAGGCTGTGGTTCAATCCTGTAAGTGAAATCTTCTGGACATGGGTCATCTGGACTCCTCCATGCTGATAGACTTCTCTTAAGACCAGTCCTCAAGTCCCATCCCAACTTCATGCTTGGTAACAATGTATCACAGGGAAAATCGAAGCTTTGCCATACATAATTTTCAGCATTTCCATCTTTCTCATCTCTCAGTACAAGATTACCAGAGTCGAGAATCTGTACAAATGGAATCTGGGCTCGTTTTAGTGAGCTCGACCACCAAACTAGACTCTTGTTCTGACCCAAAAGTACAAGATCGCCTGTGCTGTTTATGGTCAACACGCCAGACGAATCATTGATTGGGTTGCATCGGTTTGCAACCCAAACAACAGTTCTCAATGGGATATTTTTGTACCAAATTCCCAAGTAACGATTCTCGGAAGTGTCTGGACTGAAGAAACCCAGCTCAAATCTTCCTTCACTTGAAACCAATGTTCTGCCATCACTGAGAGATTGGTGTTGACGAATGCTATCAAGTGCCAAAGAATCAGTAAAGAACAAAATGAGGAAAATAACAGTGATAAACATAAAAGAAGAAAGACCCATTATTTCTATTTCTTGAGCACTGTGCTTACTGGATTAAAAATGAAAGATAAGACCCTTGTGGCTGAGCATTTCAGAAAGAGAATGGTAAATATGAGGCTTTAGTGGTGTTGACTTGTATGTATGAGAAGGTGAAAATTTCCACCTTCACTGCTATGGAACAAAAATAAAAAAATAAAAAGAATTGCATATTCCAATGAGAAGTGTATTACGGTTCGATTTGTCTCAGTCTCATAATCAAAATTATGGAAAAACTTTTGAAGTCTCCACCGTTTAGAACCCGAATATGGCCCACAGGAGTTGAAATAAGATGAAAACTATGGAAATTTGCTTAGCAAATGATGGGGATTTTTTATTTTATTTTTATTATTATCAATTTTTTTAAGTTACAAATTTTCAATCATTTTAAGTTTTGATTAAATGGTAGTATCATGGTGGGAGTTATTGTCTCACATTTTGCAGAGAAGAAAAAAAACAAAGACAGAAAACGAAACCCACGTAGTTTGGTGGAGGGTCGTAAATTCAATAAATCCCATTAACGCAATGTCGGAGGGGTGACCCACAAAAGCTTCCAGATGATGCAGTCAAAGCATACCTTCCTCCTCCCCACCGCAACAGGAGCTTTGTAACGGCGGTCAAACAGAGGTCGCTGCCTGAAACCACCCACTAACGTGTACGGCGCTTTAATTAACAATAACGACGCCCTGTTATTTTCGTGGTCTTCCAACAACGACTTCTTGTTAATTATACTTTGTTTGGTCACTCGAATTTCCAAACCAACGATTTTCTCGTTGTTGTTGGGACAACCCGGTTGGACCCCTCCAAGATCGACAGTGAATGAGGTTAGCTTTGTAATTTTTTGGATTCTCTGTTTTACATTTTTATAGTTTTAAAATGCATTCTCAATTTAATTTTTTCAATTGAAACATTTTGATTTTAATTTTGGTTTCAATTTTTGGCCCTGCATAATTATCCTTACCTTTACTTTATGCTAAACTCTTTTTTTTTTTTTTTTTTTTTTTACTTATGTTATTAAGATCTCTATGTTAGCTCAAATATGTCATAATCCATTCTTCATTTTTGACCAAAGTTTCCATTTATTATTAAACTCAAATTAAAACCAAAAGCTTTCTATTAAAAAAACAAAAAAATTCCATCTTTGTTGGTTCCATTAGTTAGCGATTCCCAGTGCAAGTAACTGGATTTTGTTGGAAGTAGAAGGATTAATGAAAACCAATTTAAAGCTTCCACCTATAGAAAAGCGCCTCCCGTGGTATAGACTGGTATAGACTAGACGCTTTATACCTTCTAAGTTGATTTTATATGTATATATATATATATACACATATATAGAAAGAATTATTCTATAATATGGACTATAATAATTTGATAAAGTGGGCAAAGTTGCCCACTAAATAGTGGACGCCACAGCTTTGCAGTGTCAGATAACATGTCACTATTTTTTGTTCTTCTTCCTACAATATAATGTATAACATCAGATAATATTTCTATATTTATATATATATATATATATATATCATATATGTATGTATACAGTAATTCTCTTATTAAAAAAAAAAAAATAGACGTATACTTTTATTGTAATGAATGTGAATCAAGTGCCTACAAATGTGTCAAAACTGTATATTCGTTCATAATAGGCCCAATTTTAAGTAATGCATGGATTCCATATGAAGGGGCAGCATTATTTGATGTCCTACCGAGGCTCACTAGCCTTGAAATCTTCATCCTCCATCAAATGGGATAATGGGTAGATATAAATACAGTAAAATGATATTTTTATCAAACAAAAGGATATAGTTTCAGTTAGGATCTTTTGGGAGCTGTATCATCCTTATCTGTAACATTTTCTATTATCAATTATCTTAATGGTCAAATATACCAGCATAGTTGAATTTGAAGGTTACATATATCTACCCTTCAACTTTGGTATGGAAATATCATTGGTTAACTACCATGCATAATGCTTTCTTGAGGAACACACTACTTCTAAATGCCCTGTTTCCATGAAATAACAAGGCAATTCGGGCTAAGGCAACAAAGCATGATCACTGGCCAACATCAGAACCACGAACAACATGCTCGACCTATCTGCAAGACGTTGTTGCACACACAACAGGCTAATATGGATGCAATGCAACACCTATGACAAATTCTCTGAGTAATTTTTGTTCAAGCATGCATTAAGCAGTTCATGTGGCCTATCTTCTTTTATAATTGTCCATGCCTGCATATATTCAAACCCCTTGTCATATTGTTATCTAACTTGTTAGTGATTATGGATAATAAAACTAGGAATAAAATTATGCAGTTTTTTAATTTGTCGCTTGCATGTCTGATGAGGGTGGCGTCATGGTTTTGATGATGAAATCCTGTGCATGTCTTTCCAGTTATAATCTCCAGCATTAATATTCCAAAGCTAAAGATGTGATTTTATTGAGAATTGTCCATCAAAAGCATATTCTGATACCATATAGCCACTGCATATATAAAAGAAAGAACTCTTTGTCAAGAATATAAGTTATAAATCAATTATGGAGTTAGCTAGCATATATGTTATAGTACTCACTAGGTTCATACTAATCTGTTTGTATTTCCTTTTGTTTGATCTCCTCCAAAGGTTTTAGCCATGACAAAGTCCTAAATTCTGCATGGAGCAACAGATTACTTGCTTTGAGATCTTTATGTATAATTGTTAATCTAGAATAATGAAGATATCAAAGTCCCCGAGCAATTCAACATATAAAGCATTGCCACCGCTCTAATTGTTCACTCTGCTTTATATCTAAAAAATTTGTTTTCAATTTGGAAAATTTACATATGAGTCCAATGTTTAGAGGGATTCTAATCACTCTACGATATTTTTGCTTATGACACTTAAGTTGAGAGGGATTCTATCCAAAAATGAAAGTGTCTAGGCTTTTGTTATATTCATAAAACCTGCTCTTTCTGTTCTCCCTGCTTCCACAAATGTACAAGCAAAGAATGAGCATTCCAAATACTACTCCAATGACAGCTAAAACCATAACTGCTATCTTTACCTTACCATCACCTGTCGTTCTTCTTTCCCTTTCTAGTCATCAGACATAGAAAAACATGCATAAGGAAATTGCTGCTGAGAGATAACTAGAAAACGACTATTCATACAAAATTTGGTACCTAACTAGCTCTGAAGCTGGCATTCGAATATATAGATCCTGTCCAACTTCATGCAATTCTCTGATGTCTCTCAGCTCACCGAACCAGAGGACACAACCACTACCTTCTTCTCTAATATAGGAGAAGTTATTCAAGCGTTTGACCTTGCATTCCTTATACTCCTTTTCATCCATGTATGAGTGTTCTCTGACAATTTTAAGCCAACAAATTTGGCAAATCTATCTCTGTGTTTATCCTGGTAGCTTGTCGGTATATTGTGTTCACATACTTGAGACCAATCCACCCTAATCCAGTTTTCTTGAGACTTTGGCTTGAATCCTTTTAGACATTGGCATATTGGATTCTCTACCGTCATACATTTTCCATTGGCTCCACAAAAGTTGTAAGTATGGCAATAATCTCTTGGTACCAAAGAATATTGCCTCCAAGTTTGATCTGCTTGAATCCATATAGAACATTCACGTGTACTGGTGGTTTGGTTCAATAAAATTCTTGAGATTACAGACTTGTTCATGTGATAATAGAGTTCATCATGGTTCTTAAAACCATGAATTGGGTCTCTATTTTGGTGAGCCATTGAATTGAAGTCCATTCCATTGGCCTTGACGGTAGAACTTTGCAGTGTGCTTCCTGATATATTCTTCATGGTATGTATTAGGTAACACATCAATCCCTTAAGTCAATTATCCACGACATGGATCATCTGGATGCTTCCATCCCATCCTAACTTCATATTTGGTAACAATGTATCACAAGGATAGTCAAAACTTTACCACTAGTAATGTTGTTGATCTACATCATTTTTATCTTGTAGTACAAGATTCCCAAAATCTAATACCTGTACCAATGGATTCAGGCTAGTTTGACCAAGCTGGTCGACCAAACTACACTCTTACTCTGACCCCGATAAGAACAACATTGCCTTGGCAGTTTATCATCAGCAAGCCAAATGAGCCATTAATTGGGTTGCATCAATTTTCCATCCAAACAACAGTTCTCAATGGGATGTTTTTGTACTAAATTCCTAAATAACTGTTCTACGAAGAGCCTAGGCTTAAGAATACCCAGCTCAAAGCTTCCTTCTCTTGAAACCAAGATTCTTACATCAGTAAGAGATTGGAATGGAGTAATGCTATCAACTGCATGTGAAATTGACAAAAAGAAACAGAGCAAATTCACACTGATGATAATCATAAAAGAATGCTCTAGTGGTTTCTACTTCTCGAGTTCTCTGCTTATTGGTTACAAATGAAAGATAATAGACTCTTGTGAATTAGCATTAATTTAGAAAAATAATTAATTTGTATGTAGCAAGGCTAATTGACCAGTATGCAGGTTTGGAAATGGAGGAATGGAATTTTGCACCTTCACTGCTATGTTGAAAGTTCATAATTCCACGTTCGAAGAAGATTCCTGCCTCATTATACATGCTTAGTGATTCCTGTTGATATTGACATTTTTTTTTTTTTTTTTTTGGGTGAATACTCCTGTTGATATTGACATGAAAAACATGCAGTGAGAAAATATACAGAAATCACGTCAGTCTGCATGTTAGGAATCTTGGTTAAGAACTAAATTGGTCACAACTAACATTTGTCTTCCTATCAAGAAAGAATCTCTAGTCATCAATCTCAAAAGGTTAAAAAGTGATCAGAATTGAGTTTACAAGATGACATAATTTAACTTAGATATTATTTTAAACAAAAGTTTAAGTTGTTCTAATACGATACCAGGAGCTGGTTTGGGAATCATTCTGTAGGACTCACTTCTTTTTCTAGAAAATGAATTCTAGTTCCAGAATTACCAAAAATTATTTTCCTGTAGCCTTTAATGTTCTTAAGAATAATTTTAGGCATTTAAAAATCTTTATAAGTTATATTATAAAAACTTAGATTTGATAAGAAATTTAACCTACTTTGCAAAAGGAACCTTCTTAATAGGTTCAATGCAAAACCAATTATATTCTTTCAGAAGGCCCTTCTATATATATTCCAAAAATTTAAATCATTCCCGTTTCTAGGAAGGCAGAGAGAAAGTTTCTGATTGGCTTGTTGTATGTACATGGTGTGTTGTGTGCATGGTTTTTCTTATAGTTAAGTTACTTGATATGATTCTGGACCTGCAGGTCTTGGTATTAGACTTTTAGGTTTTTTGCTACAAAGATTCCATCTTTTGAAGAAGAAAAGCAATTGAGATTTAGAATATAATTTCGGAATCATTTGGAAATTGGTTGGAAAGCTTCATATGGTATGGACTAGAAACTTGCTATATCTCCTTCTAGTACCTAGACTGTGTTAGCTGAATCACACATGATCTTCTCAATTATAAGTTGATTATATTCCTCGGTCTTAGTGTGATGGGGTTGGAACAAAGTATCCAACAGGAATGTAATCGGTAAAACCAGTATATCTGTCCATAATAGGCCCAATTTTCAAGATTTTATGAGGAGCATCTAGAAGAAGGGCCTAAAACCCTGAATGACACGGCAGTTGACTTCATATGCATGGATTCCATATGAAGGGGATATCCTACCAAAACTTATGGAAACTTCATTAACAGTGACTTGAATATATGCTGAAATTTTCATATATGATTGACGGAGGTGGTTTATTCTGTCTTTCATGTAGTTGCTGGATGACAACTATTCGTGCTCGATGGCATTTTTTGGGTTTGACAGTTGCAATATTTATCCTACCGAAATCTCTAGAAAATTATAGCCAGATTAACTCCATCATTCTATCTCACCTTTCGGAAAAGCAAATAGGCTGTTTGTGGTCAGAACAGTGAAAGAAGGCACCGAGTTTTCTTGAGACATAGCAAAACAACAACAGATTTTTTTTGTTTTTAGACCTATCTATTATGAGCAGACCAAGCTTCTCCTAACTGTCATATTTAGAGTCAATTTTCTGCCCTCATCTTGTGTTCTGCTTTTTCTCTAGTTCTGTTTGGAAATATGCCACAACCAAAAACAGGGCAACGAAAGAAACGAAGAAAAAGTAAAATAACCTGGACATGCCATTGCTAATTAGACTCCAAACCCAATTCACATACGGCAGGTTTAATGGTTTGATCATCATACAAATGCATATGAAGGTGGAAGCCTGCAAATGAGATTTTTCGTTTTTCTCATTTAAGATTAGAAGGTAATCTTCTTAGCCGTCTAATGGCAGTTGCAAAGGTATTTGATGGCTTCCCTAGGCTTCCTAAAATTACATTCCAACATACTACAGCTGGTTTCGTAAAATTCAGACTACATGAAGTTAATCTAATATTTTTTTCCAATCAAAAAGACCCAAAGCTCATCCAATTTCTATTCGTTCAGTGCAGGGGCAATCCTTCTTGGATCATAAATTCTTAGATTAATAGTTTCTTAAAACATGTTAGATTTACAGAACCACGAGTTGTCTCATGTTGCCATTTCACACCTCTTGTTTGAACAAATTAAATTTAACCCACTAGCCTTGAAATTACCTGCTATCTGATATGTAAGAAATGTTACGAATGGATAAACCTGACGAATATACTTATTTATATTTGTAAATACATTGACATGCTATGTATGCTCAACGAGCCTCCAGAATTGTTATAGTTATATCATTTGTGGAAGATGATAAATGCTTGCTTGAGGAATAATCTGCTTCGAAATACCCATTTGATTCCATAAAGAAAGCTGGTGGTTTAGGCTGAACCAAAGCAACCTCACCAGCCAACATCATAACCACAGACGACATGCTTGGTCTATCCACAGGGCACTGTTGTACGCATAGCAGGCTGGTGTGGATACAGCGCAACACTTCAGACAGATTCTGAGAGGAGTTTCTCAAGCATTCATCAATCAGTTCAAATGGCCTGCCTTCTTGCATCATTGTCCATGCCTGTACATATTGAACCAAAATCATGTGTCATTCATATGTATAACACTGCTCATATATATAAAATAAATAGGTTTAGGAAAATTGATGTTACCAAAGCAGGCTAAAAAGTTATGGTCTTTATGGACAATAGTCAAAATACCTGTTTTCCAGAAGACACTTTATTGTAATTTATAGTAATTTTATTGTTTTCATGGAAGTCTCTGTATTCAGCTGACTCCTTTTGTATTTTATTATAAAATTAACTATGCAGTTGAACCACAAAATTCACAACCTGTGATAAAATAAAATAAAATAAAAAACTCAATAAATTTTCTTTCTTTCTTTCATTTTAATCATTTTCACTTTTGCTTTTGTTTGTTTGTTTTCTTTTGTCTTTTTTTTTTTAATTTTTATCTATTACTTACATATCCAATAAGGGTGACCCCATCGTTTTGATGATGAAACCCTGTGCTTCTCTTTCCACTTATAATCTCCAACATCAATACTCCAAAGCTAAAAACATCAGATTTGATTGAGAACTTTCCATTATAAGCATACTCTGGTGCCATATAGCCACTGCATACAGAACCAAATTCGTTAGGAAAAAGTAGTTGGATTATCATATAATATATAAGGAGCTAGTCTGGGAAGAATAACTTACTATGTTCCAACCACTCTGTTTGTATATCCTTCTGTCTGATCTCCTAAAAGGGTTCTAGCCATGCCAAAGTCTGAAATCTTGGGATTCATTTCTTTATCAAGTAAAATATTACTTGCTTTGAGATCTCTGTGAATAATTCTCAATCTAGAATCATGATGGAGATAAAGAAGTCCCCGGGATATTCCACAAATAATTTGGAAGCGTTGCCACCACTCTAATTGTTTACTTTGCTTTGGATCTGGAAAAAAATATGCTTTCAATTTAGCAAATGCACAAATAAATGCAAGGCATTTAAAATGTGTGTATTTTTAAGCAGGACCCTTAAGTTCAGAGGAATTCTAACCAAAAATGAAAGAGTCCAGGCTTTTATTCGGCATATATTCATAAACCAGCATTTTCTCTTCTCCATGAATGCAGCAACCAAGAAGCTTTACAAGATTCCGATGCTGGAGCTTGGCAAATAGTATTACTAGTTCATTCTTAAACTCGTTTATGCCTTGTCCGGATCTCTCTGACAGCCTCTTCACTGCAATTTCTTGTCCATCTTTCAGCATACCCTGAAAATGTATATTCATCAGTATGACTGCAAAAAAGTCTCTCTTGATTTGTATGTATACTTTATTCAAGATATAGTTCTTATATAATTAGCTTGTCATAATCTTACCCTGTAAACAGGTCCAAAACCACCTTCCCCAAGCTTATTTTCCATTGAAAATTTATTAGTTGCGGTTGCCATTGTTGATATGTCGAACAAGGGGAGATCCAAGTCTTCCTTTCGGCCTCCATTGTTCTGACTTACTATCTCATTTATCATTATTTTCTCTGATGAAGTAAAAGAATAACGAAGTGAATAAATGAACCAATACTAAAAATGCATAACGAGTTTTAACGGTATCCACAACTGAAACAATATTCTAAAATGAAATGCATATTATATTAGTTAGTGAATTCAAGATTTTAGTTTGTAAATTCAATTCCTCAATACGACACCAGCCTCATCTAAATGGGAATCACATAATAATTTATTTGTCTTTTCTATTATCTTTTTTAAGGATTATGTATTACCTTTGGAGGCGGTTGTCCTTAATCTGCTAATGCAATAGCCAAGAATGAGCATCCCTGAAACTACTGCTCCCATGACAGCCACAGTTATCCCTGCTGTCTTCACCTTATCATAAGCTCCTATTTCTGTTTTTCTTTCTAGTTATTTGACACATAAAAGCAAACATAAGTAAATTGCTGCTAAAAATATATTCCAAAACAGAGTTAAAATACTTGGAACAGAAAAAATATTTAACAATAACTTTGTTACGAGATTAGTCTCATACCTGGCTGCACAGCTGGCATTCGAATGTATAGGTCCTGTCCACCATCAGGTATCAATCTTATATCCACCAGATCATCAAACCACAAGACACAGCCATTACCTTTGCCCCTGATATCGGAGTTCGTATAAGCCATACAAGAACAGTTGTTCAAGCATTTGGCCCTGCATTCCTCAAGATTAATACTATTATCCACCCAAGAATTTGTGGTATCTGGCAATTTCAATCCAACATATTTGATAAAACCATGTCTGTGTTTCTCTTGGCAGCTCAGTGGTAAATCGCGTTTGCAACCTTGAGACCAATCCATGGTATTCCAATTTTCTTGAGACCTAGGCTTGAACCCTTCTAGACATTCACAGACTGGATTCTGGCCAATGATACATTTTCCATTGGCTCCGCAGAGGCCATATTTATCGCAATAGTCTCGAGGTACAGAAATATATTGCTCCCAAGTCTGATCTGCTGCAATCCATACATAACGTTCGCGTGTGCTGGTGGTTTGGTTCAGAGCTAGTCTTGATATCAAAGACTCATTCTTGAGTGTATACATGTAAGACACTTCGTTGTCATCATCAACAAAGTGAAAATCATAAAGAGGATTGTTTCTCAGCTCTGGTGAGCCACTGAACCGTAGGCCATTCCACGGGCCAGTTCGATAGAATTTGTCATTTCCCTGCCTTATATATCCTTCAGAGTATTTATGAGGTCTTAGCTCAATCCCATAAGTGAAATTTCCAGGACATGGATCATCTGGATTCTTCCAAGCTGATAGGCTCCACTTGTGACCTGTCCTCAAATTCCATCCCAACTTCATGTATGGTAACAATGTGTCACAAGGATAGTCAAAGCTTTGCCACAAATAAGATTCTTGATTTCCATCGTTCTCGTCTTTTAGTACTAGATTCCCGGAATCTAGAAGCCGCAGCAGAGGATTCTGAGGTTGCTTGACTGAGGTTGTCGACCAGACCACACTCCTGTTCTTACCCAAAAGGACAAGATTGCCTGTGCTGCTTATACTCAACAAGCCAGAAGAATCATTGATTGGGTTGCATCCGTTTGCAACCCAAACAACAGTTTTTACAGGGATTTTCTTGTACCAAATTCCCAAGTAACGGTTCTTGGAAGTGCCTGGACTGAAGAAACCTAGCTCAAATTTTCCACCACTTGAAACCAAAGTTTTGCCATCACTAATAGACTGGAATTGACTAATGCTATCAAATAGTGAGGACGAAGTAGTGGTAAAGATAAAAAAGAGCAAATTGGCTCTGAGAAACCAAATGGAAGGAGCCTCCATTGTTTTGTTTTGTTTTTTTCTGTTTTTTAGTTTACTACTTAAGCGCCAACTCTGTCAATTGTTTTCAATATATAGGCACAGCCTTCTGATTGGGAGACACTGTGGAAGGTAACCTTGGAAAGAAGGCTAATGAACAGTGACAGAACTTATAATAATAATATTATGGTCCAACTGTCTCATAATGGTTGGAAAACTATGAATCGTGTACCGTTTGAAGTGAACTCAGTTTTCCGCAATTGCAACAGTGACAAATGGGCATTGTTTTTTTAATTAGTCCAAAATTTTGACACCCATTTCAAATCTGCTTTCCCGTTTTACCATAAATTACTATCAGTTTTTTTTCCAAAGAAGGTGATAATCTTGATTGAGACATAGTTTCGTTAAATCTGATGTTTTGGTCTGGAGGAAATTCATGTTGGTGGTTATGGTGGGGTACGTGGTCTAGTATGGAAAATAAGTGCATGAAGGGGAAGTGGTCGTTTTCCATACATATTTTGAATTTGATGCTGTGGAGGCCACAATAATAATTCCGATGTGCATTAAATATCACATACATACCTACATACATACCCTCCTTCCAAATCTCCAATTGCAGAGATATGTTAACAGCAGACAAGGCTTTTAAGGCAAATTGACTTCCTTTACCGCGAATATAATAGACTACTACATCATGTCATCAATCTATTTTATTTGTTTCTTTTTTTCTATATTTTTATTTGAACGTCCAGTCTATAAATTATAGTTTTTTTAAATATATGAAAATTGCACTTAATTCGATATGAAAAATCATGCTGAACATCGTTCTAAGAACATTTGTGTTACAGTTTATCAGAGATGAAAGAAGTTAAAGGCCGTAATTGCAATTTAGTATCTTATGCTATGAAGAATTAGTTATCAATTTAACACGATGCAGTATATAGAGTCTTGAGTTAAACTGTTACATTTTGGCTCAATAGTTATTATTATTTCTTTTTTTATTTTTTAAATACCAGTAATTTGTTGAAGTTTAGATCCCCTAGTTTTATTTAAAAACTTGCATAGTATCTTTAACAGTTAACCGCCATTTATTTATTTAAAATAAAAATAAAAATTATAAAAATGAATTGATTATACTAAAATGCAATATATAATTAAACTGAATTTCAGAACATGAATGCAACGTTTTAAATTTGAGAGACTTCTCAATGTTAGTATGTACTAAACGGCTAAACCACAATTAATACAAATTTTAAAAAAGGTTTATCAAAAATAAAAAAGAAATGAAATTTTATCAGACCAGAATGTAATAATTTGAAATTTCTGAATATGAATAAAACATTTCAAACTTAGAAAACCAAAAATGCAATGTCGAATTGCAATTAAGCCAAAGTTTTAAAAAGGACTGCTGAACTTAATTCCTACGCAACAATAAAACATCGTGTAATTTGAACCAGAACGTCACACATGAAAGAAGTGTATATTTCCACCAGGCTATCTCTGTGGGACTAAAACCTCGTGTATTTAATTTGCTAATACGGCCTACACATTGAATATTGTTGGACATAAATATGCAAATTAATGAGGTAAGTAATTAGTCAAATTTTGGCTAATTTTTTCTAAACATTAATTGTTTGAAGCCATACCAACTAAATGGAACCCACACGGGATATTAGAAACATGACTATATACTGTTACGTCAAACATTAATTCCTGTGAAAACAACCACTGAATTCATATAAGAATACTAAATGCCCCTTGTACCAAATACCAAACCTGCGCAAGAAAAACAAAATCCAGACAAGTCATTAGATTTTATTTTGGAGTTTGAGAGGCAAGTCATAAATTTATTAGTGTTGTATCATGAGTTTGCATGCAACCTAAAGTAACAGTTTCAATTTACTGGGATATGTCATTGTTACCAAATCCCCAATAAGTAATGATTATTAATCTTGAAAGTACTGCTGGACGCTGGAGTACTTAAAACCCAGTCCAAAGATTCCATTTTCCATTAGAAATAAAAATTTTTCTCGGATAATATATGTGTAGAAATGCCATCCATGGGGATTTATAGTACAGAATAAACAGGACCAATTGAGTACTAGAATCTATAATTTTTTTATTCCCTTGCATAAAAATTACAAGTTAATAGCGATCCTTGACGTAGGAAACTTGTTCAGCTTATTTAAGGTTCCTTAATTATAACGGTATAGGAAGTAGACATTAGATATTGGAATATTTACTATTATTATTCTTGTTATTATTTTAATCTCTGATCATTATAGCAAATTTTAATATAAATTAGGTGAGGGGTCGTCTTTCGAACTCTTGTTAAGGACATATCAATCAGTAGCACCTCCAATTATTGAATAATTTATATATTCATAATTTTTCTTTTTCACATCAGAAACATTGATAAAAAAATAAAAAAAAATAAAAAATAAAAAATAAAAAGAAAACCTCTCTAATGGTCTATCTAAATATTTTACTAAGTTAACGTGAAAAAAATAATTACAATAAACACTATGAAAATGACTTTTTACTCTGGGTCTGTTAGGCTTTGTGAAATTTGCTAAAAAATAAAAATAAAAAAATTCTTTAAAAAATAAAGAAAATAAACTAATAAAATTTTATTTAATTAATAGTCACAAATAGCTTTTATGTATATTGCTATTAAAAAAAAGTTTATAATTAATTATACATTTATACCATCTAAATTTAAACAATGTTAATTTTTTTTAATATTAAAATTCTAAAAATGAACTTTTTGATGATAACTATTTAAATTGCTATATGGCATATAGATTCCATTAGTGACCGTTCACTAGTGGTGATAAATAATATTTTTTAAGCAACATATAGAATACTCCATATTCACCATTGAAGATTCACTTATCCAACTTTACTTGATCACGTTAGAAATATGATTCACTTATCCAAACATTGGCCCCCCATGTTTCATTAAATTAGAATAATTTGATGAAACATGTAATATTTCAATTTTTCAATCTCAGCTCTTCGTACTAATACCCTACGTCTTCAATTGTTTTCCTCTATGGCATTTGGTCTTCTGTCCAGACCAGAATCCCTTCAGATCATGCTTTGTAGCCACATAACCAGTCATATTTAAAATGACTTTTCCAATAGCTTCTAGATCCATGCTCTAGCCTTTATTCATATTGTTCTTGATTTTTGACTGTCTAAAGTCTTGGTTGGTCTGAAAGTTATAATGATTATTCCTCCACCTAAAGTTATTGGGACTGGCCTGATATAGTTGAGGAATTCCATACTGACAATGCTTTTAGTTACGACTTTGGTGCATAAATGGTTGTCCCCCAGCCTGAATTCAATTTCTGGTCGATGGAGGAACATATGGTTGGATCTTCTACGCCATGTCATCAATCTGTTTCATCATTGTTGGTGCAACCATAAAGTCCTGCACTCTAGTAGGTGTAGTATGTGGAGTTACTATCGTTTTAGATACGGCTTGAAGGGCTAGCGCCGTGGTAGATGTGACTGAAGGTGCTACTAAGATGGATGCAGCCTTAAAGGCTGACGTTTCGATAGGCGTTAATACGGCTTGAGTGGCCTGCATTAGAATAGATCTAGCCTAGGGAGCCAGGACGGGGGCAGAGGTGGCCTTGGAGGCCAACACTCCTATAGGTGTAAATGCAGTCTGAGGGGCATGAGGGGCCAATATCGAGGTTGATATGGCCTGTGGAGTCAACACTGGGGCAAAGGCAGCCTTAGAGGCCAGCACTCCTATAGGTGTCAATGCGGCCTGGGGGACCTACAATCGGATGGATGTGGCATGAAGGGCCAATATCAGGGTTGATACGGCTTGTGAAGTCAGCACCAAGGCAAAGGTGGCATTGGAAGCCAGCACTCCTATAGGTGTCAATACGGCTTGGGGGGCCTGCAACTAGATGGATGTGGCATGAGGAGCCAATATCAGGGCTGATACGCATGTGGAGTCAGCACCGGGGCATAGGCGGCCTTGGAGGCCAACACTCCTATAGGTGTTAATGCAATCTAGGGGGCCTGTAACTGGATAGATGTGGTATAAGGGGCTACTATTGGGGTAGAGGCGGCCATGGAGGCTTGTACTTGATACTCATTCTGACCATAAATTGGCCACATGCCTTTTAGAGTGGCTTGGAGGGCTTACAATTGTTGGTGCATGAATTCAAAAGATGCTTCCATCTTTCTGTTGTGCTCTTTTATATTGCTACTCATCTGAAATAAAATATCTTGAATAACATTTTCATCATTTGAAGTCATCTTAACTTCTTAGTTGATGGGTCCTACCGGGTGTGCCAAAAAGATATATTGGGAAAAAATCCAACACCGAGCATGTTTGATTGTGCAAGCGTGCCACCTTCTAGATTGAAGGAAATAGAGAAAATAATAATAATAACAATTGTAAAAATAAAATAAAATAAGACGATTGTATTTAATTGTAAAGAACAAATAATTAAAAAGGTTCTAATGCCTTAATGATTTAAGGACTTTAATCAACTAAAAAAAATATAAATGAGAACAATGCAAAAATAATAATAATAATTAAAGCCAATAAAGTAGGCAGTTTAAGGACCAACACAAAATTAAATGGTTAAAGCTAAATAATAGGTGGCCTAAGGGCCAACACTAAATGAAAACTAAATAATAGGTGGCCAAAAGGCCTGCTCTATGTTGAAAACTAGAATTAAAAATGAGAGAAATATTGTAGTGTAAAGAGGTGTAGTAGAAGTTGAGATCCTCCTCAATGATCAAATGAGACTTCAATATATAGTAAGAGAAGCCACCCACAAATCTCTTTCTTTTTCGATGTGGGACAACTAAAAACCTTTTATTTCTAAAACTCAATTGGTTTTTCTTCTCCTAATCCATGTGAGATATTTTTTCTTATTCTTCTTTATTATCTTAGATAAAAAAATATTGGTACAAACAATTATTATTATTATTATTATTATTATTATTATATCATTGTCTATGTATGTTTCTTTTTCAATCTTGAACTATGATCTTTCAATCCAAAAAATGATATACATAAAACCATTTTGGTATAGACTTGGTCCACGCATGTTTTCAGGTCCATCTATGTTTCTGTGGTTTCAATCCATAAAAAATATTTCTTTTGCAGTTACTATTTAGTTATCCCATCTTTTATTTGTTATCCTATGTTTTTATGTATTAAGTAGTGGCTATTTTCAAGGGAATGTGAGTGAGTCTTTTAATGCTCCATGGATGTGTCAGTTGTTTTTTCATGAATACGTGAAGTTATATCCTTTTCTCCTCTCTAATCTTTTTTCTTCTATTCTCTTCCCTTCCTGGTTTTTATAAATGTAAGATTCTTTCTCTCTTCTTTTTTATTTTTCTTGAAATATTCAAGAATATCACATTGATGTTAGAGTAAAAAAAACCATGGATATCAATACGAAAGCGAATACTGAATTTCATAAAGTAGTTTTGGATACCCTTCCCAAAACATGAATCCAATTTTAATTAACTCAATGTCACTCTTCAAATAGTCCTCACTGAGTTGTAGGCTTAGTGCCTCTAACAAAAGCACAAGGCTGTCGAGTAGGAAATTAGTCCTTTCTTATAGGAAGAAACTTCATAAGTCTATCTTCTTACACATATTACGTTGGCTTTAGGTCCACCAACGAGTAACCCTTCTTTTAAGAAAAATGAAATAATCTATCAATTTCCAAAACTTGAATGGCTCCAATGGAGGTTTTGGCTGAGAAAGATTCATATATTCAAGTCTCTGTTAGTATGCAATCATATTGATCCCCTCACTATCAAAAAACTAAAATGGAGCGTACAGCAAGAAAGTTTTCAGATGCAAGCTTAATCATTGTGAAGTTGGCAAGAACTTTAGCAAATAATGCTACCTTGGAGATCAAGTGGCCCTTTTCTAAGCATGTAACCTAACCGCATCCTTAAGGACAAGGATGCTTTAAGGGGGAAGAAATGAACAATCCATAAAAGATATACATTTTTTTTCTTTCCTTATAGTTATTATTTAGCTATCCTATGTTTTTATTTGTTATCCCTTGTTTTTATCTATTAAGTAGTGGCTATCTTTAAGGGAACATGAGTGAATTTTTTAATACCCCATGAATCTATCAATTGTTTTCCATAAATGAATAAAGTTATATCACTTTCTCCTCTCTAGTCTTTTTTTTTTTTTTTCTCTTTCCTTTGTTCCTAGTTCGTATAAATGCAGTATTCTTTCTCTCTCCCTCTCTATACTTCATAAAATATTCAAGAACATAACATAGATGTTGATGCAAAAAATAAACAATCAAGTTTGTGCACCTTCCTTCACCATTGATAACTTGTGATGCATATAAAAGAATGAAACACATGTAAGGTCCTTGGGGTACCAGTATGGGACCAGCCAAAGATACTTCATCACTTAATTTAGCAATTTGTTTGGACTATTCTAATACTCAATGTAATCTTAGAATGATGTAGCTTGACATACCTTATTCTGATGAAGGAGCAGTGCTTATAAAGAGCATCTTTAAGCTTTTTGAATCCTCTTGGGACTCAGACTTCTATTCCTAAAAGGGATTGACCATAGAGTCATTTCAAAATTGGTATTTAAATTATAGAAGAATCCTTATACTTGTTCTTTTTCATCTTCCTCTTCACTGTTATTAGATCGTTATGTGGATCCCGATTGATTCAGCAATGATTCAATTAAGGACCAAGCTCTTTGTTTCTATACTACTAGCTGTTACTTCACCATGGGGATTTGCTTCATCCACATTGCTTATTTCTTCACATTCATGCCAAACTGTTTGATTCATACCAAGTTGTTTCTACTCGATATTGTTGTTTCTACTCGATATTGTATATAACCTCATGCTACAACATATCATGCTTTGTATCATTCCTCGTGTCATATCATTCCATGCATCATATAAGACCACATACTATATCATGACTATTTTCGAATCATACAATATGCTTCATACACACTTTATATCATAACACATTTTGATTCGTGCCACACGTGGCACCATTCACTCCATTTATACCCATGTAATATCACTTTATTTGTTTTATCCCACATTACATACCAAACCATGTGTTACATCATCTTGTATATAGTTTCATACCCACTCATTGTATCATGCCACACATGCTTCGTACCATGCTTCCATACTACACATGCTTCGTGTATGCCTTGTATCATGCCCTTGCAATATTTCACGTCGTTTTATACTTTGTCATACCTTTATTGTTTCAGCCTCTCATCTTATTTCATACCCATCTAATATTTTATTAAATTTTGTATTTAACCATCTTGTATCATCCATTTTATATATATCACATCGTATCTACCATGTTGTCCCTGACCATGGTATATCTGCCAAGTTGTATCATACCATTATATTCAATATTGTCCAATTTGTTTCATACCATGTATACCCATGTCAAATCCAACCATGCCATTTCGTCTAGGTTACTTGTTTCTACCCATTGGTTTCATCCTTGATCAATCCACCCTTATCCGTCTCATCCATGGTCATTTTCATTTCTACCCTGATCATCTATGGTCATTTCATCAATGCTTGATTCATCCATGGTGGTTTCATCCTTTATTTAGGGAAGGAATTACTTCGGGTATATTTTATCCCACATTATAGATATGAGAGTTGATGAATCATGGATATCAGTGGAAAAACAGATGTTAAATTTTGCAAAGTAGTTTTTAATGCTTTTACTGGACATTAATCCAATTTTGATCAACTTAATGTCACTCTTCAAATGATCCTCAATGAGTGGCAAATCTTATGCCTCCAATGAATGCATAAAGTCATGAAATAGGAAATTAATTACTTCTCATAAGGAAAGACTTCAACGACCTGTCCTATTACACATCTTGAGATGGCTTCAGTTCCGGCAATCTTCTTTCAAGAAGAATGGAGTCATCCATTAATTTCCTGACTTATATGAGCCATAATAGCCAAAAAAGATTTACATACCCAAGTCTCTATTAGCGAGGGACCATATCAATTCCCCCATCAAAAATTTAAAATGGAGCATATGGTAAGGGAGTTTTTAGATGTTCGCTTAATCATTGTAAAGTGAGTAGGAACTTTAGCAAATAATGCTACATGGGAGATTAAGTGGCTATTTTCCAAGGACATAACCTGATCCCATCCTTAAAGACAAATATATACTAAGGGAGAAGGAATAATATGGACTCAATCACTTATGTTTCTCTGGACCCAATTCATAGAAGATATATATATATACATATATAAATTAGAGTTATCGCTTAGCTATCCCATGTTTTTGTTTGTTATCTTATATTTTTATTTGTTAAGGAGTCGCTCTCTTTAAAGGAATATGGGTGAGTCTTTTAATACACCAAAAATTTATTAGTTATTTTCCATAAATGAAATATTCTATCTTTTTTTCCTTTCTGATCTCCTTTCTTCATCCCTCTCTCTTTTCACTAGTTCTTATAAGTGCAGGATTCTTTCTCTATACCTTTCTGTTCTTTAGGAAATATTTTGGAACATAACATTGGTCCATCATAATCAAGATGAGCTGCTCCATCATATATTATATTATGGATTCTTATAATGATGTTTTGCTTCATTATATTTAGGTCTGTAGTTAACATTGGTCCCTTCTGTATGGCTTGGGATGGGTCCATGAAAGAGTTAATCTATCTTTATTTATTTGCTTGTTTATTTCTTATTTTACATTATAATCAATCAAGTGTCTATGGCTTCCATTATGTAGTGGTAATTACCACTTATTAGAAGTGGCTAATTGTTTTTCAGTTGTTTATCAATTAGGATACTTGTAAGTTGTTTAAGTTTTTATAAATGAATGAAGTGTTCGATCTCAATTCTCTTTGTCTCCTCCTTTCACTTTCTACATATTATTTATATCCCTAAGCCATTAGGAATATAAGATTTGGTATCATAATTATTGACTTCATAAACACCTGAGAGAAAACCAATGCTGAGTTTCGTAATGGAGTTCAAGATATTTTGGTCAAAGACAATACCAACTTTAACTAGATACACTCGACACTTCAAACAATCTTGGCAAAGCTGCATAGCCTACTTGTTCAACAAACGCAATAATTAAAGAAGCATGACATCAATCTCTTTCATTAGGGGGAGTCTTTGATCCATAATCACACACATTGTGAAGGAAACACTGTAATATCATCTATTCCAGATAATAATCTAACCATACTCAAGTCTTTTTTTTTTTCTTCCAAAAAGAATGGAGTCATTCATCAATTTATAGGAGTTGAATGGTCCTTAATGGAGGCTCTTGCTAAGAGAGACTTGCATACTCAAGTCCATGTTAGTGTGTGATCATAACAATTCCCTCACTATCAAAAATCTGAAATAGATTGTATGGTAAAGGAGTTTTTGGATGCAGACTTGATTGTTGTGAAATGGGTGGAAACCTTAGTAAATGATGCTACCTGAGAGATTAAGTGGATCCATAAATGTTTCTATGGGTCTAATACATAGAAAAAATATTTCTTTCTTTCCTTACAATTACTATTTAGTTATCCTATGCTTTTATATGTTAAGTAGTGACTATCTTTACAATAACGTGGTTGAGTCTTTTAATACCCCATAGATGTATAAGTTGTTTTCCATGAATGAATGAAATTATATCATTTTCTCCTTTCTAGTCTCTTTTCTCTTTCTCTCTTCCCTTTTTCTTAGTTCATATAAATGCATGATTATTTTTCTCTCCCTCTCTATTTTTCTTGAAGTATTTAGGACCATAATATTAGGATCAGAGCTGATAAACCATAGGTTCTGTGAGAAAACTGATGCTAAATTTCATAAAATAGTTTTGGATACCCTTTTCAAACATGAACCCAATTTTGAAAAACTTAAGACACTCTTCAAATAATCCTCGCTAAGTTGCCCACTTTACACCTCCAACAAATGCACAGGGTTGTAAAATGGGAAATTAGTCCTTTCTCATAGAAAAAGAATTCACAAACCCATATTGAGATGGCTTTTATTCCTCGAAATTTCTTTTAAGATGAATAAAGTCATCCATCAAATTTTAAGAATTAAATGGTCCATAATGGAGGCTTTAACTTAAAAAGATTTGTATCCTCGGGTCTCTATTACTATTCGACCATACTGATCCCTCACTATCATGAATCTAAAATGGAGCATATAGTAAGGGAGTTTTCATATGCAAGCTTAATTATTGTGAAATGAATGGAAACTTTAACAAGCAATTCTACCTAAAAGATCAAGTGGCTCCTTTCTAAGGATATAACCTAATCCCATTTTTTAGGATACTGATGTTCTTAGAAGGAAGGAATGTTATAGACTTGGTCCTTATATGTTTTTATAGGTCCAATTTATAAAAGATATTTTTTTTCTTTTATTACTGTTTCTGTTTAGCTATCCAACATTTTTTTCTTTTGTTATAGTTACTGTTTAGCTATCCAATATTTTTTTAATCCCATGTTTTTATTTTCTATGTATTGGCTGTAACACCCCGTACCGAGGTGTACCAAAAATTTTTATGCTTTTACCAAGTTTAACATGGGATAATCGTGGTTGATCAGTGGGTCCCACGGTTAACTTTTTGCTGCAAGGGAATTTTCACTTTGACCGAAGCATTATGACAAAATACGCCTTGATTCGAGTTCATATATTAGTAGTATGCCAAAATCGGAGCAACAATTAAAATGTTACAGTTAAAACAAGTTACGGTCTACATTGATCAAGCGAACCCAAGTCTGACTTGTTTATTGTATGAATTTTGGTTTTCACTTGTATAACATTGTATAATACTCATCGATACAAGTTCATGGACTAGTGGCACACTTAATATGGACTTGTGGTTGACAAGTTATGGACTTGTATTTTTTCTTTTATCATTTTTTCAGCAATTGGCTTTACCGAGTATACTTTATGATATATATGTAAAACGTGTTATTTTAAACTCCACCAGCACGCACCATGAGTCATCACACCAGCCAATCCCGTGAGTGCACAGTGGCAACATGGGTGGCATTTTATTAAGCCACCTGGGAGGAGAGGGAGAGGAGAGAAAGAGAGAAAGAGGGGACCACTGACCACCATAACTTTTGTCTATCTCGACCGTAACAAGCCATATGCACTACCCAACATGAAGGCTATCTCGAACTTGGTCAACTGACCAAAAATTTTGATGAGATCATTGGCGACACACTAGGATCGGGTCGTTTTCAGCGATGGTGGTTGTTGGCTTTGCCAGTCAATTTCCCTATCTTCAATCATCATTTTGCTGCATCACCCCCACCATTATATTACCCATCCAAAAATCGACCTCCCTCTAAATTTTCCAAACTGATGGATGTTTGATGCTTCGGCATTGAAGACTTCTTCCAGCGACGGTGGCAGCTCATCGATTTTCCAATTTCTTTGGTTGATCCATCACTCTTTTTTTTACCAATTTTGACCTTTTTGAACCCAAATTCGAAGTCTAGTTGGCTCAATCTGAGCTAGTTTGCAAAATTCAGGAGCATTAAATTGATCGGATCTTCCTAATTAGATCGTGACCATCACCGACTAGATCTTCGATAGGTACACTCTAAACTTTGTTTTGGTATATAGATTGTAAGTTTTAGTCAAGGCTTGTGTAAATTCTTCTAGATAAATTATGTAAAATACCAGATAAAAAGATTATTTTAATGAGTATCATATTTTTGTTGATATT
Source organism: Ziziphus jujuba (assembly GCF_031755915.1). Classification (NCBI taxonomy): domain Eukaryota; kingdom Viridiplantae; phylum Streptophyta; class Magnoliopsida; order Rosales; family Rhamnaceae; genus Ziziphus; species Ziziphus jujuba. Next base: position 35,731,039 of record NC_083379.1, on the reverse strand, counting down.
TGAGTCACCCGTGTTAATTGAGAGATTGATCCCATGGAAGATCTAGAATGATCTATGTATTCAGATGAGTGGTACATTTTGCAACGTATTTTTGGGAATTAAATTTATGTCAATTATGCTATTTTTATTTTTATAAAATTATATGGTGCAAAATTGATTAAAGAAAAATTATTATTATTTTATGTATATGGAATAATAATGTTTTACAGTCATTTTGCAAAAACAGTAAATTAATATATATATATACACACACACACACACACACACATGTGTGTGTGGGGGGGGGGGGGGATATGTTTCTTTGGAAATATATATATATATATATATATATATATATTATTTTTATTTTTTTGCAACAAAGCCAAGGATTTTATAACTATATTTTGAATCAAATTAAGTAAATTACATGAGTTTGGTAACTTGTTTAAAATTCAGTATCGGTTTATGAAATAAATGGTATTGTGATAAATATGTTTATTTATATTATGTTTTATACTGCTATATCTACTGATTAGTACATATGTATTATTTAGTTATCCGAAGAGCTAATAAAGAGAGCATCGGCAGGTATTTTGTATGGTGAGCATTAGTTTTCCTCTTCTTAACCATAGGATGACAGGTTGTTAGCATCGGCCCAAGGGATCCAATTGTAAATATCTCTTCGTATCTTCTTGTCAAAGGCTGCTTTGGATGTCAAATGCCACTTAACACTACTTGGTATATGGTGTGGTGTATCAAGTAAACACCAAGAATATATTTTAAAATATTTTTGAATTATATTTTATGTTAATTACGGTTTTAAATTGTTTAATGATTCTTTTATTATATTATTAAATCGTTTAAATATAATATTAACTATATCATATTAGTTTATTTATTTTTTTACCCTGAATTTTCATAATTATTTTTAAACGAATATTTTTGGGACATTTTCTTAAATAATGTTTTGTTCCATTTTAATCTTACCTAAATTTTATTTTATTTCATTTTATCTTAAATTTATATTTTTATTTATTTATTTTATTTTAATTGTATTTCCCAAATATTTGATTTTAAAAAGGGGAGCCCTTCAAATAGAGTGAATTAGTGAGGGTTTTGAGAGAAAATCATATTTCTAAATAATTTCTTAAATTTCTTAATTTCCTAATTGTCTATTTATTTATTTACTTATTTATTTTTGTTAATCTAATAATAGTGTTATAATTAGAAAAGTGTTATTTACTGGGATGATTAGCATCTAATTAGTTTTCTTGTTTTTAATTTCATTTCCTTGCGTTCAAGTGACTAGTGGATTTGATCGTCCGAGTTGTAAGCTTGTGAGTTGTCTTTCTTCCATTGGTAAGTTGTCCTTCTTCCATTACTGTAACCAAAGTAGAGCATCTCTTCTTTCTTTATCTCTATATTATTATTATTATTACTCTTTCATCTATGCCACTGAATGCTCTGATACTAAATTTATGGGTGTGGAAATTTGTTAAATGTTGTTTATTTATTAATTATTATTTTGCGCCCTTTTCTTTCTTTTCTTTTCTTTTTTTTTTTTTTTTTTTTTGAAGTGTTGCAACCTTGTGGAACTTTGCATAATATGGTGGGAAAAGCAATGTAGTTGTATTTTTAGAGTGTATTTTCTGTGCAAGATTTCTAGGGTAAGTCCAATCCTTAGGGAGATACTGTTGGATTTTCTGTAGAATTTCTGGTAGGGTTTTCCCTAGTCAGGGCTCATGTAGGGTTCCAGTAAAGATTCCTAAGAGGGTTTTAGTAGTGGCTATCTTTAAAGAAACATGGGTGAGTCTTTTAATACCCAACTGACATATCAATTATTTTCTATATGGTCTATTTTCTTCTTCAATCTTCCTTTTTCCTGGGTTATTATAAGTGCAAGACTTTTTCCGCTTTCTCTCTCTATTCTTCCAAAAATATTTAGGAACATAACTTTGGTGAATCCCTATACCTACTCATGCATGATGGCTTCCAAAGTTAATAGGTTATAACTACTTCATTGAATATAAAAAAGGTCAAAAAAAATAGTAATCCTTATTATACTCAGTTCCTTAATGATACTCAATCACCTTCCCAATCTTATCTCCTACATAATGGAGTTTAGTACAAATAGGGGAAGATATGCATCGGTCCTACTCAATTTTTATCCCAATCCTTTTAATTAAGTCTTATTCTTCGCTTGTGGTAGGCCAATTTGGATATCTTCGTACCCTTGGCGAATTGGAAAAAATATTTCCAATACCACCAAATGAAAACAAAGGTAAAGTCGTTCACTCATGAATGGTGTGATACGAACCTAGGATGACCTGCTCCTAAACCCGAATTATATTAGCTTGGATCTAATTATTTTTAAGTTTTAATGGATTGACCTCAACCCCTAACCAACCTGTGATTAGAAACCTTAGTATAGTGAAGATACCACAGTAGGTAATGGATGTCCTATTGATAAGTCAAAACTAAAATACTCATTCACTAATGGTGTTTTACGTGTTCAAAAGAACAAAGAGAAATTCAATCTCACAAGATAAATTCTGAATATTATTAATGGTGCATTCTTCCTAAAAAACAAGTCCTTTTATAGGCTAAGAGAAAACAAAATAAAACCCTAAAACAAAAAGGAAAAACCGGCCATGCAATGAAAAATCCTAATATGGCTGAAAGTCCCCTCATTTTCTAATCTAATTTGGATTAATTAATTTCTTTATTTTGAATTAGAAATTAATTAATTGAAAATGAAAATAATAAAATAATAACTTTTGTAAACTTATTTTTCCACCAAATAAATAAATAAAAATAAAAAAGTAATGGTAATTTCCTAAAACTTGAATTAGAACCAAATTAGGAAACTAAAATACTAGCTTTTTAACTGAGTTGATTTTGACCAATCTTTGACCAATTTAACCTCCAAATCAGCTTCAATATGCTTTTTAGGATGCCAAATAATCTTATTATAGAGTCCCACATGTTGCCCTTGCTTGGAAGAAAGCAAAAAAGCCAACTCAGCAAAACACAGTAAAAAAGGGGTCAAACTTAAATCCATTCGCATAGCCCCTTTTGGATGGGTTTTAATCTACCTTGACTTGATTCCATATCCTCTTAAATATATGTATTGAATCCGTGAAGTATTGGAACCAATTCATGTTGCTTGGACTCCTTAAATGTACCAAAACCATTATCCAGGCCCTTATTGGCTTCCACCACTTGTATGCTCAAAACAAATCTTGTGTCTTTGGATATGGACAAGACCTCTTGAGAATGAATTACTCCCTGGATAAAGGCAGCAAGGTTTTAATTAAACCTCTTGGCTTGAGCTCTAGTGATCAGCTTGATCTTCATCTGTATCGGATCAGTACCCCAGCGGGTTGTCGGTTTTGCAAGCTCGGACGCATTCTCATCATGGTGAGGTTTGCCAATGTAATAAGCATGAAAGCACCAAACCTATTGGCCATTTCCAACCTCTTCCAATTCCAAATCGGATATAAATAGATGTCTCTATGGACTTTGTTAAGGGTTTACCTCTCTCTCATGGTTACTTAATGACCATGGTTGTGGTTGATAGACTATCTAAGTATGCTCATTTATTCCCTAAAACATCTATACATGGCTTATATTGTGGCAGAAGCTTTCATGGAACAAATCGTGTGACTTTGACATGCCCAAGATAAGGTTTTCATTAATACATTATGGAAAACCTTATTTCAATAGCATGGAACTACAAATTCTATCTATCATTCATAAATGGATAGAGAAATGAGATTGTTAATCAAATTTTTTAGCAATACCTATGCTGCTTTATAAGGGATCAACCTAAAAAATAGTATAATTGGCTAGCTTGGGTTAAATATGGTTATAATGCATTCAAACATTCATTTACTAAACTCTCACCATTTAAAGTTGTATATGGGATGCAAGCTCCAACTATAGTGTCTTTTTTTCTTTAGGCACGACCAAAGTCTAGGCAGTTTATGAGCTCCTATATGATTGCACATAAATCCCAAGGGACTTGCATCATAATCTAGCAATCACTTATGATTGTATGAAAACACGACTAGACTCGTGCCTAAAAGAAGTCGTCTTTAATGTAGATGATCACATGTATCTTAAGTTGTAACCTTCTTGCCAAAAATCTTTCATTTTCTACATTCATTTAAGCTATCTTCATGTTTTTATAGGCCTTTCCATGTGATTGAATGAATCGAGCTCATGACATATCACTTTGAACTCCCAACAGACTTTTTGACTTATAATATATTTCATGTCAGTTTATTGAAGAATCATGAAGGACCTTTACCACTAACCTCTTCCATTTTCATTCCCATTACTAATGATGTTGAGGTTTGTCCACAACTTGAGCACATTATTACTAAGGTCTGTTTCAACCATGTGAAAGCTTCTAAGGGGTTTTCAATTGAACTTGCTTAACCACTGATGCCATTGGGGACCAGTGCCTTTCAAATTAATAGAATGCTAGTTGGATCTGTTGATGAGGTTCAATGCCTTTAAACTCAAAATATTGCTCACATTTATAGATCCATTTCATTGGATCTTCCCCATTAAATTTTAGAAAATACAACTTGAGTGTTATGGGGTTGTTATTTATAATAGATGACGTTGTAGTATTTCTGCCACAAGGTGTGTCATTGTGTGGAGCGAGGACTTTTCCAAATGGAAAATGGTTAATGTCATACATTGTTCAACATGCAGATCATGCAACTATAGTAAGACCATTTGAAACATGGCATGTATCTATTTAAAGTTGGTATTGTGCTTGGCAAAAATATCCTGAACTTCATTATGAAACTTAGCATTAGTATTCCCCCGGGTCTCTATGGCACTACTTCTCTTTGCTGTTCCTGAAATACTTAGGAACATAACATTTGATATGAATCTGGTCCATGTATATTTCCCTAGGTCCAATTTGTAACACCCGTCTCGAAGTACACCGGAAATTTCTCAAGTTGACCGAAGTTGATTGGATTTGACTATCATTAATCGAGGCACTGTTGCAAAGTATGCATCGACCCAAGTTCGTAGACTAGTAGCACGTAAAAAAATGGAGATATGGTTTGAAAGTTATGAGCAGAACAAGTTGAGATTCAAACTGTCCGAGGGTGCCAGAGTTGACTTTTTATTCATGTAAAATTGAGTTTTGACTCATGGCTGTGAATTACTCGTTGATACAAATTCATAGACTAGTGGCACGCTTAATTTGGATATGTTGTTTGAAAGTTACGGACCCATGAAGTTTTTTCGAGACAACAGTTACTATTCATCAATATGTGAGTGTGTGTGAACAGTGGTGCCATGTGTTAAAAATCCAGTAAACTCGTGAGTGCACAGTGGCACCCATGGGAGGCTTTTTGATTGGGTGAAAATATATGAGGTGGAAGGAGAGAGAAAGAGAGAGAAAAAGGGGGAAGAATCGGCCACCATTTGTTGCCCGATTTTTGACCATCAAACCTTGCATGAGCCACCGCCGGCCACCTAAATTTCATGGCCAAATTGCTAGCGATGCGCTCGAATCAAGGCAATTTCTGGCAGCGGTGCCGATTCCTTCTCCGGCTGATATCTCCCCGAACGTCTATTTGCCTCACTTCCTGTCCCATTAGCTTACCCATCCTCCAATCTACCTTTCCACCAATTTTCATGGCCATTGGCCACCGGATGCACTGCTGGCATTGGTGGATTTCGGTGGCCATGGCAGCTTGCCAGAAAACCCACCTCCCGTAAGTTCCCGATAACCCCACCTACCATTTCCCTCTAATTAGACTTCCCTAAATCCAAATCTAAGGTCCTTTTCCACCAACTCGCAACAGTTTGTGAGATCTAAGGACATTCTATCTGAAAACGTTCCGGCGACATCCCGGCCCCCACAGGTCTGATCTCCTGAAGGTAAGACCGGATCTGTAATCCCTACGTTGTGTAATATACTTGATTAAAATATTAATTTAATCAGTTTTGTGTGATATCGATATTTTAGGAGCACGTGTGAATTGTGGAATCGATCCGGTGGAGGATCTTGATTTAATTGCGTGCTCGAGATGAGTGATCCACCTTGAAATTGATTTTCGAGTACCAAATTATGAATATTTTATGTTAGTTAGATATCTTAAAATTATATTTCATGTGTTAAATATTGAGTAAACTTATATTTGAATTTTTGATGCCAAAATTGAATGAAATTAAAATATTTGTGCATTAAGAAATGTTTTGATTTTAAGAATTTTATGGAGTTGGGATTTTGTTAATAATTGTTAAATTCTATTGTTGGAATATTGTGAAATTAAAAATATTTTCATGTGAATTTTAATATACGCTTAAGATTTAGAGGAATTTCAATTTAATTTTAAAATATCAATTATGATGATTTTAATTTATATTGTGTCGCCAAAAATATATTAGGGAATTTAAAGGATTTATGGTTTTAAACCCTTATTAATTATTGTTTTGTTTATTATTGAAATTTGGATGCATGATAAATGTGTTACATGATTTTAAGAATATATGGATTTATGTGGTTTTAATATTATTTTTTATATGGGTTGAATTTTATGGATTTGAAGGAAATTATTTATTCTAATTTATTAAGCATGGAAAAATGGTGGAATTTATTTTATGGTATTGACGAATTGTGGAATTTAATCATGCATGAATTTTACGTGATACGTGCGATTGAAATTGATTTCAAGGATTTGAGGAAATATTGTTTTAAAATTTTTATGCATTTAAAAACTAAGAGTTTGATTTTATTCCATTGGCAATTTGGTATATTTTAATTGATGGATTCAACTTGATGGATTTACATTGATGGAGTTTTAATCACAGATTTAAGTAATGGATTTATGATGATGATTTAAAAAGAAATGTGGAAATATTACAAGTTTAAAGCTGATTTGGATCAATGGATTTGAAAAGTGATATTTATGAGATTTCGAGATTGGAAAATATATTGATTTTATGATTTTTAGACTCACTCATATAGTACTGGTGTTCTGTACTGTACATATATGGATATGATTAGTGCACATGTTATAGGGTTATCATGTTGATGCCATTGGACCTGAGAGCTGGCAGAGTATAATGCATGGTAAGCATCAGCCGTTCCTCTCCATGGCCAAGATGACTGTTGATAGCATCGGCCTGATAGGATGCCACAGTGATCGGATGCAGGTTCACTTCTTAAACATCCTCGTCAGGTGATGCTTTGGGATACTGGGCATCACTGGTATATAGTATGGTGCGTTAGGATATTCTCAATATGATTTTCAAAACTAGATACTTTAAAAATTATATTTAAAATGCACTTAATGATGTTTTTATTATTTATTTTAATTTGAGATTGTAACATTTATTTTATGGAACTTTATTATGTTTTATCATCTATTCATATTAATGTTTTAAAATACATTTTACCTTGATTTTACTAATTAGATTGATTTTGTGTTTCAAAATAACTTCTGTTATATTTTTACCATTTATTCAAATGGATATTTTAAATTGATTTAAATGTTTCTTTTATTATTTTATTGATTTATTTTACTTGTTGAAATAGATTATCTAAGTGTATTTGTCCATGTTTTGATTACTATTTCAATATAGGATTTAAACATTAAATTTAATGTATTGTGTTGCTTATGAAAATTGAGGTATTTTTAACTAATTATAATAATTTCTTTATGATTTATTATTTCATTGATTTAAGTAATAAGTTGTAAAGTTTTCTTTAGTTAATTTGCTTTTGTACTAAATTCTTCTAATACAAGTTCTATTATTTATTTGTTTGTTCATGATTTTATTTTATCTTATGATATTTCATTATAAATTCAATTATTTGTATTTTATTTAATTGATTATTTCTTAATTTTTGGGACATACAATTATGGGGTTTTTGCTAAATGCTTTAAAAAAGAAACATTTCCAACTGAGTGGATTGTTAGGGTTTTGAGAGAAAAAATATTACTTGCAAATGCTTTGTATTTATTTATTTATTTATTTATTATCAATTGATTAAGTTTATTTTATTATTATTGTATAGTAGACTGGGTCACTCACTGAGATGATTAGCATCTCATATTTTTAAATTCGTTCCTCTAGACCCAGGTTGGTAGATATCGATTGTCCGCGGCGAGCTTGACGTTTTGATTTGTTGCCAAACTTCAAAAAGCTTTTCTTCCTTTTCCTTCAATATTGTAAATTTTCTATCTTGTATTGTAAGAAATTCTATTTTTAATTGTAGATAATGCGATCTCTGTATATTTACTTAATTAATATCGAATTGGTTCCCTGTTAGTAAGGTGGGAGGAGTAAGGAGATATTATTATAAGTGTTTTTGCTGTGCAGGAAATTTTATGGTAAGTCTTACCCTTAGAGGAGATGTTGTCGGATTTTCCATTGGAAGGTTCGGTGGTGTTTTTCTAAGATCATGACTTGTCTAGGGTTCCGGTGAAGGATCCTGTATGGATCCTGACACAATCCATATAAGTTATTTTTTTCTTTTCTTGTAATTACTATTTAGCTATCCCATGTTCTTATTTGTTATTTCATGTTTTTATTTGTTAAGTAGTTGTTGTCATTTAGGTAACTTGAGCAATCCTTTTAATACCCTTTGGATGTATTAGTTGTTTTCCATGAATGAATGAAGTTATATCATTTTCTCCTTTCTGGTCTTTTTTCTTCTTCTTTTTTTTCTTTTTCCCTAATTATTATAAATGCAAGATTCTTTCTCTTTTCCTCTCTGTTCTTCTTGAAATATTCAGGACCATAACAATGGTACCAAAGCCAATGAACTATGGATCTCTGTGGGAAAATAGATGTTGAACTTTGTAGAGTAGTTTTGGATACCCTTGCCAAACATGAATCTAATTTTGATCAACTTAATGTCACTCTTCAAATGTTCCTCACTAAGTTGTGGTCTCTATGCCTTCAGCGCATGCACAGGACCATTAAGTGGGAAATTAATCCTTTCCCGTAGGGAGAGACTCCACAATCTCATCCTATTACACATATTGAGACAACTTTTGTTGCTCTAAAAAGAAATTATTCTTTCTAGAAGAATGGGGTCATCCATTTCTAGGAATTGATGGTCTATAGAGGAGGCTTTGGTTGAGAAAGACTCACTTGAGTCCCTTTTACTATGTGATCATCTAGATTCCCTCACTATCAAAAATTTTGAATGGAGTGTATGCTAAGGGGTTTTTTTATATGCAGGCTTAATCATTGTGAAGTGGGTGGAAATTTTAGTAGATGATGCCTACCTGGAAGATCGAGTGGCTTCTTTTGAGGACATAACCCGATCCCGCCATTGAGGATAAGGATGTTTTGAGAGAGACGGAATGAGCATTCTATAGAAGATATTTCTTTTTTATTTCATCATAATTACTGTTTAGCTATCCTATGTTTTTATTTGTTATCTCCTTTTTTTCTTTGTTAAGTAAAGACTATATTTAAAGAAATGTGGGTGAGTCTTTTAATGCCTTATAACCATATCGGTTTTTTTCAATGAATGAATGAAGTTATATCCTATTATCCTTTTTTGTTTCTTTTTATCTTTTTTCGTCCTTTTTCCTTGGTTCTTATAAAATGTAGGATTCTTTCTCTTTCCCTCTTTGCTCTTCCTAAAATATTCAATAAAATAATATTGGTATCTAAGCCAATGAACCATGAATATTTGTGGGATAATAAAGGTTGAATTTCATAGAGTAGTTATGGATACTCTGGCCAAACATGAATCCCATTTTGATAAACTTAATGTCAGATTTTAAACAATCCTTATTGAGTTGTGGACTCTAAGCTCCAACAAATGCATAAAGTCATGGAGCTCAAAATTAGTCCATTCTCATGAGACTTCACAAACCCATCACGTTGCACATCTTAATACAGTTTTGGTTCCTCCAAGAAGAAGCTTTCCTTTCAAGAAGAATGGGGTCATCCATCAACTTCCATGACTTGAATAGTCCCTGTGAAGGCTCTGACTGAGAAAGATTCACATCCTCAAGTCCCTATTTGTCTGCAACCATATCAATCCCTCTCTATCAAAAGTCTAAAATGGAGCGTAAAGCGAAGGAGTTTTTAAATACAAACTTAATCATTGTGAAAGTGGATGGGAATTTTAGCATATAATGCTACCTGGGAGATTAAGTAGCTCTCTTCCAAGGATATAATTGATCTTATCCTTCAAGATAAGGATGTTTTGAGAGAAAAGGAATGATGTGGACCCAATCCATGCATATTTCTATTGGTCTAATCCATAGAAGATATTTCTTTCTTTCCTTACAGTTACTATTTAGTTGTTCCATGTTTTTATTTGTTAAGAAGTAGTGGCTACATTTAAAGGTATATGGGTGAGTTTTAAATACCCACATATGTATCGGTGGTTTTCCATAGATGAATAAAGTTATATCATTTTCTCATCTTTGGTTTTTTTTTTTTTTTTCCTCTCTCTCTTCCCTTTTTCCATGGTTCTTATAAGTGCAATATTTTTTCTCTATCCCTTTCCATTATTCTTGAAATATTCAAGAACATAACACATTTTAACAAAAAAATCTAAAAGATAATTAAATTCAATTAAGCTCTGTGGATAAATATTTTAAATGTTAAGCAAATATAAGCATATATTTGTAGATTTCAGATGTTAATGACAAAAGAAAATCTATGTAGATACCAAATTATGCAGATAATATTTGTTCATTTTGTAAGATGAACATTGAGACTCTTGAACATCTCTTTCTTGAATGTTCTTAGGTTAAAATGATATAGTTTGGATCAATTTTTAACATCAGATTGCATGTAGGGTCTTGTACTAACATTTCAAGTTGGTTTCAAGAAAAATTGTAGAATTTCCAACTTCTAAACGATAATAAAGATACTTTTAGCACTTTATTATCTTTAATTTTTGGGCATAGTTGGTAAGCTAGAAATCAATTAATTTGTAATGGGATATAGCCGTAGCCATCTGTGGTTATAAAAGTTGCAATGAAAGGCTAATTCTAAATATAAAAAATTAAGGACTTACTATTAATCCAACATTTGATCTCCAAAACTTGCCTTCTAATCAATTGTCCAAACTCTTTCCTCCTAGGGTAATAAAATTGAACTATGGTGGTTCATTTAAACCGTATGGTCAATCATGTGGAATGGGCATTGTGGCACAAGATTCTCTTGTGCTACCTTGTTGTTGCAATGTCTTTTGCTTTTAGTTGATTCTTCAATTATTGCTGAATGTTTTACTCGACTTAATACAATTAGAGAATTCTCAAAGGAATCTTTAAATATATCACTATTTTTTAAAAGAAGTTTATTTTTAAAAAAGAGATGCAGAGACTTTTTGTTTTGAATTTTTTAATATAAAAAGTAATTGATTTAGCTCACCAAATATAAATAGCCAAAGCAAATATTTATTTTAATATTAAATTGCACTATTATAATATTTATTATAATATATATATATATATGGGGGTAGGGGAGGTTGGGATTATAACTAAAGTAATAAATATTTATAGAAAAAAAAAAAAGGCAAATAAAAGGTTTTGTTGGAAGGTCCTTTAAAAATTCATTCTTTATATTAGAAGATGCCCTTTATTTTTGAAATATATTTTTTATTTTAAAGAATCCCTTAAAAATGCTCTTATTATTGAGTCTAATAATATTGATCTCATTCATGACTTATCTTTCCTTGGCTCTTCTTAGTATCCATGGGATTATGGATATGTCATTGTTGATATTTTGCCTTTTAATTTTTTTTCATATATATATATATATATATATATATATATTTTATGTTTCTCATAGCACAAATAAAACTACTGATTGGTTAGCTAAGATGGCAACTTTTTTTTTTTTTTAACACTTGAAATGTATTCTTTTTAATACATGTTTAGTTTCAATTTCATTTTAATTTTGTAGATATAAAATAGTTTGATGTTATCCATTAATTAACTGTAACGGCCCAGTCCACCCGCATCAAGATATTGTCCTCTTTGGCCCAGGGTTCACTCCCTCTCTCCCCCCTGGCCTCAAGGTTTTGGCCCAGGGTTCACTCCCTCTCTCCCCCCTGGCCTCAAGGTTTTATCAAAACGCGTCTTGAAGGGAGAGGTGTCCACAGCCTTATAAAGACCGCTTCGTGCCCCTCTCCAACCGATGTGGGATGTTACAATCCTCCCCCCTTGGGGCCCAGCGTCCTCGCTGGCATACCGATCCGGGTACTGGCTCTGATACCACTGTAACGGCCTAGTCCACCCGCATACCGATCCGGGTACTGGCTCTGATACCACTGTAACGGCCTAGTCCACCCGCATCAAGATATTGTCCTTGTTGGCCCAGGGTTCACTCCCTCTCTCCCCCCTGGCCTCAAGGTTTTGTCAAAACGCGTCTTGAAGGAAAAGGTGTCCACAGCCTTATAAAGACCGCTTCGTGCCCCTCTCCAACCGATGTGGGATGTTACATTAACAATTCATGGTTAAGATTGAGAAATAAAAATAAACAAAGGACGAAAAAAGAAAGCTATAAAATAGCTCAATAAATAGTCCCCATGAACTCCTCCATATCTTCCACCTATCTCTCTTGACATGCAATGGAAGCCGACAAATCAAAATCCAAACCACCCTATAAACATCAACTCCCCTTACTCTTCTTCTCACACTCACTACTACAAAAAAAGCCTTTCAGTGACCATTGGTTTTGGTTACAGAAAGTCATATATTGGTCGTTAAAAGTTTTTAGCAACCAGAAAATCATGAAGCATGGTCGTCTAAACGTTGTAACTAATTGTTTTTAGTTACCAACAAATGTTTGGTCGTTAAAATTGAAAAATTTAGCGACTAAATTTTGTTGTTTTGATGACCAAATTTTAATCTCTGAATATCTATAAGTGACCAATTTCACAATTATAATTGACCAATATTATAGTCACTAAAAACAACATTTAGAGACCAAATTGTTTGGAATGTGAAAATACTTACATCAACCAATACAGTAGTCACTTTTGGTCTTTCACATATTCAAAAATATTTTTAATCACCGAAAATTGGTCACCAATGCTCTATATTCAGCAACTAAACTCTAGTCTCTAAATGCTTTATGTTTAGTAACCAATATGTATGGATTTTTAGTAACCAATTTGTTCACTAAAATACAATTATTTTAGTTGTTTTCTAAATTAATTAACAGTAAAGGTGCAAAAATATGCAATATATAAAGCAACTTAGCAAATTCTTATAACACTAAGGCTTTAAATATTTATAAAACAATAATTGTCTTTACATGCATATAATTGTCATTAGTACATACTTAAAACAATCATTTTGTGTAACATAGGCAATAAAATCATCTATAAACAATTACAAGTAATAGTAGTGATGGCGATGGTGGGCAGTGGTGGAGACAAATCTTAGGTTGAACTCTTCATTGCATTAATTTTAAACATGTGCTCAATTGATTAAACTTGACCTTGCTCCTTAAATTCCTAAAATCTAAAGAAGTTTAAATAACAACCAAAATCAAATGGAAAAGCAGATTAGACACTGCAGCAAACACATACAGACATACTGACCTGTTGCCTAGGCTTCATAGGAAGCTCAGAAAGAACATCTTTTTTAAGTCTGCAAATCATCAATGTTGCTTTCATCAAATTGTGCAACTCTTCATGGTTACCTGCTTGAATAATTCAATTGGCCAAGACAAAGCAGGAATTCCACTAAGTAATATTGCATATTGAGCTTTCTGAAAGTCTAATATCGGGGAGATGAAGATGTCAAGAGAAAGGATCAAAATATGTAGCTGTCCCATTGAAATTTTATTCTATTGCATTGTGGACCAAAAATGATCATTCAAAGTGAACAAACAAAATATGAAATGCAATGATTGGGTATACAAGTCAACTTTTTTTTTTTTTTCTGGGCTTTTACTCATATAGTTTTAACCTGTTAAAAGGATGAATTTGTGCATCCTTTATTTAACAATGGAACAGCGGTGAAAACAATCTAGTATTCATGTGTACTTTATTTACTTGTTCTATTTATTTGAGATTCAGCATGAATCTATGGCTGAAAAGGAATGGTAGTAGATTAATATGATTGGGCTTGCGATTCAGTACAAAGGAGAATCAGTACAAAAACATGTCTGAATGCTGGTACTACGTTACCATCATTGATCAAGAATGAAATACCTTTATAACTGGAACAAAAGTAGTCGTTCTCTTTGCTTGAGCATTTTTCAAAAAGTGCGACTCATTTGCAATCACAACCTGCAAAATGACACATCATTGCTAGCAACATATTCTATCAGCATATTAACAAAGAGAAAAGGACTTTTAAATAGAACCAACATGGTGGCATGCACACATGTCTAGGTTTGCTTACATGCAGTTACAGAGGATCTACTTGTTCTAACTTCTGGGCAGAAAATATTATGTAGTGTAAAAGACTTTCAATGTCAGAAACCATCCCAAGTTTGGATGTTTGAAATTGTAAATAGGAGCAATTTTAAGATATTCAAGATTGAGATACTATATATTACGATACTGAAAAATTCTTGACAATACACAAATACATTATACCATTAACCAAGAAAAGAAAAATATGACCCTTCAGAAACTACTAAATAATTGATTAAAAATAAGAGAAGCTTTCAATTTTTTTGAAAGATGCTTTTATTCATCCATCAAGACATTCCCATTTTCAGGCTTTTCAGCCAACTTTACACATTTTACACCACGAATGTACTTGACATCCTAGTGAAAATCAGCTAATAATTTTGATAACATTTTCAGTCAATTAAACACACAGACACAAATAATACTTCCCCATTTTATCAGTTTCCACTAGTTCTTCTGGTATCAACCTCTTTAGTGTTGCATATTGGGTTATTGGTAAAAGTATGAAATGATATGTAGATTGCCAACATAAACAAAGAGCAAAGATTCCACAAAACACAACCATTTGACTGATCTTACCTTAAATTCTGATGCCTTTAGTAAATTCTGCAATTTATGGACCACATCATATGAGATGTTATGTCTTGGCGTTCCACCAAGACATATCTACAGAGAATGGAGAAAAGAAAACTAGGCACCATAATTGCCCCTTTTTTTTTTTTTTAAGACTTCCAATATACACTGAAAATTGATTAAAGATGAAATAACGAAGATGAAAAATCATTCTTATTAAATGAAACAACAACAAAAATTCAGTTTTAAAGCGTAACATTGAAAATCATCAAAGAAATCTACATTTACATAATCTTCTTGTTGAAAAGCTTCGGCAAAATTTATAAACCACTTTTATGAGAAAAATAGATGTGCAATTTGAGAAATGAAGTAACTAAGGCTCGATAAATTAGTTATGGAGTAAGGGATTACCAAACTTTCTATCCCACTGCCAACACCTTCAGCTAGTCCAAAGAGCAAATCAAGTGAGCAGACAGTTAACTCTCTGTCATACTAGACTCCAGTAGAAACAAGATCTACCTGCAATAGAAGCTCAAAACAACACCTTAAAGATACCAGCAAGCAGCCACCAGTAAATAATATACATATATACTCCTAATAGTTCAAACACCTCAATAAGTATCATATGGAAAGCTACTAACCTGTAATTCATTTGTTCAACAGTGATAATAAATATGCAATTAGAAGTATTTAGAAAAATTAAGACTTAAATAATTTCTACTAGTGCACAAATCGTGATTATCTGTACAAGACCTATGTCAGGTCAAAAGAAAATTGACGTATGATCCTAAAGTAATCATAAAGTATGCTTTCACAAGTTCTCAGAAGTAGACTTCCAATTACCCAAACGAAGAGAAAAAGGCTTCATCCTCCTTCAGAAATGCTCAATAATAAAGAGAAGCTCAATTACAACAAACAAGAATATTTTTTTCCTTTCTACTATATATAAGAATTCCATTGAAAGCAGTTCACATAAAAGTTTTAATTCAAATATCAAGGGGCAGAAGAAATTAGGCTCCTTATCTATTTATATGATGCTCCATATAGCAAACTGATTAAGAATAATATATAACCTTTCCATTGCTAACATATTGGACCTAAACATCATAAGCAGTTAGAGCAGAAATGTGTGGTGTGTTAAAAAAGCATAAGGGATAGGACATGGGGAGAAAAAAAAAATCTGGCAAAAAATAAAAGTTTAACTTCAGGCACCTGGCGAGCATCAATAATGTCAATATAAAAAAGAAATAGTAGCTAATTCAAAAGCATTCAAAATGACTTCACTTTACCTTTGCCAACTGTTGGGTCTGAATGATGTTTATGCATGTTCATCTTCTGCCAAAAACAGCAATAATGTATAACATTGAAATGGGATCTGGTAGATGGGAGATAAAAATTTTAGGGATTTGGGCATTGTGTAGTGCAATGTTCCGGGATTTGAGCAGAGCTGCGGATGTGGGTTCAAAGTTCTTCACAAAAAAACTGATAGCTTTGCCAAAACTGGTTTTAGCTTTTGAAGCCTACCCAAAATCGCTTGGGAGTCCCAAGACAAAACGACAACAAATGCGAGTTGCGGAGGGTGGGGGAGATGGAGAAATAGAAGGGGGGAAAAGGAAAAGAGAGAAGTAAAGAGGTGAAGCACACCTAAGAGGCAGCAAGAGCGGGATCATCCGTTGGTCGGAAAGAGAAGAAACATAATAGAAACTCGTAAGTCCCCGCAGATGAGGGGCAAGACATTGTTGGATGACAAAGTGCTGCAGAGTCTCAAAAGGGGCTAAGGCAAAAGAGTCTCAAAAGGGGCTAAGGCAAAATGTTGTTTTGACTAGAAGGGAAGGAGGGGAAGGGCGGGCAAATTTCCTACCAAGCCAAAATAAAAGCGAAGTGTTGTTTTGACTAGAAGGGAAGGAGGGGAAGGGCGGACAAATTTCCCACCAAGCAAAAATGAAAAATTGATTTATTTGGCAAAACCCAAAATTAAAAATAAAAATTTTATATTTTATATGATAAATAAATTAATATCGTTTTTTTTATATATAATATGGGCTTTCAACAATAGTATTAATTGATTTTGTTAATTTACTGAAATAGTAGTCTCGAGCCTATTGGCCCTCGACCTCCGTTATCACCATAGAATTCCAAAAAAATTCACAAAAAAAATCGCACCATAAGCTTTTTGGATCGGACCAATTAGATTTCGGATTACCAACTTTAACATCTATATGTTTGTGTTTAAGTATATATTACTAATATATATGTCTGTATGTGTATACGTGTAATATTGGCTATAATAATGACATGTTAAGTCCTATTCCAAAAGGATTTTAATTTTTAATCATGTATTAAGTAAAATCACTTTAATAAGTCTACTCTTTCATAAAATAAAAATACGTTATATTATTTAAGGTAAAATATTCCCTCCCTTTCTCTGTTTCTATATATATAGTTTTTCATTATATGGGTTAGAGAAATCAAATTAAAATATTTATATAAGAAAATAATGACTATGTCATTAATGTTTTTGAATGAAATTTTTATAGTTTACTCTCCTGGCAAATATTTTACTTTATAATGAAAATTATAGTAATATGGAAAATACTATTTATAATCAATGATGACCATCATTAGGGATGTTCGTTATAAGCTTAAAAAAAAAAAAAAAAAGACCAATTAAATCAAAACCAACTGAAAATTGAAAAAACTGAGTGCCATAAATTGGTTAGCTAAACCGATCAAAATGTAGGCAATTGTTGTCCATATTGATTTTTCAAAATCAATAATTAACTGAACCAATAAAAAAAGTAACAGAAGAACCGAAATTGATCAACCAATAATTTGATGCTTTTCAAAATGCCAAAATTGATTTTCTATCACCTACTAATCAAAATTTTTCATTCTAAAACTAAACCAATTAAATGCGATTTTTTAATTTACTCTTATCCATCATTTATGACATATTGACATGAAAACTTAATAGGCTACCTTTAAGAGTTCACTTTCCTATAATATAAGAAAAATAATAAATGGAATTAATTAATATTTGCCAACTCGACACAGATCCCACTAATAACAAATGGTGGAAAATAGTGCATCTTTATCTGTATGGGTACATCATGATGATATCATTTTTTTTCTTTTATAAACCAAGAAAGGGGGCATTTTAATATTAAATGTAGTTGAATTTAAAATTTAAAGGTTCTCATCAATGATCATTATTATTTATACTATCCCAAAAGAGCATTTAAGCATGATTAAATACTAAGCTACATGGTTAATTGGTAACTTATAGCTTCCACGTATCAAATATGACTTCTATTATAAAATGGAGGAGAGTTCCTATTTTATCAAAGTTATATATAAAATTGTTTATATCTATAGTTATATTTAAAGTATAAATAAATCTATGTATGTAGATATGTATGATAATATATACACGTCCACACCTACATCCAAATAACAAGTACCAATTACAAATATGTACATATATGTACACAGAGAGAGAGAGAGAAGTAGCTATATTTTTTATATTATATTCTAAATAATAGTATATTCTATTATATGAATCTCAAATGACCAATTTTTATATTATATTATATGTATCTCAAATGACCAATTTTTTTATCACTAAAAGGTATTATCATTTATTTTTAGTGCATTTTTTTAATTATTTATGCTATCACTTGGTTGCTCATGTTTAGTCGTAAAATGTGTACTATATCATCATTCTTTTCTAATTTCAAAAAATTTAAACTATCAACCTTTTGTTCACTCATGTAACATTTTAACAACAAAAACTTTTAGCTCGCCTAAGGTGTTACATGTTGGAGTTTGGTGTGGTTTTAGGTTTACTTGGCCAAGAGTGTTATACACAAGGTGTTAGTCTTGTACTCAACCTTTAATCCGGTTTTTGTTTTGATGTTTAAGTGATTTTTGTATTTGTTTTTGGTATGGTGATATTTAGGATTGTTAGGATTTTTGTTTTGAAGGAAGAAAAAGAAGATGAAGAAGAAAAGAAGATGTTAGAGTAAGCCACACAAAACTAGACAGTACACTAATTCATCTTTGCTTTTCATTCATTTGTTGCATATATAGATACAAAATTTGTCTCATACATGTGAGGTGTGTGTGGGACCAAATGGAAGTCTTTAAAATTCAAAATTTACACATTTTCCACTCAAAATTATGATACATAACCGTTCAACCACCAACTTCACATGTGAGTGTATAATCATGACAAGAGTTGGTGAGATTTTAAATTTCAAAAAACTGTCTCCACCTAATTCTGTACCACTACTTTGACCAGATGGAAGGTTGGGATATCTTCATCCAAATCGCTTGAATTTTGGCATGTGGCATGTTGAAATATCAAGGATGAAATCTGGAGAAGACCAAGTCCAAAAGAATTGGATAAGGCCTCCAATTCATCTCAAACCTGTGGGCCATAATTGCTGGAAATCTCAACAGTTATGCCAACTTGAAACCTACATATCTTGGGCTTCTTAAGGCCTTTTTGAGTCATTTTTTCTATATTTTCATTTACATGTCTACTACAATATATCCAAAAAATATAAACTCGTTCTAAAATCTCGGAGAATGCCAGCCCCAACAATAGACCTATGTTGCTGGAAACACTAACACTGTTTCCAGCACATAGCCATTTTACAAAATAAAATCAATAGCCAACAAAGAAACAATTTCTAAGCTAAATACAATAAAACTTAGGCATTCAAAAGACATTAAAAGGAACATAAAACATAGACATAAATATTGCATTAGGTCATTAAACAAAATATTTCTTTTAAATAAAGAAAGAGGGTGCAAACCTTGGTAGATTTTGGTTTGCACAAGGTGGCAAGATTACCACCTTTTCAACATTACATTTATATTCTACCCAAAAAAAAAAAAGTCTTATATTAATATTTTTGTTACATTATTTTAATTAATACAACTATTTATAACAATTATGTTGCACCAAAAATTGCATCTAGTAAACAATTTATTTGTACTCTTTTTAAGCAACCAACCTACATCTGCTCACCCATTATTAGTATTAGTGACCAATTTATTGGCGACTAACACAAAATTTTAGGTGAACAAAGAATGGTCGTCAATCTCATGCATTTATATTTATTTTCATTTTTAATTACTTAGACTATTAATAACCAACTTATTTGTCATTGGTAATTAATTGCAGTGACCAATACATATTAGGTCACTGAAAAATCTTCTTCCCCCTAATTGGTCATTGAAAACTAAGATTTAGTGACCAATCCTTGGTTGCTAAAAATGGTAATTTGCCATTTTTCCAATATGAGATATCAAAATTTTTAGCAACCATAATATGGTCACTAATGTTCACCTTTAAGGACCAAAAAATTTTGGTTACAAAAAATTCGATCACTAATTCCCATTTTTTTTGGTAGTGACTCTCTATCCCCTCCTAAAAGGAAATTTCACTACCAATGGCATAAAGCAATGCCAATGAGTCTTTGCCTTTGTGCCCAAAACTCATAAAGTGGTGAACCTTTTTAGTAGAAAAATAAAGATAGAGATGAGGAAAAAAAAAAATAAAGCGAGTGTGAGAGAGAGTTTGAAAAATAAAAGATCTTTTAAAGAGATATAACTAATATTTCCTTAGTTAGAACATTGAAAGGTCGGTTAAAATATGAATTTTGAAAAGAGTCTTATTATTTGTTACAATTGATGACGCTCACCATCCTATATAGTAAATTTTAGTTTGAACATTTAATTCTGTTTGTACCAATATTTTCAATCTCAGATAATAAATAAGCATAATAAAAAAATATCCCACATGAATTAGAAAAAAAAAAAAAACCAATTGGGTTTTGGAAATAAAAGGTTTTCAGTTATCCCACATTGAAAAAGAAAGAGATTTGTGGGTGGCTTCTCTTACTATATATTGAAGTCTCATTTGCTCATCGAAGGGGCCTCAATCTCTACTACATCTCTTTGCTTCAATCTCTACTACATCTCTTTACACTATAATATTTATTTTATTTATAATTCTAGTTTTTACTATAGAATAGATCTTCTGGCCACCTATTATTTAGATTTATTTAGTGTTAGCCCTTAGACCATCTAGTATTTATTTTTAGCAATTTAATTTTATGCTGGTTTTTGGACTGCCTATTTTATTGACTTCAATTACTATTATCATTATTTTTGGCGTATTTTTTCTTAGTTAATTAATATCTTTTAATCATTAAGGCATTAAAACCTTCTTAATTGTTTGTTTTTTACAATTAAATACAATTATCTGATTTATTTTATTTTTTGCAATTGTTATTATTATTTTCTCTATTTTCTTCAATCTAAAATGTGGCGCACTCACACAATTAGAGACGTTTAGTGTTGGATTTTTTCCAACAAATTCTATTATTTTTTATTCTAAAACCTTAAAAATAAATTTTTTAATAGTTATCATTTAAATAATCATTTAGTATAGAAGTTCCACTAATAATCATTCATCAACGGTGATAAACAGTTTTTTTTTTTTTTTTGTTTTTTTTGTTGTTGTTGTTGTTTTTTTTTTCTTTTTTTTTTTTTTTTTGGTTTTGAAAATGGTGAGTATTAGGGTGGATAATTATGATATTTCCCGCTGCCTATTGGATAGCAACTTCTAAGTGCGGATCAATAACAGGGCCCATAATGGGCCCGAAATTTGATTGCTGTGGGGAGCATTTGGAAAGGTGTAAATCATGTGTCCGCGGTTTGACTCCGTATGAATGCTTCAATTCCACATGCAGAGGCTATATTACTTGGAGGCTTATTAGTTACTACAAGATGGGAGCTTCCCTACTTAGTTATTATTTGGACTGCGCTGAAATGCTTGATTGGAGGAGGATGATTTCATCATGTTTGGAATTTTGGGTTACACTATATATGTAAGCATCAATCAGATTGGACTGAAATATTTAAAATAAATTTTTAATGTTAGGATCACATTTTTATTGTAAAATATATATATATTTATTGTTTAAGTTTTATAGTTGATATCTTTTGCCCTCTAAGCTATGCTACATTTTTCATCTTCTCTTCCAAACTATAAAGTGGATATTTTCATCTATACTTTTGCTTTTGTATCACTTTAGTTGAATTTTACAATATAACAAAATTTATAGCTTAGGAGACAAAATGAGAAAATGAGGTATATGCATTATTCAGATTAAAATATGAGTTATTTATGTGATCTTTAGGAGAGTAAGTACCATCCAACAGCATATTCTATATTTTATTTAGTTTTTATTCTCATATTTTTGGGTGACTATAAAAGTATCATCCAAAAGCATATTCTATATTTTATTTAGTTTTTATTCTCATATTTTTGGGTGACTGATAAATGACTTTGTAACATCTAACAGTATTCTATATTCCAAACAAATTAATCTATTATAGTTTTTTTTCTTTTTTAAGAATCTATTATAGGTGTTTAAGTAGATATTGAAAGAATTTATCAAATAAATAAATAAACAAATAAAGTAAACATTGATAGAGATTGATTCCAACTACATTTTAGAATTAGGTCGGACAAAATTCTATATGACATGATAATATGAAACGAAATTATATGATAATTTGCGGGTTTGAGTTTGAGTTGACGATATGCCATTGATCCATATTAGTGTCATATAATAAAATTTAATGAATTAATAGGGTTTAACAGATGAAACACAATAACATGTGATAAACCGATTAAACCCATTAAAAAAGAGTATTTTTGTAATTTTGCAAGTTTTTATAATATTAAAAATATTTACTTTTACACATGAATGATTTGTTGTTTTTTAATTTAATTTTTTAAAAATCTAAAAACAAACAAGTCTATTACAAGATCTAAAAAATAAATATCATTTATCATTTGAAATCTAAGTCAAATTTAAGATGTATTCAATATAAAATTTAATTGACTTAAAATGAGTTATAGATTTTAAAAGATTTGATAGATTGTAATGAAATTCCATAGATTTCATAAAAAATTTATAAAAATCCAACGAAATCTTTAAGATTAAGACTGAATTTCATATTGACATTTTTTTTCACAATTTCACTGTTAAAATCCTTTCAAATCCATTAAAATTTATCATTTTTTAAAATTTTTTAAAATCAATGGCTTTTTGAATACCATTATATTTCAAAAAAACTTTACAAAGTTTTAATTGACTACACCCGGATTTTAATGGACTTTTATAAAATTTATTAAAATCTAAATTGAATATCATTAGACTTGTATAGATTTCTTTAAAATCTAAATCGAATACCTTCAAAGTTTTAAACACTTTTAAAATCTTTCAAATTCTAGATTGAATACAATCCCTTTTTAAATTTGTATATATTATTAACGTATCAACAATTTAGATGATAGGTTATACGATAACAAATGGATTTAGAGTTATTTATTTCCACATGAAAACATAAATGGTTGTGTTGCGATTAACTAAATTTAATATGAACATAATATGATACGGTACAAATATAATTCAACATGACATGTTACAAGACCTAATTAAAATATGAGTTATTCATTATATATCTTTCGGAGACTAAGTGCCCTATGAGAGCGCAATCGATTTGTTAGTCAATTTTTACTCTTGTATTTTTGGGTGAATAATAAATGAGTTTGTAACTTTGTAACATCTAACAATATCCTACATTCCAAACGAATTAATCAATAGTAGGTGTTTGGTAGACATTGATAGAGATTGATTTCAACTGTATGTATATATTAAAATTCAGAATTTTGGTTGCATTAAAATTTTCAAATTAATTATTTGGTAGTTTCCAAAGATTTCTACTTGCTTTCCTTCAATCAACAAAAGCATAAAGCAAAAAATTCCCTCCTCAACAGTGCGTAGACCGCAGGCATAACATTTTAATAACATTTTATTTTATTTATTTTTATAAATGTGAGAGAAAAGATTTCATCACCAAACCTTAAATTCAAAGAGTGAAGGATTGTAATCAAGAACAAATTAATTTATTGTAGATGTTTAAGGGTGCGTTTGGTATAGCTGATGAAAATAAAACTTTAGTCTGTAAAATTTTGTATAATAGATCTTTTTGAAAAAAAACTATTTAAAAGTTAATAAGTATTTAGCTGTAAATAAAAAAGTTATATTAAATGATTGATGCGTTTCCATATAAGCTAAAAAAGTTGTATTAAATGCTAATTAAGTTTCCATATAAGATATTAAAAAAAAAAAAACTTTTTTAAAAAGCATAAAATTTGGATTTTTTTAAAACCGCTTTAAAAAGTTATTTTTTTGATCAACAAATACTTATTGATTTTTACTAAACACTTTTATTTTTTAACAAATGAGCTTTTGACAAAAAAAAATCTCTGCTAAACATGCACTAGACATTGATAGAGTTTGATTCCAACTGTAAGTGTATATCAAAATTCAGAATTTCTGGTTGCATTAAAATTTTAAAATTAATTGTTTGGTAGTTTCCACAGAATATTACTTGCTTTCTTTCAGTCAACAAAAGCATAAAGCAAAAATTCCCTCCTTAACAGTGCGTAGACCGCAGGCATAACGTTTTAATAATATTTTATTTTATTTATTTTATATATTAGAGAGGGAGGATTTCATCATGAAATTTTGAATTCAAGCTTGACTTATAACAGGCATTTCTACGGCAAGAAGTAGTTATGCAAATTGAATTTAAAGGCATTGGTCATGAATTTATGATAATGCAAATTATAATTAGATCCCAGAACCAGTCCACGGACTACAAGGGTTGATCAGCAATCGGATCAAAGTATATCAAATTATATATCTCTTTTAAGTTTATAATTAATTGAGATGTCTAACAAAGTTAAACTATCAATAGTTAATATTAAATAATATTTTAAATAAGCAAATTATAAACAATTAGATTGAATAAACAAAAATTAAAAAATCAACACCTTATCAAAGGACATTATCTCAAACAGATATAAGTATCAATAAAAACTCTCCCTATACACACACACGCACACGAGTAAAAACATATATACAATATATACAATCTTGATCACATAAGATATCTTTATTTTATAATAAAGTTGGGATGTAGTGGAAATAACTAATCCATCTTGACTGATTAGCACCGCTTCTAAACAGCTACTTACGACTATCGGGCCTCCAGATCTGTTATGGTTATGTCATTTGTGGAAGAAGATACACCCCCGCTTGAGGAAGATTCTGCATCTTCTACATGACGATTTGTTTCTTTGAAAAAGGCTGATGGTTTGGGTTGAAGCAAAGCAACTTCACTAGCCAACATCAGAACCACAGACGACATGCGTGGTCTATCCACAAGGTGTTGTTACACACAGCAATCTAATACGGATGCAATGCAACACTTGCAAAAGATTGTGCGAGAAATTGCTCAAACATGCATCAATCACCTCAACTGCTCTTCCTTCTTCCATCATTCTCCATGCCAATATATATATATGTATTTGAACCTAAATCATGTGTCATTCATAGCAAGCAGTAAAATTTTGCATACGGTCTTCATGGATTCTTGTATTCAGCTCACAGCCCTACTGCTTTATGGATAGCAAGTTTACACCCTTGTGGTATTTTACAAAACCGTCTAGCTGAATAATAAAATTCACATCCTGACATGGGTAACAAAAGTTGTGCATTGTTTACCCCCTAGCACTCGCATGTCCAACGAGGGCAAATCATTAATTATGATGATGATGAAAACTCTCTGCTTCTTTTTCCGCTTATGATATCCAACATCAATATCCCAAAACTGAAAACATCAAATTTTATTGAAAACTGTCCATCAAATTCTTTAAGACATATAGTATTCATATGTATAACAATTTAAGGAGGTAGCTTGCATGGCAAGAATATATATTCATAATATTCCTGCCACTCTGTTTGTATATCCTTCTATCTGATCTCCTCCCAATGTTTTTGCCACACCAAAGTCTGAAATCTTAGGTTTCATATCTTTTTCTCTATGTATAATTCTCAATCTGGAATCATGTTGGAGACATAGAAGTCCTCGGGCAATTCAGCATATAATTTTGAAACATTGACTCCACTCTAAGTCTAGAGAGATTCTAGCCAAAAATTAAAAAGTCGAGGCTTTTGTTAGGCATATATTCATAAACAAGCACTTCATGATCACCTTGAATACAGCAGACAAGAAGTTTTACAAGATTCTGGTGCTGAAGTTTGGCAATTAGTATTACTTCATTTATAAACTCATTTACTCCTTTTCAGGAACTCATTGCTAGCCTGATCACTGCAATTTCTTGTCTATCTTCTAGCATACCCTGAATATGTTAGTTCATTAGAAAGATATCGTAAAAGGTCTTTCTCATTTTGATTTTCCTGTTTCCACACAAACAGAGACACACACACATATATAGTTGTTAAAATAACATCCCATAGTCTTACCTTGTATACTGGTCCAAAACCACCCTGACCAATTTTATTATCCGGTGAAAATATATTAGTGCAAATGCAATTGTTGACTGGTCAAACCATGGGAGCTCCAGGATTTTGTTCTTCATTCTTCTTGCTATTTTATCACTCCTTGTTTTCTCTGATGAATTTTTATTATTATTTTTTAAAAGTCAACTATTAGAAGTAAACTAATTTATTGGCAGTTTAAAGCATAAAACTTCTCCATTATAAATCTTACAATTCCAACCTAACAAATTTATATGGGAATCAAAGCCATGTTAGTTTTCTTAATCTTGTTATGGATTTTCATTTCAACTACAAATTTATATGGGAATCAAAGCCATGTTAGTTTTCTTAATCTTGTTATGGATTTTCATTTCAACTATTTTTCTCCTTTGCTCGTATGAATGTTCAGGATGTTGTATGACATAATTGAAGTAGTAGACTTATATGTACCATTCATGTTCAATTTAACGACAAAACTAATTTCAAAAAGTTTTATTGGACAAATGTGGTTTGCAAAGATGATAAACAAACTAATATTACCTCTCCTACTTCTGCAAATGTAAAAGCCAACAATGAATGCGACAGAAACTACTCCAATGAAAACGACATCTACCACAGCTGTCTTCACCTTGCGAGCACTTCTTATTTCCTTCTCTTTTCTGCTTGATTTAAAGAGAAAAGCATACTTTTGTTCACTCAAGTATGCGTGGTATCTGGCAATTTCAAGCCAAAAAAATTGACACAACCATCTGTGTATTTATCCTAGCGGCTCAATGATAATCTGCATTGTTGGTTTTGAGAGTAAAACGCTTGAGAAAGGTGAAAACTGGTGCAACAACCAGATCTGTGAAAACTGGTGCAACAACCAGATCTGTCTATTTTGCATCAGATAGCAAAAATATATATGTGTGAACACTTTTATAACAGTAAATTTTCACCTAATCCCGCCAAAAATTGCTTCAACCATTTTGCCACATGCTAAGCCATATCTTGACTACGTAATGCATAGATACTTATCAAAAACACATGGTTACAAATCAGCAAGATAGTTCCACAAACTAACACGATAAACAAACTAAGTAACCCGAAAATTAAACTACAAGACAGCAGCAAAAGTGTCATCTCTCAAAATGCATTTACATCCTTGAGACCAATCGGTATCATCTCACAACTTTTAGGAGACTTTGGCTTAAACCCATCAAGGTATTCAGACCGGAATCTGGGAAATCATACATTTTACTTTGGCTCCACAGACGCCATAATCATCACAGAAAAGTATTAGTTCCAAGTCTGATCTGCTTCAATGCATATAGAACATTCACATGCACTAATGGTCTGGTTTAAAACTATTCTTGAGATTGCATACTTATTCTTGAGTTTGCAAGTGTAATATACTTCACCATCATTAGAAACAAAGTGAAAACCAAAAGCCCAATTGGGTTTTAATTCTGGTGTAACACTGAATCTAAGGCCATTTCATGGACTGGAACAATAGTATTTTGCAGTGTTCTTCAGCATATATGCTTCTGGATAAGTATGAGGTCTGGCTCTATCCCATAAGTGAAATTTCAAGGACATGGATCATCAGGACTCCTCAATGCTGATAGACCCCTCTTAAGACCCGTCCTCAAGTCCCATCCCAATTTCATGTTTGGTACAATGTATCACAAGGATAGTCAAAGCTTTGCCAAATATAATCATCTGCATTTCTATCCTTCTCATCTCTCAGCACAAGATTTCCAGAGTCTAGTAGCTATACCAATGATTCTGGACTTGTTT